>NC_057945.1:12218869-12518869 GCF_018555375.3 Anguilla rostrata | reverse complement strand
TCCAAAATATTTGAGCTAAGTCTTCTACGACACAGCGCCAAAGCAGGAAACAGTCAATAGTAAGCTTTTACTGGAGACTGCTGGGACAGCCGAGGTGCTCAAATCCACTGGAAGACATTGCCCAAGAGCAGAACACCTTATCGCAGCGTGCGGTTTGCTGTCGTAAAAAGGGTATCAGTGGATGGCTTAATCACTTCACATTGCTTATGTTGTGAGCTGAGAAGTCTTCCAAAGCACAAGTGAATCGACACACACACACACACACACACACACACATTAACACTGCACTTTAATAGAGCATGGGCGCTAACAACTGTGTCTCCAACGTTGCACAAAAACCGGCTCTCTGCACCTGTTCTTGCCTAATCACCCCCTCCACCTGCACAATTCTGATTGGCTGTGCAATCCCATGCATTCCCTACCCAATCTGATTCCCCATCACTGCAAATGAGCATTGAGTGCTATCCTGAGATACCTAGGTTGAGTAAAGGTAAAAATAAAGGTTACAACGAATGTTAAAAATCCATGTTCTAAGACAGCCATGCCTAACAGTGCCCTCTCAAATATTAATGAAGGGGGCAGGGTTTGGTCAAAGTGAGTGTTGGGGGGGGGGGAGGGTGATCAAAGAGAGTGTTGGGGCAAAAACCCCAAATTGTCTGCACCACCCTAAGTCTTATTCCATATTCCAAATAATTCTTATTCCAAATAATTCTTATTTCTTGGAATTATCTGCTACACAACAGGAGAGGGGGAGAGAGAAAGAGAGAGAAAGAGAGAAGAGGCGCTTATGGAGAGAACCGGGTCATGGGGTGCAGAGGCAGTTACACACACAATAGCTGCATTCTGAGTTGGCGCGAAAACGAACGTCTTGTGCCACATCGCGGTCTGAAGCCCGCCTTGTCTCCCTCCCTCCCTCTCTCCCTCCCTCCCTCCCTCCGTCTTCCCCTCCGTCTCACTTGCCCACTCTATCCTCACGCGGGGCCACAGCCGTGAAGAAAAGAAACAGGGAATTAGGCGGGGGGGGGGGGTAATTCGACACATGTCGCCTTTTGTCTTTGCGAGTACCTGTGCGAGTAGCGAGGCTTTAGCCACACTTTTCCGCCCGGTGGTTACCACGGCGACCTGACTCAACAGACGTTAGGCGGGAAGAGAGGCAAGGGAGGGAGGGAGGCAAACAAACAGGAGCGATAGAAACTGCCAGTGGAGTAAACAGAAACTTGGCCGGAGACGCCGAAGAGATTACCGCATACCTTCCAGACACGTTCTCACACTCACACCTAGAGTCGCCCGTAGAGTCAGCCGCACTCGGGCTCCCTCCCCAGCCCTCTCGTACTCACTCCATCTCCTCCGCACACAAACACACACGGCCCAGCCAAATCGCTTCACACCTGAGCACACAGTGGGCACCTGTGTCACAAGCAAGCTAACCCATGAGCGAGAGAAAAAAATAAAATCAACAAATCAACAGCAGCTGGAGTGACAGGGTTGGAGTGACTTCCTGGCAGACGACTTGTTGTTCTGATTTGGCTTTACTTGATGTAGCTGGAGGAATGTAGGAGTAGGCGTGATGACAAATAGTCTTTGTTTAAAAGACACTGCTGAGAATTAGGTGTGTTCTGGGATGAACATCTACAGTTATTATCATTTAACAAACATTCGTCCATTACTTCCGACGACTGTTGAGTCCCTACTCAAGTCAAGCTCTACGGCAGCACTATTTGTATTAGTATTAATATGCATACAGAGACAAGAGCATTTTAAAAGCTTTTTTAAAATTACACCTGAACACAAATTAAAATATTTGAAACTGGCCTAAAAATACATTTATGGATAACACTGTATGTACAAGTTAAATATGTACCGTTGCAACCGCATCTTGAAAGATATTGCAGAATATCTTGTCTTGTCAATATTTTTTTCTGTTTATTTTAGCCACGATTAAAAATTGATAAAGGCTGGCCAATGAGAGAAAACAATCACTGCGTGTGCGGAGTTCACTAGCCTGCTGAATGTAGAAGTAAATAAAGCGTTGGTTCTTTACAGGGTGGCTGAATGCTAATGTCCGCGTTCCAGGCTGGCGAACTCAGCCCTCGCGGACTTCGGCCTCACGCACTCTGAAGTGTTCAGCGTCATTTACGCGAAGTCTGCAGGAGGAAGCCTGAACATTTTCTTTTGACGCGTGACATGAAGTGAACCCTGTGGACAATCAGCACCTGCAGTCTTTTTGCACCAACCGAGCATGAGCTGCATTCCCATAATGCAGTGCACAGCTCAGCTGGACTGCAGCGAGAAAAAGAGCGGCTAACGTCCCATGCTTGCAGTGATATGGGTGGTGCCGTGCACCCTCCCAATTTAACGCTGGATGCTGTAGCAGTCAATTAAACCTGGAAATACAACTAGCCATTCCAAACTGAGGTTCCAAATTCCATTAAGGGAATAAAAAATACTGGGTTAAAAACAAAACAAAAAACATAAATGGTGATTTATCCTGTTTAGGACCTGTTCTAATGCATGGATAGGCCACGTGGTCCGGGACTGAATCCGGATTGTACCACTAATGACCCACTGAGCAAAGCCCATGTAACCCAAAGGCAACCCCTAGAGCAAGGTTCTTAACCTGCATTGCTTCAGTACATATCCAGCTGTATAAATGGATGCAATGTAAATGCTGTGTAAAAAGTGGAGTAAGTCGCTCTGGATAAGCCTATAATGTAATGTAATGTAATGTAATGTAATGTAATGGCAAAACACAGTTGGTTATAATGCTGCCCAGGGGAGGCAGGCTGCAGTCGACACGGAAGTCGGAATCTGATGACGCCCCTGTGAGCCCCGCTGGCCGATTAACGCCTGCACATGAAGCGTCTCCTTCCGACATTCAGTCTGGGAAAGGCCAGCATGTGAAATGCGCTGCGGCGACAAACAGCGGTTGACATCACACGCTTTGGGACAGAGCACATGCTCATCCGCGCTTTCCCGAATCGACAACAGAGTTTGCGATGAATTCCGCAGGCTGAGCACAATCGGGCATTGAAAGGTTGAGGGGAGGGGGGGGGAGGCATAAGAAACATAGGAATGCAACGATTTCAGGTTTGCATGTTGATGCATTATATTTGGGACGGGTAATCCGTGTGAAAAAACGCGATGTGGGACCTTGACGGCGAACCCGGCAGTGGACAACAAGCCGGTGACGTGGTTGGGTCACGATGTACGCATCGGCGTAGTTCGACACAAAGAACGCATCAGCAGCCATCATCACTGTAAAAGATACCGGATTCATTTACTGTGCCGGAGCAGTCAAACTGCAGCTGGGACGGGAGGCGGGTAAGTCACACAAGCCTGCCGGCAGCGACAGGTGAAAAATCACAGCCTGGCACTCACAGAGACAGCCCTCCCTGTTTAACTGGGCCAGCCAAGGTTCATGACGAGATCGTTATCATCCTGCCTAATGACTCTGAGTCAACAGACACATCCTAATAAAATCACAGACATACAGTCACCTGCTATGACATATAACCCCCTACTGTATATCTACCACCTAGTCACACACAAGCATTGACCCCGATTCATAAACTGGATAGGACAGCTGGTCTGACTGGCTTTCTCTATTTTAAAAACTACTCTGAAATGAAAAGCAGATTCGAAACCTTGTGGTCTTGTTGTCCGGCGACACGATTTGAAACGTTAAAACCTGTAGCATAGTGAACTCTAGGCCACTACATATTCGATTTTTGGGAAGGAGGAGTTCGGGTTAATGATTTCAAAGACGGCCTGCTTTTCAGAACAAAACAGCTGAAAGAAACATGGCTACAACACGTACAGATGAATGGATGTTAAAACCAGTTGGCTCAAGCAAACACACTGCAGAATTGTGATGTTTGGTTAGCGGGGTGGGTCTTTTGGTTTCTTTGCAGACTATTTCTAACACAAGGCACACATAAAAAGGTTGGTGTAGCCCTCTATTCAGAATGTGAAAGTTAAAGGTTGACACCACTACCCTTGGTCAAGTCCACAACTAGTCCATTCCACAACGCAAGTTCCTTGTGGTTATTGCCACACCTGTTCAGAAGTGTCTTTGTTGGACTAGTTTTGTTGTTGTGGTAGTTGCTGTTGTTTGTTTGTATGAAGAATGTTTGTCCATGACCTGCTGACGGTGACCAAAGTTCAGCAAAGTTCAGCCGCGCCTCCGATGAAACAGGTCACACATTGAGTACAGCGAGCGTACAGGTGCTTTCTGCGCGCAGACACACCTTTCTCGGGGAGCTGAAATAGTCGGCCAGGAGGAGGAGCGGTAAAGAAGCGTGGCTCTCAAGGTTAGGAATAAAACAAAAGGTCTGACGCGAACAGCTCAGGCAACTTAACAGGTTCTGCACAATCGACTGGTTTTGTCACTCGCGAGCAGTGATTACAGAAAGCACGCTCTGTTCCGAGACGAAACGAGGAGCAAGGACGCAGAAACTCCGTCAGATCTACAAGTTATACAACGCCATCCCTCTATTTAGATAGGGAACTAAAACAAAATAATAAGCCTTTGCAAAATGTGTGGGCTCTAATAAGAAATTGTTGATGTGTGCTATTCTGGCTATCCCACAAAAAATTGCAAATTACAAATTTACAAAAAAAAATGGGTGACGAAAATGGAATCTGGAATCAGTATCAGTGTTGATGAAAACGAGCAATCAGTCCAAATAAATAAATAAATAAATCTTGTAAATGCTACCAAAATGTACGCTTTCACCTGTCTTGTGTCTCATTGAGACATGTATTGGGCGTATTTGCGCATAAATTCCAATACTTGAACTTCACCACGCCAAAATATAATCCATGCAATTATCATGCGTTCCATAACTAAGTATTGCACTATGATGTGCAGCTTCCGCATAAGACTTGTTGACAACTGGTTTGATTGTTATCTGTTGTCTGTCAGTTGTTATTGTTTGTTATTTTTGAGATGCATTAGGAGCTTGAGTCCACATTAACAAACGTTAGCAAAACTAAAGTGGGAATAGGTTTTGAATGCAAATACTTGATGATAATGATTTTTCGGAGACTGATATGAGTAAATTCAGTAGCCTATATAACGAACAGCATCAACTATTTATAGGCAGTGACTTAGCCTATGCTGGATTCGAATGTCTGGTTCGTTGGTGACACGCATATATAAGTTGCATAAAGCAACGTGTGAACACTATAGACAACTTAATAACTGCTACATAAACATTTGGAAGCGTATGTCAAAAGACAGTTTGTCACATGGTGAACTGTCACTCACCATCTATATATTAAACAACATTACAATGAGATGCCACATAAAACCCTTAAGGTAATATCCCATATGACAGAGGTGACACACAAAAAGACTATGTCCGTTGACATGCGTGTTTTTGCTGCGCGTGAGAACACGTTACATAGAGCTTTTGATAGGTGTAGCCCTTAGGTAAGACCCTTCAGAGAAAGATCCCCAGATTTCTCACATAACCTCGTTTTTATTTATAATTAACATAAAAATATGGCGACAGAACTTAAGAGCGCAAAAACCGTATGTAGTGAGGCATGCCTAACATACCTTCTTGTGCCTCAGCGTCCACGGGATGCAGGGACCAAACCAGCAGGATGCACACGGCGAACACCTGCGGACACGCAGTCATTCTGGATCCGATAGAGAACATCACAGAGTGTCGGACCATGGGACCATGACGGGTAGCGGCAAAGACGACGTCGCGACCTCGTTCAGCAATCCGGCACAGTTTTATCTATGCAGTTCTTATACGAGACCTATGTCGATCCTTTGTAGTAAAGTTAATTCCAAATGAAAACGACAGTGTTTGTTTTCTAAACTTCAAAATATACTCTTCCTGCCATTAATATGTGTAGGATAGGTTACTTCGCTTTTTATCGCAGGTTCCAAGTCACTCGTTTTCTTCTGTTATACGGGTACAGCATATCAACAAACTGTTGTTGAAATGATTACGGCGATGTATCATATCCTTCTGTTGGGGACGTCCATCCACCTGATACGGTCTTTTCCATACACATACCTCCTTCCGACTGCTCGAACAACTCAGTGATATAGCTTACTGTGTAAAAGAAAACCAGAATTAAGGCATAAAAAATTAGAGAAATGTTGAAATACGCACTGAGCTGCGCTCAGCAGGAATAAAACTATTGGAAAACTTCTAAGTTTCTGACGCTTTCCCTCCCACAATGCCTGCTGTAATAGGCAAGAGCTTCTGATTGGTCCACAAGCGACAATTTGTACCAATCACCCACGGCACTTTAAAATTCTATTATTAAAAGAAATGGCACGTTTGTTATTTGCTAGTAAACGTGTGTGAAAGTTGTTTTCACAAAAATATATTAGATTATGCTTATCTACGAGTAGCCTATCTAATAATGAGAAAAACCAGACAGACGATTGATTATACAATATACATTATATTTACATGATATACATATATACATTTTTTATTTATTTAGGCTAAAATCAAACGTCGCCCTTTCCTTCTTATTTGGTCTTTGACAGCTGCTGAAGAAATTCAATTGTGCAAACCACGAGGGAAGTGGTAAACAAACAGAATATACTGTAGGTAGCCTAAACATAACTGCATACAACTACGTCTGAAAATCGTTCAAAAGTTAACTACCCCGCGGACGAGCCATAGACAATCCATAGCATAGTGTTGGAACCACACGTCGCAAACTGAACTTTCTATCGCTCCCTGTGCGCCCGTGTGTGTGCGTAGTTCTCCAGAGAGTCCTTATCGAGATACTGGGCTTGGAACTCTGATAATGGTTGGCCTTTGAGAACAGAGTTTAAGAGGCTGTGCTGTTCGCCCTGAAGAGCAGTATTGTACCCCGTCGCAGTCAACTGGTTAATCACTCGGTCTTTGATGCTGCGGGACCCAGCTGTCACAATGCGTTCATTGTCCACGGGTGAACTGACTTCTGATCCCGGACAAGAACTCACCACAGTTAGAAAGTGCTCAGCATTCCCTAGCATGTCTCAAATAAAAAAAACTACTTCTATTAAGCCAAGCTATAATAAATAGCTGCATTTTATGTTGATTTCCTGCATCTTGTTTTTGAGTTTTATCGACCAGCTAAGTACAAGAAATCCACAAACGCAAGCAAACAGCATTCTCATTCGGTTCCATGTATACAGAATAAGTAACAATGGAGCCCACGCGCTCCACCACAATGGCACATTCACGCCAAACCGAGAAACACATCGCGGAATGTCGACCACCGCCACAACTCTTGAATCAATCAATGACGATCAATGATTACGTAGAACACCCTGTCTTGGGTTTTTCCCAGGAAAACAGAAGAATAATGGGAAAAAGTCAGGCTTGCACATAGTCAGTACTTGCCATGGCGTTCAAGGACAGTTATATGCTCCAGAGTGGACCCCGGATATTGAACACTAGCGTGAGAACCCAAGGGCCAATCAAGGCTCTCACCTGGGTGAAACAAACAATATGCATGAAAGGTCACAGGCAAACAAGACCAGGTCAAAACCTAGTATGTGGCTGGAACTAACACACGTGATCCGGGCGACCAATGGTGTAACTTCATAACTCGACCGACAAATGGTGTAACTTCATCACTCAGTCACTCAGTCACAGACATTCGCGTTTGTTAGGGCTGGCCCTGCTGTTGCGGTCCAGCCAAAAACAACAGGATGGATATACACTCAGTGGCCACTTTACTAGGTAGCCTACACCCGCTTGTTAGCGCAAACAGACTTCTCCTCCAAACAGTGAATCGTGTGGCAGGAACTCAATATATAAAACATGAAAACATGGCAAAGAGTTTTAGTTTTTTGTTCCACCAAACATTAGAAATGGGCAAGACAATGGCATGCTTGTTGGTGCAAGATATATTGCTTCCAGCATCTCAGAAACAGCTGCCTTTCTGGAATTTTCCTGCAGCACAGTCTCTAGAGTTAAGGTTAGGGTTAGGGTTAGAGAATGGTGTGATAAATAAAAAAACATCCTGTGAGTGGCAGTTCTGTGGGCCAAAACAGAGGAGAATGGGGAGACTCATTCAAGCTAACAGAAGATCCAGAAATGATGAAATAACAGCTTTATTTTACAACAGTAGTGTTCAAAAAGGCATCCCTGAATGCAAAATGCATTTAACCTTGAAGTGGATGAACTACAGCAGCAGAAGACCACGCCGGGTTCTACACCTGTCGGCTCCCAACAGGAAGAGGAGGCAACGCTAAGTACATGAGCACAGAACCAGGATGACTGAGCACCGTCAACCTGTTGCTTGGTCTGAGGAATCTCTGTTGTTGCTGTAACAGGCAGATGGTAGGGTCAGAATTTGGCGTAAACAGCGTGAATCCATGCGTGTGGGGAATGTTTTCTTGGCACTCATTAGGCCCGTTAATACCTATTGAGCATCATTTGAATGCTACAGCACCATGAGCATCCCTTTATGGCCACAGTATACCCTTTTTCAATAACGTGTGATGTCACGTCATCTCATGCTGGTTCCACAAACATGTCAGTGTTTGCTTAAATGGCCCCCATGTTTCAATCCAATAGAGCACCTTTCGGAATAAGGTGAAATGGAAGGTTTTCGAAAAATCTGCAGGAACTGTGTGACACTATTGAGTCAACATAGATCTAAGTCCCTAAGTAATGTTTGCAGCACCTTGCTGAAGCCAGAATTCAGGTTGTTCTGGATTCTACCCAGTACTAGTTAGGTGTGCCCAATAAAGTGGCCACTGAGTGCATGTTTACACACAAAAACACGCACAATCCATCACACAGAGACACAGACACACACACATGCACACGTACACATACATGCATGCGTGCCAGCCTGCACACCTGAACACAGGGCTGACGTACATGCGCACACACTTGTGCGCATGTTCATACCACACATACATGCTAGTCCACACAGATGGACAAAATCAATCACATTTACACACACATGCATTCATTTATACACAAACACACGCATAGGCTACACACACATATGCACACACAAGCACACACATACAAACAAGCAGTACACACACACACAGATGTTAATACGACACACACACACACAAAAAGAACCGCGCGCACACACAAACACACACATCGCCTGAGAGTGGAAATACAAGTTTGGCGAAACAAAGGCCGCGGTAATCTGTGCCAGTCGACTCTCGACTTCAGCTACACGCAAACACGGCCCGCGTGATTGATCGGCGAACCGGTTCCCCGAAACAAGCCGTTCCTGTGAGTCGGGTCTGCCGCTGGCAGATTGAGGAGAGGAGCGCTGATAACCGCTCGCTCGGTGCGCCTTGGAATGCGGAGAGAACAGGTGACCTGACCCAGAGAATGCGAGCGCTCCGACAACAGGAAAAAAAAAACGGCAGGTGGAATTTTGTTTTTCTCGAAATAATTACAGAAAATGCTACTCCTGCCAGCATTGTTTTTTTTGTTTTGTTTTTTTTTCCCAAACACCCATCTTTCATCAGAGGAACATCAGTAATAATCTATGAAAAATGTACTGAGCAGCAGTAGTAAAAAAAAAAAAAAAAGAAAGAAAAATATAATAAAAAATAAATAACATTGAAATTGTTAATAAACAAACCCTTATTTGTTTTAGCAAGACAAATAGACAATTAGGGAGAGAGAGAGCACACTGAGATGTGTGTGTGTGTTTTATCCATCCATCCATTATCTATACGCACTTATCCTGGTCTGGGTCGCGGGGAGTGCTGGACCCTATCCCAGCGTACACTGGGCGAGAAGTAGGAATACACCCTGGACAGGCCGCCAATCTATCGCAGGCGTTTGTGTTTTATTTCTATCTAAAAAAACGTGATAGATGAACAACTCAAACCTGGCATTGGCCGCTCTGCAAACAGGCGGAAGTGTTTACCCTCGTATCATTGTTTGTTAACATTCAGTTAGTGGTAGACGTGTAGACAGGTCAAGTAGGCTACACACGTATTTCCCCTTATAGGTACAAGAGGTGTGGCGTCATTTAAGTTGTTGACAACAGTCAGGCCATTGAAAGGGGAATTTAAAAAATGCCACCCTGTTCGACAGTAAAACAATCTCCCTGCTTTAATAGGGCTTTGAAGCAGGATGCTGAAGAGTTGAAAATCAGAGCTGCAGCTACTCGCTCAGTGTTAAATAAACACTGCAAAATCCATCTTTATATACGTTTGTAAAGTGTTTAGTTTCGTAAGACGAATAGCCTTTTTTCCGACAGCAGTGATATGGGAATATTGACATAAGTGAGATTATGAAATGTTGTTCTTGATATGAACTTTACATGGCTGTAAAGTTTTTTCACGTCTTCGTGTAAGCATATACTTTGTAGACCCACACCAAATTTGAGAATATGGTCACAAACAACTGGAGGATGTATAGCGGCCTCTTGTGGAAAATATGACGCAGGAAAAATGTAGCAGTTATATATTGAACTCCATGTCTACGGGTGGGTTGTTCATAAAATGGAGCATTGATCTTTAACATATCCTGACGTTACTCAGCATAAATGTGTGTCTTAATGGTTGTCTTACTGTGTGTGTGTCTTAATGGTTACGTAGGTGTTTGCAGGGACGTTAGTTTTGGAGGCTGTATGAAAAACACATTTTCTACTCGCTATGATTCCTATGGTCTGTTAAATTATTCAGTGTGATTCTACGACCACACCGCAAAATTTGGTGTCCAGCCACGTGATCTTTAGCTCAGGCTTGCTCATGAGGGAGAAAATTGCGTCAGGATGCAGCTTTATGTCAGTAGATTTAGTTGGCCTTTTAACAACGTGTGACAAAGATTTTTGTTAATCATATGACCATAGTTTTTAGTAACAGGAGACATGTTTTATGTAATTGCTTCGTAGAATTTGCCTTATGACAGCTGGCATAATGCTATGCCGCGTAACACTTATCGTTCAGTGCATCACGACCTTACGCCAGCTGTTATAAAGTGCTTATAATTGATAATGTATGCCTACGGCAACACTGATCACATTCTGCGCTTACGAAGATGCTATGAGTGCTACATTTCACCCACTGGAGCACGAGATAATTCTCTGAACTTTCCCCTTTGGAACACTGGAGCAGTGTGGCAATCCCGCTCGCTCCGCGTGGAAAAGGCGTGGTAATGGAATCCCGACCTCGCCGATTCCGACCGTGACCGGTGTGACCGCTGTTGCGTCACGCAGGGCGAGGGGGCAAAGGTGTCGGGTGGGGAGATGGCCCCTGAGCCTCACCTCACCAGAGCTGTTCTCCTGTGATGTCCTGAACGAAGCACTGCAGAGAGGAGGAATGTTGACAGACAGAATGCACCATGGGGGATGGGCGGTCGCATGTTTGCGCTCTCCTCAAACGACACTGGGCTCTGTAGCGATAAGACTGGGCTGTGACCGCGACTGGGCATTCCAAATCGAGAGAAAATAAAATTCCAGGACATGAACCTCTTATCATTTCTTTTATACTGTATAATTTTCCATCTTAATTCCACGACTTTAAACAAATTCCTCCTTACAACTAAGAATTGTGATAACTATACATAAAGAGAAGTTACCTTGGTTTACTTTGGTTTCTTTGCCCCATGAATTGAAAGAGGAGAGGCAATGAGAATCACTCATCTTGAATATGTGTGATGATACAGGGACAGACATGTGTAGCCCAGGGGAACAGTCATGGTCCTGCAAAACCACAGGCTCTGTTGGTTTTTGTTCTGCCATCAATTTACACCCAAGAAACCGTGTCAAGGTTAGTAATAATAGTAACTAATCGACTGATTTATTCAATGGATATAGTGCAGAGTAAAACAAAACCCTGGGGATTCTCTGGCTGTCCATCACAAGGGTTGGCCAAGCCTGGTGTAGTCATGATCAGAGAATGAGGTGTTACAACAACAAACATGGGCAAACTAGTTTGTTCCTTCTGATTGGTTAAAAGAATTCAGTGATAGACAGCACATTGTATTTCCACCCAATCATGAGGTCCATGGCCCCACGTCACTAGTTGACAGTGGAGTTATTCAACAGACTTAAAGTTCAGTTACATTTTCAACATTTTGCCAGTTGAACAGGAAGTCCACCTAATAGTTTTGCAAGACTCCGGGGTCGTGCAGAAACCTTCTGAGGGGCAGGTGCTCAAAGTGAGAAAAGGGCACACCGACCTAGTAAAACTGTTTCACAAAACCAAGTTATTGTACAGAATTCTTTTTTCAGAAAACGAATGACGACAACAACAACGACAGAAATATATTTATTATCAAACAACAGGGGCACAGTGGGCACTTGGGACAAAAGGGGGAGGCGCTCAGGTACCCCAGGCCCCCCCCCCCCACCCCCTCCTTGCACGTGCCTGCAGGTGTTTTGCGAGTGCGTCACGGGGGACGGAATGTTAGCTCAGCAAAGCTAGCGGCGGAGTAGCATTACATTACATTACAGGCATTTGGCAGACGCTCTTATCCAGAGCGACGTACAACGTAGCGTATCGCAACGAGTCCAGTATGTGACCGGTATGAAGGCCGCACGCTGTGGCCTCATCAGTCGCGATACCTGCAGCATTCCACATCCAGACCTTCAGTCCATTCCCATCTACGCTTTAAAACGCGGGCGTCAAACGCCAGTCCTGGTGGGCCGCAGTATCTGCTGGCTTTCAGGGTGTCCTCAGCACCGGTGGTTCATTTTAAGTCATTGATTGGCTAAAGATATCCACAGACCTTGCACTCAAGGCCTTATTTAGCAGCTGGTTGAAAAGAAACCACAAAAACCCGCAGACACTGTGGCCCCTCCTGGGAGTTTAGTTTGACACCCCTGCTTTAAAACATTCAGCTCACAGTTGTTTGTGCACACCTGTGCACTGAAAGACGAGACGACACCTCGTAGTCACGGTGACATCGCTACGTCGCCGCCGTCTTCGTCACCGATCGCAGCCGGAGATTAGGAAAGCAGGAAGGACGGCTCGTTCCTTTCCCGGCGCGAAGGTCTCCAAATGTTTCGGGCAGAGAATGCGAAAGACCCACCTCCCTGTTCCTTTGCAAAAGAGGCACATACCTCACGCCAGCATTCCTCACAGCTGCTCGCACACTGCACTGCTAACACCTGGCTGCCTTCTCAGCCCCTCCCTGCTACTTAAACCCCCTGGTGGCTTTACAGGGACTTTAAAATGGGACTCCCTGCAGAGTGGTCCTGGAGTCACAGGGTCCGCTGCTTGTCACTGTTAGTCAGCACTTCACTGACCAATCGGAGCAGTTGATTACACAGTATTCCCACCCCACCTGGTTTCTCAGATCCGTCTTGATTGCTGGGGTTACGCTCAATATAAAAAACAGGCCACCCCTGAACTAGAGGATGAAACCACAAACTACTGTGAGGCAGGAGTAAGCGATGTTGGTCCTTGTCTCTATGGAGAGAACAGTCAGCACTGAGGACTGAATAAGCAGGCTGTTCCAGCGCAGGTGTTAATGCTATGCACCTTCTCTCCACCAGGTGGTGCCATTTCACCCATAGAGCGCAAAGCATCCGCTGGCCTCTCCCCCCCAGCTGTATCAATAATAAATACATTTTGCGGACAGATATCGCCTAATTAGTGAGATATGTTGCTTATCTAAAAAATAACGACGCTACTAATAAATGAAAGAAATTAAATTTAAATTAAATATAATAAATGACGCTACACCGAGCCGCAGGACAGGTCATAAGGAAAACAGGTTTATTTTTCAACACACCAGTTTATTATCATATTTTACAGTCGCAGGGTCAAGCGGTGACTCCAGAGACCAGATGTTTTATCACCACTTACTACGTCTTCATTATGTTACTGAGTGATTCATCATCGATACACTTTAATGGTCTTTTTGTTATTTTATTTTTTTCACAGACAGTCTATCCATCAAAGTTTTTGACCCAAAAACATCAAATCTACGACCAAAATAATCAAGCAACACTCTTAAAAACACAGGAATCTAATGGCTGGAAAATGAACGGTCTAGCACTAAGGAACAAACACAAACTTGTAAACAGGAAAATGGGTAAGTAAATAAACAATAGTAAACAATTCTTTTTAAAAAACAATATTGTATTTCAAAGAAACAAATTTCCCTGTAAAAATGGTCAAACCTCATCCAATTTGCAAACAAACAATAACAGAAGAAAACAAACTCAGTTACACGACACTAATAGTATAAGGCCACAAAAAATTAGACCACTTAACTAGCTATTTTAATACAGAACCCATATGCATGTTTTCCACGCAACCAGAAGGTGGGTTTGCTGAATTTGTCGATGTGTACAGAGCCACTAACGCGGTAAATCTGAACACAGCTGAGGGGCCCTTGCCAAAATCGATGCCCCTCTTGCGTGCAGATATGTTCACGTGTAAGTGCTTCATTATTGGTTTGCACGTGCCCAGTTCAAATACAATCAAAGCGAAACATAATGTACACAGTGTCCTCACATTGTTCATTTAAATGTTTTATTTCAGGGTTTCGTGACAGTATGAGGACCTTGTCCCCACATTGTAAAAAAAAAAGGGCCTGTGCCTCTGAGTCTTTTTGCACGCTTGGTGCACAAAGGAGGTTTCTTTTTTATTGAACTTTTAAGTTTTCAGCAGCGTAGCACACGTATCAAGCCGAATGCATTATCCAATATTTTGAGCATGTCAAACCGCATGACGATCATTCGATCCTTTCTGGCCCTTCCTGCGTACGCAGATAAATACCATAAATAAATATAACAAATATGATAAATTAGGTGAACATAACCGGACAAAGAGATACATCTGCATTCATTTAAAACCACATATTTAGACCAGATCCTGGAACTATCGCCAGTCCTTCATCGAATCAAACATTCACCGTGTGACGCCAGCGGCCACAGCTGTGTCCTGATACATATACCAGTCCTACACTATCACCGCCACTTAAGAAACAGAGCCAATGCTAGGAGTCAGCACTTATTAAAAGGCTGGAGTAGGGCAGACAATTCGGTGTAGGAAAACCGGTGCCTAGGGGAGCCTGTTTGGACCCTTCCCTCCGACTCCTCCCCCTCTCCTGCGACAGAGCGAAAGGCCACTGCGTTTTCGCTGGGGCTCCAGGAATCGCAGCGCGAGCCCCGCCCCCCTCCCCCATCTCCGCACGGCGTCGGACGGGCGCGGACACGGCCGGCTGAAACGCTAAGCAGGCCCCTGCGTCGCATGCTGCAGCTCGGCTCTTAAAGGGCCGGGGGAACAAAAACGAAGGCGGCTACATCCACGCGGCTAAACGGAGGGGCATGCAACAGGAGTCCTCCGTCTCCACAGTGCATGCAGCTCTCTAAACACATCTATCCAGACGAAGGCAGGGCATGCGACTGCCTCATCGTTTTTCACAGCGCAGCGCAGGCAGTTCTGCTAGCGCCATCTATCTAGCCTAGCTGTCGCTAACCGCTTTGTCTATCTAGCAAGCGGGCGGGAATGTGAGCGATGGGTAAAGGGGGTTAGCGGGTGACTACGGGGAGGGGGAGAAGTTTGCGGTGCCACTGGCCCAGGAGTGCCGTTCCCCAGGGAGGCTTTCCTAGAGACGTGCCCATTTCTGCGTTGCCAGATGTTTGTTATTCCTCCCCAATAACGACCCCATCAAATTTTCCACCTTTCTACATTTGAAAGACATTTAATCAATCTGGCAACCCTGATCTGCTTTACTGTTGAAAACCCATGAGGAGACATGGCATGTTCACAACCTTTAAACAGAGTGAGCAAAAATAAAAAACTTAAATAAAACACAATAAAAAATAAAGGTTCCAGCCAATAAAATAATAAAAACCCCTAAAACAACCTTGATTTTCATTGTCATATCAGTTTTCAACACTTGCAAAACAATAGCCCCACCTCTGTTACATCACATGACTCCTACCCCCCCCAACACTTCAAAATAAAGGACTTAATATTGATATAAAAACGTGCCGATTAGGATCCCTACTTCATTTTTACAGGTTACGGAAAATCGTACACAAAAAAGAACAACAGCTTATCCCCACGATTAAGCAAAAAATTCATAAAACCAAATACTCGTGGATTCAGCTCAACGGGTTGCCTAGTACAGACAAAAACCAACTGCAGATCCACGACTTGTGTCCTCAGTTAGAAGCACACTGAGGTGCAGTGCCCTACTCTGTCTGACTGGGGTCACGACCGCGGTCAAGTAACAGTGGAGAAAAAATCAATACGACAGGAAACGCTGTCATTCCCGACCGCGAACACACTGCATTTAGCTGGAAATGCCCCTCTCCGTTGCTCACAACTAAGAGACACAATCCACTGTAGGGCCATTGACTGAACGTAGAGCAGCGTAGCGCAGACAGAAAGAAACACAGTGTGACGTTTGTGAAAACACATTTTTTCTCAGTTGGTTCGGTCATCTGTGCCAATCCAGCTGGACTGAGCCAAGCTTTCGGTTAAAAAAAAACAATAAAAAAAAACGGAACAATGAAAAAATGCTCGATTTGCAGGAGCCGAGCGGCCACAAGCCGGTGTCACTGTCACTTCCGTCCCTACACGCGGTTTCTGGAAGGTTCTGGAGCTTGTCAACAGGATCTGAAAAATTTCAACTGTTTTTATTGTAAAAGTATTAAAAGGCGGAGAGGGTAAAAGGTAAAACCAACACCCTCCTCATTTAGAGAAAAATGAAAATCGAACACAAACGAGCGATTTGTACCCTGTATGTCCTATACCGTTTTGCAGGGAAACGTACAGACCAGAAGCTGCAACATGCAATCCGGTGGTGTGTAGAGAGGTTTGTATTTTGTGAGAAGGTTCGGCTCATGTGAACAGTTCGGAAGTTATTGGACACTGAAGTGAAAACTGTGACGGAAAATGGACAGAGGTGGAGTGACATCAGAGTGGCCTGTGACTCACCTGGGGTTTCCCAAGTCTGCTTCCAGGGGCATTTTTAATTAACATGAATAAATAACGCTTTCTCATAAGTCTCTGAACACACCTCTGCATTGGCGAGTGCAAGTTTCACATACCCCGCTTAGAAGCCAACGTTCAAAACGAAATTGAAAAATTAATAAATAAACGAGCGCAAAAAAATAAATTAATCAATACACTGTGTACCCGTAGAGCCTTCGGATTTCCGTTTCTGGATTGTACCTCTCACAGCGGGACTTACAGACTCACAATAACGTCACAGTCGGACAGCAGCTAAGACCATGAGTCACATGACCACTCAAATTCTACATATGCTCACATTCAGCGCCGCCGCCGCCGCCCTAGAAAATGTACCGCCATTAATTCCGGAGCCCGGGCAGTAGCAGAGATTGCAAGCTAGCACTGGCTGCAAACAGACACAACAGCCATTCTCGCCGAGGAAAAGCCTTACTATTCAACTGCCTGTCCCCAGATGAGACGGGCCTTCTCAGGCAAATAAAGGCTTCCGTAGGCCGAGGTTCGGAAAAGCCTGAAGTCCACCTAGATTCGGTGATTTATACAGGACTATAGCCAAATTATACTGTGCTGTTCACACTTGCTCTGAAATAAACAGTCTTGCATGCATTTAATTTCTTTGCGCGCCATGGAGCGCCAAATTAAACAGTAATCTGTGGGACTGTAAGGAATGGGAAAATCTATGATAAGTGCAATTTTGGTACCTCAGCAACACTTGGCGACAGATTGACCAATCACGGTAGTCCTAACTAAATTTCCCATTGTCTTGAAGGGTTGCACACGCAAACCTATCTTAGGATGAAGTGCACATGTTCGTTTGTTTATTTGTTTGTGTGTGTTGGGAGATAGGGGGTGTTCACAATGATCCTTCACAGCCCCCGGCCCAACCCTCCTGCCCGAACCCTCGAGAACAGAAAAGAAAACGAGTACCCCTCCCCCCCCTCCCTCCCTCCCCCTAACTGTGGCCCCGCCTCCTCCGGGCCCGCCTCACTTCTTGTTCTTGAGCTGATTGGCCAGCCAGTCCAGGCCCTCGTAGAGGCCGTCCCCGCTGGTGGCGCAGGTGGCCTGGATGTACCAGTTGCGGTGGCGCAGGGAGTGCAGGCCCAGCTTGTCCGTGATCTCCGCCGCGTTCATGGCGTTGGGCAGGTCCTGCAGGGCGAGACCACAGACAGGAAGTACACAGCGGGGGGGGATATTAGAGAGGCTCAAGAAACAGTTTAAAGTCCAGGAGTGGGATGATGAAAGGGGTGATGGAGCAGAAGAAAGGGTGGAAGTGATGGAGGGAACGAGGGAGGAAAGGACGGAGGAAGAGATGAAATGGCGGGACAGACGGACAAAGGGAGTGTCGCATAAAGATGGAGTGGTGGAACGGTGGAGGGATGGTGTGATAGAGCGTACAGAGCAATGGAGGGAGGAAGTGATGGAGAGATTGAGATAAGAGAGAACACGAAGGAGTGTGACAGAGATGGAAAGGATAGGGTGATGGATGGAGAGAGTGACATAGTGATGGGGTGATGGCGAGCGGGAGTGACGGAGCACTGGGGGCAATGAGAGTGATGGAGGAGAGAGGAATGGAGAGGGGGAGCGATAGAACGGCAAGGCAGAAGGATTGATAGAGTGACGGGGTGACGGAGGAGGGAGCGATGGAGGAGAGAGGAATGGAGAGGGGGAGCGATAGAACGGTGAGGCAGAGAGACTGATAGAGTGACGAAGGGAGGGAGGGAGCGTGGGAGCGATCGCCCTGCCTGCTTGTTGGCGAAGACGAGGAGCACGGCGTCCCGCAGCTCGTCCTCCGCCAGCATCCTCATCAGCTCCTCCCGCGCCTCGTTCACCCGCTCCCGGTCGTTACTGTCCACCACGAAGATCAGGCCTGCAGGGGGGGAGGGGCCTCGGGTCACATGACCGCAGACTCACACGGCCAGCTGAGCAGAAACACCGGCTACTCGCTGCTGTGACCGAGAACAGCACAATGTCCTCCTGACAGCTCACAGAAAAGAAATACAACTGTGTTCTGTCCCTGATCGCTCAGTGTATTCAATTAGACTGCATTTTAAAATGAAAGCTAACCTTAATTTACTTTGTTTATTTTCCTTCTATTTATGCAGGTGAATCCCATTCGGGGTAGAAATCACTTTTTGAATGGGGCCCTTTATTCAAGGTCTGTATCCATGAAAATGATTGTGGTAGCCAGCATTTCTTTTCCAAATCGCTTATAATAACTATTCTTTGGAAGTGCCCATATCAGGGGCAATTATTTTTTACAGCTTCCAAGCTACCACAAATCATACCCACAGCTGTGATTTAGTAAATCTAGAAGAAACTGAGGTTTCCCTCATTACACGAGGGAACAACGGAAGCATCCCAGCGTTCGAACCCATTTCCGACCATCCTCGCCGCTAACGGTCGGATCGACCGCGATTTGCGCCCCCGCGGGGAGCGGCGCTGGCGAGCCCCCGGGTCAGGCGGCCCCCCCCGGCTCACCCTGCGTGTTCTGGAAGTAGTGCCTCCACAGGGGCCGGATCTTGTCCTGCCCGCCGACGTCCCACACCGTGAAGCTGATGTTCTTGTACTCCACCGTCTCCACGTTGAAGCCTGAGAGGGTGAAACGGAACAGCGCTCGAAAAAAAGGCAGCGAACTACGTCGCTTCGATCGACGTCGTCCTTCCCCCTTTTCTTCCCCCTTCCCAGTTCGGGAACCCCCTCCCCTCCCCCTCCCCCCCACACCCCACGTCAGGAGCGCTGCCTGCTGATCACGTGACTTCCTTCGGGGAACGAACCCCCAGGGGCCACCGTCTTAATGCGCTTAGCAATACCCACCCAAATATTTCCCCTACAGCCCCGGCTTCAAATATGCTAAATGCTAATAGCGAGGGGGATGATGGATCACGTTCCACGGTATAGGCCCCAACTGCCCTTGAACTTTCTGGTCAAGGTGGAATGAGATCCTTGTTTATATAAAGCAAAAATTAATTCCGTTTGGGGAACGGAGTGTGAGCCTAACACGTGAATGCTAATGCTGTCTGCCTTTGAGATGCCTGACCTCAGCATATTATACAGGCTAAAAACAGCGCAGACTTAACACATTGGCATAATCCATTTGCATTACCCATCCCCGTTTCCTAGAATAACTCAGACCTGAACGATGCGGTGATCTTTATGGAGCGCGCTCATACTGCGGCACGGCATCTCTACCGGTTCTGACGAAAAGGTAAATCTGTTTCAAACGTTCTTTCGGTTCCCCTCCGAACAGGAACTGTGCGCAGTTGTCCCAGTCCCCGCCGGGCCACCCTCGCCCCCACACAGGGAGCGGCGCAGATGAAGTGTGCGCACTCTCGCGATTACTCATCCGTGACTGCACCGCACCCTACAGGCTACACGGCGCTAAAGAAGGGTTAGGGGGAGGGGGGATGCGTCCGATGTGCTGATGACAGCCGCCAGCATCAGCGCGAATGACGCACCGCCGCGGTGACCTAAGCAACCCTGGCCAATCTAGTCCTGGCGGGATGAGCCCGACCGCGCCCGGCCGTTACGGGCCCCGGGTCGCAGCGGGACGGCGCAGCGCAGGTTCTCCTTCCCTCTGCTCGTTTAGCTAATTAGGGAAACACAGCGATCCCTCGGCTCAATTAGCTAATTAGCTGTGAGACTACTGTTCGTATAGGGACACAAGAACCGTCTTCTCCTTGTGAACTTATGAGTGAACGTAGCTAAAACATCACAGCGGGTAAATGACTGCGTTCAGTGAAACTGAGACACAGGGGTCGGAACCAGAGCCAAAATGGCGGCTGAGGGAGCGGCACGCCCGTACCGATGGTGGGGATGGTGGTGACGATCTCCCCCAGTTTGAGCTTGTAGAGGATGGTGGTCTTCCCCGCCGCGTCCAGCCCCACCATCAAGATGCGCATCTCCTTCTTCCCGATGAGGCTCTTCAGCAGGTTCCCGAATATGTTGCCCATGGCGACTGGCGACGGCTCTGCCTATCCCGCGACGGCGGCGCTGTCGGGTTGCGTGGATTCGAGGGGGGTCTGGCTGCGGGTCCTCTGCGGGGCCGTTCTGGAGGTCTGGATTAAGACAGGGCGCTGGCGCAGAGGAAAAGAATAACCGTTTACTATCATCGCAGAAGACACGCTCGTCACAGAACTGGGCCAGAAACGCCCATCAAACAGGCCCGGCCCCCTGCTGTTCCTGGAGAACCCGCTTTTTCGCACTGTACCGTGCGTCTGGAATGGAAATACTGCGACGTCGGTGCTGTTGCTGTTAGCCGCTTGCACTCGGTTTCGATTTTGGGGCCTTCACCAGAGCTGCTTTGGATCCAGCTCCGGATCTTTCCGCCAAATTGGCTGAACCGGGACAGATTTTGCACTGACTCACGGGGATTGAAAAAGCCAACTGGCATCACGGGTTTTTTCTTCTTGGCTTTTCTCCCTAAATTGCGTCAACACACTAAACACACGCCATTCTAAGTCATGATTGCCATTCCTGGGCTTAAGCGGCCACGCCCGCGTTTCCTTGGTGATTTGTTTGTTATGAGAAGCTAATTGGCAGTTTTGGCTTTCGTTTTTTTTGCCCTTTTCCCGGAATGAATGCTGCCTTGACCTGCATTTTGGTTGCCCAACGTCATGTTTTTTCCTTTTTTTTTTTTTTGCAGGCGTCACTTTGGCTTGGGGTTTTTTTTTTAAATCTGCCCAGCGACAGTGGTCCCTACCCTGGGCTCCCAGCCTGCTCCCAGCGGAGCAGTGGTATTTGGCAGAAGTCATCCAGGGGCAGACGCTGATCTAAGCCTGAAAGTGGCCGGGACAGTGACGCATTAGGGCTAATTACTGAGTCTGACTGAGAGGAGACACCCCACACGTTCGCTTAGCTGCGCATCTACGCTCATTACGGCTGTTAGCTTGATGTTTCGATGCTTAATGTGACTCTCGAGAGGTGTCCAAGACAATCAAACACAGCACATGCACAGCGACAAATGCTGGTTGTCAGGCTACACGCCTTGAGGGCACAACAGATGCTCCTTGTGGGGCAGGAAATCACCTGTGGGCATGTCTTCGAGGAGAACTGCTTCAGAACACTGCACCGCTTCCCCCTCCCGTTCTCCCGTTTGGATTTACCAATTTTACTACGCTCCAGCACCGCTGCCAGGCCTCCCGCGCCCACGCAGGGATAACTGCAGCCGAGCCACGCCCACTTCTCCGTCACACCGCCCCACGAGCCAATTGGCTCTGTGCACATTCGAAGCCACATGCTGAAAGCATCCTTCAGGAGCTGGAAACCCGGGAAACCCTGCTCGAGTTAGACCCGCCCTTCCTCGCTAGCAGCCAATCACGTCTCACTTTTGCGGACCCCCTGACATATGCAAACGCTGCCGTGGTTGAGGCTGAGGCCTGAACCGACGACTTTACGGCCCGACTGGGTTGTGAGCGATTCTTCAGATCAATCACCTCAGGGCCACCAGTAAAACAAAGATGTCAGACACATCCAAACGTACATTCGTATGACATTTTAGGCATTTAGCAAATACTGCGGTCCAGAGCCACTAACACAGCTTACTTCCTTTAAATTACAATCCATCTGCATCAGTGCTTCTCCAACAATGGGTCGGGACCCTAAATGGGTCACAGGGGTGTGAGAGGTGGGTCCTGGAATGAGTCTGTGGTCAACCAGGCCATGGCAGCATGTGCAATTGACAGGTCCCTGAAAGGTACTAAATTACTACTTTGTGTTCCAACACCGATATTAAAAAGTTTGAGAACCAGCTGGGTACTTCACTGAAAGAATTCAGGATAAGCAGCTTGCTCAAAGACACGGCAATGCCCCCACCGGGGAACTGAACCTACATCCCAGTTCCCTAACCACTACGCTACACTGTCGATTTCCTTTAGCCCACACTGCAATAAAAAAACATCACTTCAATCAATTCTGGAGTGCATTACATGAATGACCAGCTTGCTCGCAGATCTGGCAACATGAGACTGGCTTGTGAGTTAAGAAGCAAAGGCCACCCAGGGAGA
Source organism: Anguilla rostrata (assembly GCF_018555375.3). NCBI lineage: Eukaryota > Metazoa > Chordata > Actinopteri > Anguilliformes > Anguillidae > Anguilla > Anguilla rostrata. The sequence continues at coordinate 12,495,970 of NC_057945.1, read as the reverse complement.
ACCTCATAACATTATGGAGCTAACTTGCAAGTGACATAAAAAGTAAAAGGTAATACCATCACATAGTGCTCTGCTTTAAAGGGGAGGTCAGCTAAATCAACATGTATTTCTTTTTGGATCCAGGAAAGGAAGTCACTCTTCAAACTTTGTCAATTTTTAGCACAGTTATTTTTCGTTGGGCTGATGCCTTCAAATATTATGACAAACTAAGTGTCATCCGAAGACTTCTGAATATAGCTGAGCGACAGCGACAGTCTCCGTAGTTTCCCCCAACAGCATGTATCCAAATATCAAACCCAAAGTGCAGTTCTCTCCAAGTGAGCTGACAATTAGAGCCTACAAGTTGACAAAGACGCACACCAACGCACGTCCCTCCCATCAGTCAAGAACACAGAACCTCCTCCACAGACTGTACACGCTGCCTTTCACAAGACAAGCACTGCTACACGTGACACAGAGCGGGAAACTCACTCTAGCTTCCGAGAACATTCCTCCCCCTCTCGCGCACCCACGCCCGAGCGCAACCAAACACACAGACACACCCACACACAGGGCACACACGCATACACACCCACACACAGGGCACACACGCATACACACGCACACACAGGGCACACACGCACACACACCCACACACAGGGCACACGCGCATACACACGCACACAGAGATCTGCGATCCTGCCATTGCTCCAGGCTGAATCACAATCTGCTCAGTCTTTTCCCTTTGAGTCCCGCCAGAGAGCGCACACACACACACACACACGCATTCATATTTTCATACACTTGAGGACCCACCCGGGTACACACCTACACACTTACAAACTGAGTAGTCATGCAGCTACCTATTCATAGCCACAGTAGCCACATCTCTGATAATGTGATCTTCTGGGGTTATTTACACAGGGTTATTGCGCTCTCTTTCCTAGCGTATGAAACAAAGACTACCTGTGAATTATCAAAGATGATCGGGACACGCAAGGCACACCACCCCAGTCCCTCACAAACCACCACAAACAGCAGCGTCTGACGCCTCTAACCTCTGAGGCTGTGTCATTTCCAGCGACCGTAATTAATGCAAGAATTAACCTCGTTTCTGATGTTCGTGCTATACAGCACATAAAACATCATGCTGACCGCAGATGTGACAGCAAACAATTTCAGGTTTTGAAGAGGATGCGTCACATTTAGCTAAAATCTGTATTTCAGTTCTTTTTATTTTACATTGAGAGAGGAAAATAATAACCAACGTTTTGAATATAGGGCATGGTTTTCCTAGGTACGATCCAAAACGATTTTATCATGCAAAGGGTCTTTTTGTTTGCTAAAATGTCCCTTTTCGGGGTTTTGACACAGACCATGTGACTTAACATCACAGCCACAGCAGGAAGTGTGACAGGCATGTGTGACAGAGCTCTGCCAGTACAATCGGGCAAACTGAGCTGCACCTTCTTCTCAGAAAAGGAGATTTAGGTTGGTTCAAAAATAGGCTAGCAACATATTTACTAATGGCTTGCAGCACTAATATATGTGATAACTATCAGAACCAGAGATATGCACACTATTGGCCAGCTAGACAAACCATGAACAAAATGGAAATCTATTAACTCAAAGTAGTAAATGGTTAAAATATCTTTGAACAAATGTGATTGACATTGCATACTCTGTATGCAGGGTGAATTTTTTTTTTCTTCTTCACTGAAAAAAAATCTATTTGGTTTACTCAACTGAATTGTAAACAGTTGTTCCACGTGATTTGCTTGCTTTAGATGTACCTTATATATTTGCAGATTCACAGGTTAAACATTAAATGATTGTGTTGAATCAATATGACCTGCCTTAGTGCTTTCAAAACATCGTCCTGCTATTTTGCTCCTTTTTTAGTGTTCACACCTAAGATCAAGTTTTTTCCGACTCCTTGCATCTGATTATTCGCATCTGATAAAAATTCTGATATTTATCCCTCGTCACTCTTAATGTGAAAACGGGCTGAGACCCCGTTCCCATCTGACACTAGACCCTAATCATAACACCACAGTAGCGTAGAAGATTCACACAGTGAGGCTGAATTTTGTCAATGATTCTGACTCAAACACAAGGACTTACCAGTGAAGTGAATTAATGAACAAGACAACATCTCCAGCAATTAGGAGTACTGCGGTATATGGGAAAAAAGGACCTGATGCGAGGCGAAGAGTTACGTTATGTCCCATCATGATCAGTCCCATAAGAGCTTTGAAACGGACGTTCTTTACTCACTGCTGCAATAGTGAAATAAAAGGAGCCAAAAGTGATAAATTATTTAGTCGGGTAAATAATAGGCTATAAAATATTAGTATTACACAAATCGTCGCATTTCATTACACACTAGCTTCCCTGACGAATGAGCTATCTAGCGACAAGCACACAGTTCTACCAAGCATAATCATTTTTATAGCTAATAATAATGAATACTTTTCATTGTAATTAGAATCGACAATAGAACGAGTTTCTTGAACCTATCTTCTACATGTTCGCTATGATGCAATTAAATCGCATTTGCGTTACTCTGCGCTGTCCATGGTAATAACATAAATTTTGATGCTTTTTGGGGGTAATTCAGGGACAACATTGCAAGTGTGAAAACGAACTCTTCGTAAATAACAATACAGATATACCAGCACATAGTTAAATACACGAAGCATCGAACAAATCACGCGATGCACGAATCAATCGTTTCTTTTGAGTGACACATCTTGCGTGCGTCCATTCATTCTCATAAATAACACGCTTCTCTTGATCTTTACCAATCAACCTAGTAAGAGTCTTACCATTTATATATTGCTAAATGCGTATTTAAATTATACGATAGTTAGTCGTTAGCTAGCTTACCGAATGAGTTAAAATGAGCAATGTATCAGGCTAGTAATATTGATGGCCACCCAAAAAGCTTGCTACGACGATATAAAATAACGTTAGTGAACGTTACAATTTTGCAGTTAACTAACGTTAGCTCGATTAATGGGAAACAAATGAATGAGCCAACTGCCGTTTTTTCAGCAATTGCAAGGCACTGTAACTAGTAACTCGCATTGCAAGGTGCTCACAAAACCTAGGAAGCTAGCTACCGCAGATATCCATAGCCCTGTACATGATAGTAATCCTCCACCCGCTTTTCCAATCGCCCCAATGCCACACTCTTATGATAGGTAGCAAGGCAGCTAATGTTGTAGCTGTACCCAGCAAGGCAGAAAATTTTTTAAATATTCATTCAGACACCACAATGGCTGGGCACACCATCAAAGTCGACATCCGCTGTATATACTTAAAAGTTCGTGATGCTACCTGACAAATTGTTCTTTCATTTATGAAGATGTTCATCGACACTAGCATCTCACTTACCTCCGCTACGGTGACACCAGCTAGCTTGTCGATTTCAGGGACGCAAAGGAGGGGGGTTTATCGCGATGTTTCTATTCAGGTACTGCATTCGCTTGAAAAAATGTACGATCATCTCGCGATATTTGTGCACATTTGTCTCGTGTCGGCGCTGTTGATCCCTGGACAGAAGTGGTTTTACTACTGGGAACTAATTGAGGATTTATCATACCAAATGTGTAAAAAATAAAAAAAATTCTGCATGTGTGTTTCATCTCTGCTTGCCCATCTCTGTTATTATCAGATGTGTACGTGACGTACATCAAACATAAAAATGAAAGCAGAAAACCTGCGGCAGACCAACTCAATAACTCAATTATTGCAACAAAAAAAAAAAGATTAAGACATGTCTGATTAATTAATTACCTTCGCAGTGAGAAGGTACAATAGTACACCCATTCCTCCCTGGCAGCTACAATAGACACAAAAGCTGCTATCCTGTCAAATTCTACAGAGGCAATTAACACACGGACATCAGACTGGATTACTGGCCCCCTTCTCGGGGGCCGATTCAATCAACATTCGTCAGTAACATGAAGTTACAAACAAATTGAATTTTATTTTCTTCACAGTTTAATGAGTTCAATAAGGCAATTAAGTCAAAATTAAGTTCAAAGCTTATTGAACCCCACGTATGAAACTTTCAATCTTAGTGCGGAACCTTGTCAGGAAAAAAGTTTGTAATGCTGCACGAAAAATTAAAAGCTGTACGGACAAACATTTGACTTCGGAGTGAGCTTGGGAAGCTTTCAGGACCTTGGACAGCAGCAGACTCACCCACCGGCTACAGCGGAGTCTGACTGACAATCAGCCGGGATGCTGCTCATTACTTTCTCCGGAACAAAGGAGCAGTCGGTTGTGTTTTTGCATGAGTAATAACGGTGAGCCAACCTCTGTGATGATGATGTGTGCACTTCTTATGAAACAAAAGTAACTGCTGCTCCCCAAGCAATGCAGTAAGCAAGGTATCAATAAACATGTAATATCGTTAGCAATCGTATGCAGTCAATCACGCAATATTCATATAATTTCAAAATACTTTAAAAAAGTTCCTTACAAATTTTACAAGTTGCCTACAGTAAAAGAGACATGCTTGATTTCTGTTTGCTGTATATAACCATAGGACAACATGCTAGTTTTAACCTAGTCTCCTGAGTCAGTTTCAACCCCATTTCCAAAGCTAATGTTTTTTTATGTTACATGTCAATAAAATCAGATCGAACTTCAACCCATACTGGTGGTTATAATTGTGAGTATGTATGTATGTATACATAATAGCAAAAACAAGTCCTAATGTAACTTGTTCATATATAATTTAATTAGTAATACTTTTTGTAATCCACTATAATGAACATATAAGATGCAATTTCACTATGCTTTACTCTTTCAAATCAGGTATTAGTTCTATATGGCACACTCCACAGGTTCAAGGGAATGGGCTGAAATGTATGACTGGGAATTTTAAATTGGAGAATAATAAATGAAAAGAGGTTAAATTATATTTAAATAGGGAGTTGGCATGTGTGCTGTGGGATTCCAGGGGCAGGGGGTACATTAGATTGGGTTGAGTGGCGGTAGGAGAGGAAGAAGATAATAATTGAAAGAAGCCTGTTCTCTCTGAAGTATTTTCTCAAGCACACCCCGTCAATTCACAGGCATGAGCACCACTGGTTAATGATCGCCTGCACATTGAGAGGGTAGCTTTAATGTTCTGAGGAGGTGGTTTCCAGTGTTTGTTCTGCTCTCTCTCTCTCTCTCTCTCTCCCTCCCTCTCTCCCTCTCTCCCTCCCTCCCTTTCTCCCTCCCTCTCCAGCTCTGTCCTATATCAGATATGAAAATTAAAGGAATGGATTGAGAAACAAAAGGGGGAATCAGGCCAATATGTTGCAGATGTTTGTAGTTGTTTATACAGATCACACTACATGTTTGCCTTTCTCTCAAATTTAAATTCAAATTCAAATGCTTTATTGGTCTGACATATTAAAAAATAAATATTGCCAAAGCGTAGTGATGACGAAAAATTGTCTTTCTCGCTCTCTGTCTCTTTTTCTCTCTTTCGCTCACTCTCTATCTCTCAAATGATTCAATTAAAGGATTCAAACATCAAATATGCTTTTTGTTAGCATTACAGGGATGATCTGGAGTTGCCACACACACACACACACACACACGCAGTAACAAATATTTTCAACGCACACAGACCCCTACATGCCTTTGCACGTGCTTTCACATTGTCTGATATGTTCCATCCACAAACATCTGCGCACACACAAAGCGTCGCACACGTGCGCGAGCGCCTCTCTGTGTTTTTCGGCCGGTGGCAGCATTTGTCAGCCCGCATTCCTAACGGCGAATACCGTCGCCTCATCTTCATCTGTCCGTCCACACAGCAGGCCCCGCCTTGGCAGGCGTGTGAACATCACATCAGTGTCACTAGCGTCCCCCTCCACCTCCCCGCGGCTCCTCCCTGTCTTCACACTCTTCACACTTCACATTACATCACGACCGCGTGTGTGCTCCTGTGCGTCGCGGGCTGCAGTATGACTTAAAGTGATAAGGAGGGAGAAAGAGAAAAAAGCACACAGAAAAGAGACTAAGGGATCATGTCTTCCTCTCTCTGTCTCCCGCAATGGCAAAACAGCAACAGCGGTGCTTATGTGAAGTTGAATGAGTGTGTGTACAGCTACAACAAAACACTGTGCAACAGTGTGGTTAGACTCATTTGTTTCTGAGGTGTAATGGCAAGAGCACAATGGCACATGCACCTAAAGGTTCCATAGAGGGGAACCTGTCAGCTGTGGCCCCCCTGCTCACACACACAAAAATTACTCACATTAAACACAGGTATACTAATCTACTATCTAAAAGCTCAGGTCTGAACAATGCAATGGCAGCATTTCAAGGGTTTTTATATCAGTTTTAAAGAGCCGGTCTCTGCAGTGGCTGTGGGTGAGGTGCCAGAACCAGGGAGAATGATTTCCAGCACACCATACATGGCTTGAAGCACTCGACAAATTATTATATCACTACACTCCATCAGGTCGGTTTGAAACTACACATATACTCAGATACACACAGACACAGGCACACACACACACACATGCGCGCGCACACACACACACACACATGCATGCACACACATACCTGTAATTTGTTTGGGTCTCAGTCCACCTTGAAAACAACAGTTTAACAGTTACACTTGTATTTCTCTTCCAGCATCGTGGTATTATAAAAACTGAAGGAATAAATTAAGTAAAATAAGTAAACTAAATTGAACATTAGTTAAACTAACACAGATTTTACATTTCAATTTTAGGGATAATCTCTGTTGAGATTGATGGTAGCTTTCTGGCATAAAAGCTCCTTAGTGTCAGAATTGTACTACATTTCCTAAATTTCCAGAATACTCTAAGAACTCTCAGCTTCAGTGATTTCAACCTCAGCTCATCAAGAACATCTACAGCTTTCCAGGGCCAGGACTGCAGACCCCTGATGCTAATTACCAAACTAATAACTGTACTCATGGTAGAGTCAACAAAATCAACATAACTGTCCTACATTACCCAGGGATTCCTGTGTTCTAGGCTAAGAGTATATGGGATAAATTTAGTCCATTTGCTCCATATTTATCACTTTGGTGAATAATTTCCCAAATGCATCATTCAATATGGCTACAGTATGCCCCAAATGCAGTTCATTTAGTAAATAACGAGCATTTAAATATCCCTCATCAACAATATCATCAGTATCCCCAATTCCCGAAGACAACAACACTGAATATGATGTCCTTAGCATGCCTAACTGCCTTGTGTACTCTATTCAGGAAAGGCAAGGTTGTAAACACAAATTAAGTATTTTTCATCAGTGTTCATTAGTCACTCATCACAGGAATATATCTGTCCCATTATACCTCTTCACTCAAACAGAAATATTTTCAAGAAACAGAAATGCCTATGCAAATAAACATTTATTTATAAAATATATCCACAACATAATATGCACGCAGCGGTGTATTATGGTAGGAGCTAATGTTTTGCAGTGTTTTTCCACGTTCGCGCTCCTGCCGTTGTCCTTTGTTTCAGAAATGAGAGCAGATGAAGCTGGTTTTTCACAGTTAAGAAGGGCCAGGGATTCAAACGGCTCCTTGGCATTTTGAGAACAACATCGGCGGGGACGAGAAAATGAATCTCAAGAGAAGGAATACACACGAACGGATAATACACGAAAACCAGACAGAAACTTAGGGGGATGGGGCTGGAGCTGTGTCATTTATCCATATGAGGTACAATCAGATCAGAGAAGTAGACGCATTGCATAAATGTGATGGTTTTTTTTTGTTAAGGGGTTATACAGAGACTGTTGTATTTGGCTAAGGAAGTGTCAGGAACAGCAGTTTTCAATAGCCGAACGCAACCGATGTACAGTGGAAACTGTTTGGGCACTAGCTGAATAATGTTCCATTTCCCTGTGCAACCACACAGCCTTCTGCACATTTCCCCAGAGGGGAGGCAGGGGAGGCTTTCTGTACAGAACAGGCAGAATTCTGCTTAGTTAGCTAACTTCCTGGGCCTTGCATTCAGCAGTAAGGTTGTGCAAGGTTAGGATTTGTTTAGGGCGGATGACAAGAAACAAATGTTTTCGCAACGTTTTTACAACCTCTCTGTTCAAACCACAATTGTTCAGTTTGATTATGAAGAGGACCTTGGACTTAATTCTTTTTTCCCTACATGGAAAACATAGGAAAACTTAGGACATTACAGAGGTGCTTTTGAATGACAAAATAATGAGAACTCAATGTTTTCACAAAGATTACACAGCTTTAAAAAATGCGACACACGAATGCCATCTGACTTTCCGGATGGTTCCAGCCCTCTGTGGCAGCTGCTCAGCACACACCCCCAGTCCGCCGTCGTGGGGAGGGACGCAGCCTCTGCCGTACCCCGTTCGTGGGGGCGCTGCCCGAAGCGGCGGGCGGCGTCCGCGCGGGCGTGGGGGCGTAGGTTGGCGGCTCACTTGCAGACGTTGACCCACTCGCTGACGCGGCACTCCTCGCACAGCACGTAGCAGCACCAGTGGAAGCGGCAGTGGCAGCGCTCGGCGCGGGTCTGCCGCAGCACGTTGTGGCCGCGGCCGCAGCACAGCGAGCCGCAGCCGTCCGTGCGCGCGCTCGTCTTGTTGCAGACGCGGCCCGGCGTGCCCGGCGAGTCCACCGCCGGCTCCCGCTCGCAGAAGTCCGGCGACTTCTCGAAGTAGACCAGCTCGCCGGACAGGTGCCGCCGCCGCCTGCGGCCCCGCCCCCTCCCCTGTCCCTTAGCCCCGCCCCGGGCCCGGGGGTTGAAGACGCCGCTGTTCTTGTTCTGCGAGTTGATGAAGACGGCGGACGCGAACTTCTCCCGCAGCACCGCGCCCACCAGCCGGAACTCGGGCGTGGCGTACCAGCAGGTCTTGAACTGGCAACTCCCCGATGTGCCATGACACTTGCACTTCCTCTTTATGTTGTCTGCCACTACCTGCCGCAGAGAGAGAGAGAGAGAGTGAGAGGGAGAGAGAAAGAGAGAGAGAGAGGGAGAGGGAGAGGGACAGAGAGAGAGAGAAAGACAATGAGAGGGAGAGGGATGCTATTTTCTCATTGGATGCCACATGGACTGGACTGACCACAGTATATGTACTTCACCACAGCTGAACGCAGTCTGGTTCTGTTGATCGCATGAAGCTCCATCACAGCCCCAGTCTACGCTGATCAGTGCGCCATCGGTGCACTTTGTCATACTGTGCTCAGCTCAGACATCACTGACATTCAGCTCATTCCAACCCAATAAATATTTGATGCCCCTGATGGCCAATTCATTTCTCAGCCTAGTTAAACCACGACATTAAAAAAACATTAAAGAGTACATTGCATTAAACACAGGGAAATACAGGCAAGTGTGCCACTCTGTCAAGGGATCTGTCAAGGGACAGTGCATCGTGAATGAAAAAAAGGACTAAACAGACGTTAACACACTGCGTAAATGCTACAGTTAAGCTCACAGCAAATTACACATTGGCTTTAGGAAGGAACATATGAAACAGGGTGACAGCAGGACGTAGCATTACAACTTTAAACTGGAAATAATGAATTAACACATTCATGAATCCAAAGTTTAGGAAAGGTTGACACAACCAGTAAAGTCTGGACTTAGTGTAGGACACCATTTGGACGTTCAATTATATGCTTTGTATGTGGGACCTCATGTTTCATTGGATAAGGAAATCTTTGGCCATTCCTGGAGTTCTTTTACAATTCTGAGCGATTTAATTTCCCTCATTTTCTGAGGGATTCATTTTCCACACTGTATTTTGCGCCGAGCTCAGAACCAGAATGCAAGCCAAGCAGGTTGTTTAGCTTGTCGTTTCTCTCAATGGCAGTAGCTTCACGTTCATAATTGGCTGACAGCTCATAATGAGATTTGCCCGCCCCGGGAAAAAGACTTTTAGCATTCCTGTGATCCCCAAAGGCTTGCGTTTGCTTTGTGTCAAGTCATGTTTTTAGGCCCACTCCACTGCGGTTGCTGTCACTGAGTAATAGCACATTGGAGTAAAGTAAAGCACACTGGAGTTGCAACTGTTGTATGAAACGTGCTACAGAAATAAAGTTTGATCGATTGATTGCTGTAACATCCTCAGTTGATTTGGGAGGGTGCAGACAAACTAAACCCACAAGTGCTAAAATGTCAAAAAGTGACAGCGTCTTTTACACTTTTCAGTGGCCCGCAAGAAATTATTGGTGGCTGAAGGGGAGAAGCCTTCTAAAGCTTTTCAAACAGACAAGCATGCCTGAGGAAAATGTTCCATCAAACTGCGACTTAATTTCTCCCTGTCAGTCCAACACCTGATTTAATCCCCGTGTCAGAGGACCATGCAGCGTATGCAGCTATTAACCAGAGGGAGCGCTCTTGTGCAGGATCCTTCTCTCCATGGCCGACGCTATGGCCAATTAGTCGCCATCATGCAGAGCTGCTGACCACAGGCAGCACTGAGGCAGTCATTTGACTCTGAGGTAGTCAGGAGTTGCTTCTTGGACATCGCTTGTACAAACGTCTGGTGCTTTAGTTGAATATTACAGCTAGATGTAATATGATTGCTTGCAGGCAAATTCAGTAAGTGGTGATGGGAGTGGAGCAATTGAAGGTGAATTTGTAGTTGGCACATCTGCATAGCTGAAAGTGTCCATGCGGATGATATGGCGCCATTTTGGTCATAAGCAACAGCGCAGGCAGGGGACCGTGCACAGCCCACGAATGTGCACGTGCACGGGGCTGACGCAAGCACAGCTCGGGATCTGTTCAAACGCTGTATCAGGAAAAACTACAGTCTACACTAATTATAGCACCAAATGACCTCAGCTGAGACTAAAACAGTTTGCTGCAACTGAATAAATCATCATCATGTGATAAATTGTCCAGAACAAATTGTCTAGTAGCTATGCGCCGATGCCAGAGAACACTTGAGAACAGCACGAGTGCTTTCAGCAGGAAAAAAGCCGCTTTGGCGTCCGTGAGAAAGCAGGAGCGCAGCGGCGGGCGCCACAACGCGAGCCTCACCTGCCGGCCCACGCGGTTGTTGTGCAGGCGCATGCGGGCGTGGATGTCGCGCGGCGACTCGCGGGGGTCCAGCCAGTCGCGGGAGAAGCGCTCGCCGAGGCGGGCGTCGTGGCTGCAGCCGCCCCAGCCCCAGGTGTCCTGCGAGGAGGGGGGCTCCTCCAGGCGGGGGCTGAGAGAGTGCGCATTCAGGCGATGGAGTTCGAAGGGATGCAGCTGGCCCCCCCGGGCCGCCCCTCCGCCGCCACCGCCGCCCCCCCGCTGTATGGTCTGGTGCTGCAAATGGCGGAGCTTGAGCAGGATCCTGCTGTCGTCCAGGCGACGCTTGGCCTCGCAGCCGCACCCCCTCAGCTTTCCCAGGCTGCAGGCCGACGTCACAGAGTGGGCCACGCCCGCTGCCATCAGCGCCAGGGAGAAGGCGCTTTCCCGGAAACCTGCGGGAAGCAGGAGGGACATGGGGCTCCAGTTCAGTGCCACAAGCCAATCAAAACTCCCCATGTCTCCTGCACTCCTAGCCACACCCAGGTCACATATCAATTTGAACTACCGTGAAGTACTCTTTAGCCTTGAATATCCCCTTAGTTACTTAAAGCAAAAACATCATGGAACAAAAACAAAAGTACAAAATTATAAGAAATAAACACATGGGTTTATTTTAAACGTGTCAGTAATAGGCAGGAATTCTCAGGTGGCACATTTCAAATAACCATTTGGTTCAGGCCAGCTGTAAGGTGGACATACTCAAATCCAGGAGATCAAACCTGAAACAGGCACACACACCATAACTCCCCACTCCCTGTTTTGGCCCTAAATGCTACCATGCTACCTCTCTTAATCCCAACAGTCACAATCACAGATATTAGAATGGCTGGGGTGTTACACCTTGGCAGGGTGTAGCCAATACCGTACCAGCACTGAGAGTTCAAGAGTCAAGAGTCAGGAGTCAGTTTATTTTCCATTTGTGATCACCACATTGGTGTTTTTGTCAGATGTGGAAAATCCAGGTTCAGAAAGTAAAAGTCCTCACAAATGTTTTGCACCAATCACCTGGATTTGCTCATTAGCTCAATTCTTCAGCCAGGAGGTGGAACTAATTAATGAAATCAGCTGGCTGTGTTCATGGGAGGAAGAAACACGCAGCAGGACTTTTACTTTCTGACCCCTAGATTTCCCACCGCCGATTTTTGTGCATATGTGCCTTCTGATCGCATGAATATGCACAGAATATGCCTGCATATTGTCAGCTACTGCAGTGGCTTTCAGCCCTTTGGAAAATATGGGCCATGTCCTAACAAGAATGAGTAATGTGTCAAAATCTTCAGCATATAATTTTTTTCCCATAGAAATTCCAACAGAGATTAAAAATCTGTCAGAAAACAGAAGGAATGATTTCCAAATTAATACAAAGATCAGTATCAATCATTGGCACTCTTGTCTTCTACAATCAGCTGCTTGTGGGCGTGGTTTCTTTTTAAAACGGTATTTGTTAAATGTAAATCCAGACACAACGAGTCCTAATTAACAGAACTATGTGGAATGGGGAAATAAAACTTGAAATCGGAGAGTTTACGCATTGGATCTTTAATCTGATTGGTTATCGCACCATGCTCCCCATCCTTCCGGTCGCTCCACCAGCTTGTCTTGCATCGCCAGACATCCCAGCATCCCTTGCGGGCGTGAAAAATTGTCTCCCATTGAAAAGAATGGAGGCCATTATGAAGTCTCTTTTCGTCGGAGGACATGTGGCTTTACCCGACGTGTGCATTAAGCCCCAGAATAAAGATGCAAATATATTGTTTTCTTTAGTCCAATACACCTCTACTAAACAGCCTCTACAAGCCTAAGATTTTCCCTTCACCACAACCTCTGTCAGTTAATACCCTCCCATTTCACCCCCTCCGCTCACCGCGGCTGAGGATAGGGCTCTGGTGGGGCAGCTTGCCGTGGCTCTCCAGGGAGGAGCAGTTCCAGCGCTGGTCCCGCAGCTGGTGCTGGCACTCGTGCAACGCCACCTGGATGCCCTGCAGGGCGGAGGCCGTCACGTCGGGGCTGCGCACGCACAGCCGCATCTGCCGCTTACTCAGGCCCGCAAGCTGCAGGCACACCGTGCTGGGGGTAAGAACTGGGTCAGCGGCCCCCTTCAGGCCAAGAATGTCATTGCACAGGACCCTAGGGAAGGAGGAAGAAGAAAGACGGACAGGAACTGTTTATCAGTGTCACTCAAACTTGCATTTGTGGTGAAGAAAGGATAATATTATCTCTAGCTAACGGTGTGAGCATTGCACCAAAGTATCTGAATTCTAGTCACAATTTCATCGTGGTGAGTGACTTAGATCATACAACCCCTGCCCCCACCTTTTAACTTGAAAATTAACTACCTGAAACATGTGAAGACACGAAAACATTAAAATTACGATATTGTTTTCTTTGCTATCGGTACTTTGAACCGAACCGAGTTCAAAAATAGAAGACTTCAACTTGGCTTGAAAACAAAGTGTGGCACTGCGTGTAGCCTATTCTACTTCAATTTATTCAGTGCATGTCCAGAAATGTAAGTATACCAACTGATATATCTAACTGGATATTGAATGCAACTGTCTGCGAGGGAAATTCTAATACATTAGAAACAGTGGACCGTTTTTCACAAGTAAACATCTGTTATTGAATTATATTTGTTATCAATTAGCTCAAAGGAAACATAAGATCGCTGACACAGCGATTTGGGGTTACTTTACTTTTGGGGTTACGACAGTATTGGGGTTATTTAAATCGTTTTTGGTTTCTCGTGTGTGTGTTACAGGAAAAATACAAAATTAAATTATAATACCCGATGCCATAGACGTATTGATATTATCAGAATTATTCATAGAGTCCTTTTTTAAATAAGGATATATATCTTATGAGTGGAACGACCTTTCCTGTATCGTTACTGAAAAACAAAACAAAACATAATTCTCCCAACCACCATCATCGCAAACGGGCCATATCAAAATCCATTGTAGTGTTGTCTATCGTTGAGGCACATTCAACATATGCAACTGCTATAACTGTAAACCTCTGTCAGTGCGTGATACTTTTGTCCTTCCTTCGTTCCCCAACAGCATTTAATCGGTTTTAGCTATAGCAAACTTACGTGAATGCAGGTGACGTTAACGCAGTGGCCAAAATCAAGATGCGTTCCCACCAGCGTCTATAATATATTTCCATTTCGGTAAACTTCGGTCCAGCGGTGACATGAAAAAAAACTTGTGTAATATCCTTCTTGTACTGAAACGGTTTACGACTGGTTTTTGGCTGCTAGAAGATACGGTTATTGTTTCAGGGAAGAACTGCGAAAGATATGGAGAAAGTGCGCAGGATGAGGTGAATCGTCTCCTCAGGGAGTGAGTGAACGGGAGGAGGAGAGAGACAGTGCAACTACAGACGGTTGTTTTGGAAGTAGTAAAACTGTCAGTTAATTGGATATGCAAATAAAAAAAACATAAAAATGTCTTCTTCGTTTGAAATCCGTTACTTTACTGTCAAGGTTCTGACATCTCCATCCTCGTCATCTTTATCATCGTAAGAATAGTTCAGTCAACTAAGTTACCTAACCAGAGAATGTGAACAGCTTCCTTCGTGATTCCTAATGTTCCTGTGCTGAAATGCCCCGAAGAAAAATGAACAGTGTGGAAATGTGATACATGGATGAATAAGTGCGAGACGATGAAACGTTTGAATGAAAGAATGAAAGAGAAGTTCGAGAGGTCGACGGGAGGCGGCAGCAGGCAGGCGTGCGGCTGTTGGAACAATACCCCGTTTGGGTCGCGTGGTCATCTGGCGCAGCCGTCCCAGTCCCATACTCAAGCGCCTGGCCTTCATTGTTCTTCTTTCTGGGAGTTGTGCTCCCGTTAGGTTTAGCAGTTTTAACTCTGTCGATATTTATGGAACAGTATTTTATAAACTGGAAGGGATCAATATAAACAACACACATTCTCTCAAGCACACACATTGCACAATAAAAGTACAGCAGGGTAACATTTTTGTTCTTTAAGGAACAAATTTCCCAAATATACCCTGAAAGGTACAATAATGTTATTTTGCCACTAATAAGTACCTTCTACAAGCAAAAAAAGGTACAAATAAATGATCAAACCCATGGCGAGGGGTACAATTTTACACAGGCCAAGCTGTAGGGTACCACCCCAGTGACAAGCGTTGTACCTTTTTTCTAAGAGTTTACACAGACACACACACACACACGCACACACACACACAATACTTTTTCACACAATGAGCTACACCAGATGTGCACTACTAGATGCCGGCAAGAGGAATGCGATCCTTCATCGCATTTATTCTGTTCAGCTTTAGGCCATACGCCAGTCACTTCTCAAAACCTGGTCAACACTTTCAGCATTACCAGATGCTCTTTATAGTTTTACAGCCATTTTGAGTGCATCCTTATCCTTTTCCCCAAAGTGACATCTTACATTCTAATCACATAACTAATTGGGCTGCATTAATTAATCTGTTTGTGAAATGTGCCAAGACTATAGTTTGTACGTCTGTTTGTAGCCATACAACTTATTGCTTGGTTGTAGCTGTATTGTTTTTTATGGGTTTACTGAAAAACACAGCCTTGAGCAATAAAGGTATAGTGGTGCTTCCTGAAACGGTCTATGTGCTCTTTGTATCAAAGGTAGAGGTTCATTGTATCTTCAAAATCTTTCTTTAAATATTACAAAAACATGTAAATTCTACATCTTACTGGTCATAAATACTCTACCCTGTCTGAGTACCTGTATTAATACCGTTTTTCCCTGTTCACTACATATCCAGGACCTGTTAGGCTGCAACCAGTGAAAATATATGAACACTGCTACAATAAGCCTAGCATGAAGAGGCATTTATCATTGCAGTCAAAGTGTTTAATATAAATATATTAGATCCTTCATTGTCTCGTTATCATCGATGGGAATTAATTTAGAAAGCAACTTTATCATACCGCTAATATGCTACATAAGACAATTTCACATGTCGATTAAAATCTTACCACCTCTAATTTTGGATGTATATGCACACAGCTACACTTGTAGTTTAGTCTCACACATTAAGACTAGAAAAACCTTTTGATATTAATGGAAAGTGATAAAAGGACATGTTTCACAAGTAATATCTTTATTTGGTATATATACTGCATCTACTTATGGGGGGGGGGAGGGGGTGACTGTAACGAAACACGCCTTTCTTTCTTTCACTCTCTTTCTTTCAGAAATGTCTATTCGTATACCTTATCCACATCCAAGAGCCCCACACAGAGGTGTGGTCATGTTTTTCAACCTTCTAAAACATTCTTTTCCTCCTCCAGATAAAGGTAATAGACCTCAGGTCCCCCCCACCCACCCCCACAAAGGCAATCCGTTCTTTGCATGACTAACGTCCTGGCTCTGTCAATTGTGTAAGTTTTTTTTTAAAGTATCCCCCTTGTGCGCTCTCAGTTGTAGAGCGATAGCAGATTTTAGCCTGCAGTCAGATACATGTCCTCTTTGAGCTGTCTGTCAAATGACAAGGCTTTCATAAACCTCTGACAGGTGTAGCCTGAGTAGCATTGGTGTGTGCGTGCGCCTGTGCGTGTGCATGTGTCTGTGTTGAGGGGGTGGATAAATTCTTGAATGGATTCATAAATCTGTTCTTAAATCCTGTGAAAGATGATGAGCCATCCCCAGTTTCTATCAAAGTATAAATCAGCCTGCGAATGCACTGTGTGCAAAAATGTACGCTTAGTTGAGGTTGAAAAATGTGTTTACATTATTCATGCAGGTTGTGCAGTTGTCTTATTTAGAGAATCCTGTTTCAGTTTCAATTTCAATTACCTAACCTAAAACCTAACAAGTAATCGTGATTTTAACGCCAAGAGAACACTGTGGGCTGGCCAGAGGCGGCTACAGAGATGCAGCCCAGTTGCCAATCAAGTTGCCGCTCTGCTCTGGCGCTTGGTAAACGCCCCGGTAGTACGGTAGGGTGGGGAATACCCAACATCGCACATTGCAGACTCTGTTTTCATGCTTTAAACGGGTATGACATTTTATTTCAAATTGATGCCTCTCACGGCGTAGGCAAGCCGCACCCGCGGCGGGGACTGATTGCGCCTCGCGGTGACACGCATTAATCATCCGTGGCAAAGCTATCACGCGCTGCCAGGACCGCAGGTGAGATGCCCTATCTACTTTCCCGTTAAAGAAACAAGCGTCATGCATGCGCAAGCACGCAAACTCGTCACAAGACAGACGGAGATGCTCCCTATACGGTAATAGTTAAAGTTGCAATAAGAGACTGCAGAAACGATCATAAACTGAGAGAAATGGATGATCAAAATAACAGAGGTGTGGAGTAATAAAGTCATCGATACTCGACTGGCTCACATACATAGCTGATGTACTTTTGTTCATTAGTGTTTTGCCTTACAAGATTTCTGAAGCTATTTGTTACTATTTAGTGTGTTGTATCTGCCTTCCCTTTGCCCCGTAACATCCATAACTTGGCCCCCTATAATCACTCCATCATTCTCACCACACCACGCTCCCACATGTTCCCCTGTTCCCCGGGTCCCTGTGGCAGGCAGAGAGGGCTGCAGCAGTCAAAGTGTACCTCAGGCTGGGAGAATTCCTGCTCTGTTTCGACTCGCCAAGCAGGCCTCTTCCCTCACTTCACTCGCCCTCAAGCACATGTGCACAGTCTCTCTCTCTCTCTCTCTCTCTCTCACACACATACACACATGCACACATAGTATATACACCAACACACAAAACCACACACACCAAGAATTAAGCATGCATTCATGTACTCACAGACATGCTTGTGTGTATATATGTGCACATGCTCACACCCTCAATAACACAAGCCCACTTTTCCCCATCTTACAAATTAATTCAGAGACAAACATGCAGAGGTGTCTGACAGAAAGAAAGAATAACATTACCATAGTGTAATTTAAGGCATCTGATGCAATACCTACAAAGGGCCCAATCTCACATTCAGTCAGGACAAGTCACATATTTATATTAAATATTTTAATGAACAGGCAAGTACATTTTTTGGTTTGGCGCTGAATCAATCTAACAGGGAGCATGATACATCTCCCCTGCTAAACTGGAGGAATACCCCCCCCCCCCCCCCTCGTATCTAGAAGCAGATCCAAACAACAGGTGGTGGTGGAGGGTGAGAGCAATTCTGAGCAGTAGCAGAGAAGCATGCAAAAGCAGCGCAGGCAAGCAGCAACACTGGAGGTTTTGATTGTTGGTTTGAAAAGGCGCTCCATTGGTGGTGTGTGCATGTGATTGGATGAGTATGAGAAAATGCGTTGTACGTGATTGGTGGATTATGGAAACGCATGAGAATGTGATTGCTTAGGCCGACCACAGTCGGCTGCAGCGGGAGTTTCCTGACAGAGCTTCCGTGTACTCCATGCCCAGTGCTCATTGGAGGCAAGCGGGTCTGAACTCCCTTGATGCGACTTAAAAACAAATGGGACCATTCAATGACAAGCATCGATTGACGAGTTAATGTCTTGCATGTTTGCTGCACTCGGTCTAGTGTATTAGTGGATTCTAAAATCTCACACTCCTGACATTTCTAATGCCACTTCTAATCTTCTCATTAATCAAGCTGACAGAAAAAAAATGGTTTAAAAAGTTAATTGCAGGAGATTTGGACATCAAGAGTTGCCCTGTTACTGGATTGGTGTGCATTAGTCTGTTTTTCCTAGTAGCATGACTACATCATGAAAATCATTTTTTTCTTCTGTGTTCAGTGAAGCAGAGTGAGCAGAGAACCACAGCCATTATGTTAGCTGCTAGCACATTACTTAATTCTCATTAGTCCAAGAAGGGGGTTGGTGGGGGGTGGAGAGAGAAAGAGAAAGAAAGAGTGAACTCAAAAGGCTAAACAACCAAATTTGAACTCCAAGCTTAGCTTCCCAAACGAGCTACTCCACCAGCTGACGTGTGAGTGGAGACTGATTTTGGAGAACCTCACCATGTGTGCCAGTGTTGTCCGTTTGTGCTGCTGACAAGGCTCGTGTGAACTGGCTGACTGTGACCTGGGGTGTGGAAAAGGCTCCACTTAAGTAACTGATCATAAATGGCATGCATATGGATTGCATGCCCTGTTGTGAACAAGGCTGGACTTCTTTTTAAGTTAGAATTTTTCTATATCCAATTAAGCACTATCATCCATATCTTTCCCATTTCTAGTGTACACTTAAGAACTCGGCAATCATTCTATATGTCAAGGTTGAGGAACTGCCTGAACTCGGTCATGTTATACAGCAATTTCCATTTTAAATGGAGCTCAAAAACAAGTAAAAATCCTGCGAAAGAAGAAGAACTAACAAACAAAAGAGGGAAACTAAATTCTTGATCCACCTAAATGTCAGGGTGAAGACCTCCCACCTTCAATCAAATGTCTTACCCGAGAAAAGTCCCCTCAACCAGCTGAGCCAAACTGCACTCTGATCCTCTTCAGCCTCAGGCATTGCAACAACAGTATCACTACAGTTTAATCTGAACATAGTTATAATAATAATAATAATAATAATAATAATAATAATAATAATAAAATCTATTCATACTCGGCGAGATTTGACGAGTTTTCCAGATATCCACTGCAGCTCACCCTGATACAACGGACCTCAACAGACCCATTTTTTTGTGGCGCTCAGTGCACAAAAAATTTACATTAAACAAAAACTCGATCACAATGTCTCTTTCCAAATATAAGGCCACGGGTACTCACGAACATCCACAGAGCTTAACTTGTTTAACTGCGCACTGCTGCTACTGCGAAGTCTTGTGCAGGTGGATTAGTATGAAGCTTGAATGGTGGTGACAGGATGTTGGCGGAATGCAACCATTTGTCGTAGTTTCAATATAACAACTTATTTAATTAAAGCACATTTAATAATTTTATTAAAACAGCTTTGAAATTTATGGTTGAGATATTAATGGGTATAGTTTATGTCGTACCACGAAATGTGAAACTCGCCTAGGTTTATGTTTTATGGTTTTATGGTTTATGTTTATGTTAGGTTTACCTTATTTTCTCTGTAAATCGAAAACCCTATGGAAAAAACTTTTAAAAATTCTAACTCGTTTCCAAGTTTTAGGACTACAAACTGTAAAACTCTATGGTGTGCTTTGGTCGACACTGTGTGGATATACATAGTTGGCGTACTTCGGTAAGTAGTTCTCAATGAAACTGCACAAATTAAGGTCTATGGATGTTTGTGAGTAACTGTAGCATTATATTTGGATGGATAGATAGTACTCTGGGTAAGTGGAAACATGCCTTTATAGCATTTTGTGGTGGACTGCTACTTTAAACACGTCATATCTCCAGTAAAACCTTGTTTTTTTTCATATGTTATTGCTGTATGTTACGTCTTTTTTTATCTTGGTTCTCTTCAGAATTAAATATTTAATTTCTTTGCTTTTTACGTTCGTAAATTGTTGCTTTTTGCATTCTTGATTGATACGTGCTTTAAATGTAATAAGAACACAAATAAATGTCCTTCATACCAACAAACCATAGAAGACTGAATCGAAAGAAAGAAAGAAAGAGAGAGCGAGAGGGGAAGGAAAGATCGGTTGAGGTCATGACGGTCTCCAGGGTTACAGTGTAACAGGCGTGACTCAGCGGGGACACGTTCTGGGCAGTGGACAGCGCGGGCACGCCGGGCACATTCCTCCGAGCTCGTAAAACCAGAGCGAGAGGCAGATCCTCAGGGTCATAGGACAGGCAGGTGAAAGCAGCCCTGCTGTTATTTGCTAGCGGATGGTTCTTCCCGCTGAGCGCCTTGAGCAAATGTTCTTTGGCATAGGAAGGTGCGTGTTTTCCACCACCGGGTTGGCTCCGTGACAAGAACTTCGTACCCCTCATAAGTCTTCATCAAATCACATTTCATGAGGGCAGATAAAATTGGGAGAAGGTAGCGCGAAAATGCCCTGAGATTCCTTGTGCTGCGTTCAAGGATTAGCCAAAGAATTTGCTGTCAGCTAATCAGAGGATCAGCTGTCACCCAGCAAGAGCAATAAGACAGAGAAAATGAAAATGGAAATGCTGAGTAATCAACAGTCGTAAGTGATTATTTAAGTACTAACAAAGGGTGATATTCAACTGCATGGTCAGGGCTGGGGACTCCTGGTCCACTCCAAGTTCTCCTGGAAGATATTCTAGTTTACATTTAACAGGTGAGTGATACAAATTTACACGTGAGAGGCCACACACAGCAGGCGGCCAAGACTGAGATGCAGAATTATTGATCTTACAAATAACTCTTCTCATGGCACTGAGGACGTTTAGCAGCTTAAGTTTGGAAAGAACCACCTCTCCACTCCCTGCCAAAATGCCGTTGTCTCCACCAGGGCCATTCAGAGACCTTCTGAGGCGCAAAGGGCTCGAAGTGAGAAAAGGATACAACAACCTAGCAGAACTGTTTTACAAAACCCAGTGAGTATATTTCACCAAAACAAATGAATGAAGTTGAATGGCGGCAACAATCCATCATCCCTCCATCATCTGACCTGCTGATCCCTGGTCAGGGTCTCGGGGAATGCATGCTGGTCAGGTCGCCAAGCCATCGCAGGGCGCGCACGCCTTTCACTCACACGCTCGTACCTGCGGGCAATTTAGAGTCTCCAAAGAGGCTAACCTGCATGCCTATGGACTGCGGAGAGAACTTGAGAAGAAACCCTCGCAGACAAGGGGGGGAGCATGCAAACTCCACACAGAAATGCCCTCGGCCTGGATTTAAACTTGGTTGCCCTCTTGTGGTGAGGTGACAGCGCAACCCACTGAACTGTGCCGCCCTGACAGCAGCAACAATAATACTACAAATATTAATTTTTGAAATCAAATCAAAGGGGCATATTGGGCACTTGGGGCGATAGAGGCAGATACTCAGGCACTCGGAGTCCCCAATTCCCTCTACGCCTACCATACTAAATCAGAACGTCATTCATGCGATTTAATGTTATTTTCTTATCCTCTCTGTCACAGTATGTAATGAGAGCACTCGACCTCTTGCCGTGTGACAGTGGGTGGATGCAGGGCATAGTCGCTCCGCAAGGGGGCGGAATGGAGGGTGGAGTACGTCCCGCACCACGTGTCATATCAGCACAGCCTCAACTTGATCCTTCCTTGCTCATCGCTATTGGTCTGACTGTCAACATGTGTTCCTGTCAAATCAAATCAGCTTTAACCGTGGCCTAATTGTGCAGATACCATTCAAACCAGGGCAGTTTCTCCGCTTAGTTGGTATGCTTACAGACAATTACTCTGGACTGCGAAAAGAGTTTTACATTTTTTAGTCATTCTATTCGTTTCCTGTCATATTATGTAACAGAGCTACAGTGCAATAAAACATTATTTGTCCCCATTCCTGATTCCTGTCTCATCAGTGTGGTATCATCCTCGGTAAGTTTAGGTGAGTGCAGGTAAGGCCGCATTCTCCTGTGAAGAACATGTAGCATAAAGGCTTCTTTTCCCCCAGCTATACACCAGCTTGGCTGCGCAGTCAGTGAATCAGTGCAATTCATGCGCAATTAACGCAGGCAGACTGCAGCAGCCCTGTTGACTAGAGGAGTCACTCTTGTTCTGTGAGACGAGGGCCACCGCCTGACTGAAGCCTGCCCTCCCTGAACTGCGCAGGGGCTGACCAGACGCAGGCCCACAGGACTGTTGGCTACAGGCTACAGGCCATGATAACAAGTCACCATGTCTCTACACTAAAAACATCTGCTTTCGCTGGGAATGCTAGTTAGTTAGTTAGTTACAGAATATGTCACCCCTGAAGAAGCAATAGGAGTATGATTTGGTATCCGGGCTGGGGACCTTTGGTATTCAGCTCCACGGACCAATCATATGTCTGAATGTGGGGAATGTTTGCGGTTGCAGCCTCTCACCCTGAGACTTGAAACTTTTTAACTGAAACATAGCCGCAAAACTTCCCCGGTTGCAAATATAAGTATATTAATATATAGACAGTTAGAGTTTTCTTTTTTCGGTTTTCTCAGCATAAAGAGAATCTGGTCATGTCTACCAGAGAGGCACTTGGCTTCAGGATTCGATGAGGGGGGGGGCAGCTATGAGACCTCAGGGGTGATGTTGACTTACCGCCGGGGTTTGGGGGAGGAGTCACCTCAAAGAACACTGAAATAATTCACTGCGCTGAGCTCGCACACACATCACAGATTCATATTAGACACACCGAAGCACATCGCACCCTCATGAACATAGACATTAGAGTGAGTCACCCAACGCTTCAAAGGAGAGCGAAGCTAGGCTACAGTTCAAGTGACTCTCCGCGGATTCCCAACGCGCATCGCTGCACATTACAGGAGAACAGGCCGACCCCACCCCTGTGTGCGTAATATGTGGGTAGTGCGAGTGTCTCCATCTGCCCATTTGCACCAGGGAGATTTTCCAGCCACCTTCGGTGTCAACAATGGTGTCACCCGCCCAGGTCCTGGAGAGTCTGGGTGGTGTTTGTCTTCACACTACTATCTGTAACCAGCTTAGACCCAAGAAACCAGCTGAGCTGAGTTAACTGTGTAACCGACTGCTTTAAGTCAGCAATATAGTGCTGCCAACACAGCCCACTGCTCACCCGAGCCAGGGATTTGGCCCACTGGTGTATAGGCATTTGTGTTCCAGGGTTGGGCTTCTCTTGTTTGCTCGTCATTCATTGCTGGGCACTATGATACCCTCTCCCCAAAACTGCAGTTGCGCTTCTGGGATTTGGGAAGTCATGGAGAGTTCCTGCTGTCTCTGGGCAATGGGACATACAGTACTCTGATATTGTTTAGATCAGAAATAGGCAACTCAAGTCCTGAAATGGTACAGATGGTCCTGGTTTGTACTCTGTTTGAGCCACTAGCTACAATACACAAGTGGATTACTCATCAGACATAATGAATGTGTGGAGAGGTACTCTGAATTTTAACCATTCATAATGAATATATGGGTTCAGGTTCCTAATAACATATCAAACTCTGGCAATCACAATTGGATGGAATAAAAACCAGAAACATCTCTGACACACTAGTGGCACACCACATGAACTTCTGCTGCCACCTAGTGATCACTTAATGATCACTTAATTGAAAGCTTGCAGTTCCTTCAGAACACTTTTACAAATCCATGGTTTTTAATATTATTTCAATTTTGTTCTACATTTTGTGAAGATTTGTTTATGGGTCAGAATTTGGACAAGTGGGACACCAAGGATGTGTGGGTGGTCAGGGCTGTGTGGCTAGATGTAATATGTCCTGCCTTATATTAAAATGCTCTTGGGAATTCTGACAAATGAGGGGGTTCAACAACTGTGGATGGAGTATTTACACTAGTAATAAGTGCCTGTTTAAACCATTTTTTTATTTTTATTTAAAAGAACACAGTCTGCCTGCCCTAAATATGACTTTATTTAGATGAGGCATAGCAGAGAAGAACACAGATAGAAATAGGATCCCCTCCCAGTATGGAAAATGGTGGGAAATCGAACCTCCAGTCTCCCCAGAGAGCCGGCTGCCCTAAAGACTGCGCCACACTGTCTCCCCATTTTGTGCCTTTACTAATGACAATAATAACAAAGCTCAACACGATGCACGGAACATAATTAAATCATGAAACAAAATGCAGAGACATTTCCGAATGGGACTCCTGCGTTCTCCCACACTCGGGTCAGCCGATGCCGCCCACAGCAGGGATTGGCAGCTGAGGCGGCTGATCGTTTGGGTTGCTGCTTCGGTCACGTGACCAGCTCCGTGTGGAACGCTGCGGTTGTGCCTCGCGCGCGGCCGCGGCGTTGCGGGGCCTAGAGCGTGTGCTGCAGCGTGTGCTGCAGCACGCGGGCGGGCTGGCGCTGCGGCGCGGGGTGCGGGCGGCGGCTCTGGACGCTGCGGGACACGGTGAGCAGGGTGCCGTCCTGGCGCAGGGCGTCGTCGCTGACGACCAGCCCGTTCAGGTACTGGCGCAGGAGGGCGCGCAGCCGCAGGTTCTCCTGGGCCAGCGCCGCCTTCTCCCGCTGCAGGCACAGCCGGTCCAGCTCCACCCGGCCCCAGCGCTGCCACATCCCCTCCAGGCCCGCGTAGTCCTGCATGGCCTGGGGTCAGGGGTCAGGGGTTGGAGGGAAGAGGAAGTGGGAGCGGGAGTGAGGGCAGGCGAAGGTCGAGGAAGCCTTTCTGCAGTTTGTTTCAGTATAGCCTGTGTGTGTGCGTGAATGCTACACACACACAAATATGCATACACTCACTCACTCACTCACGCACCAGCCCCACACAGTGTATGTGTGTATGTGTGTGCGTGACTGAGCCGATCACTGCGTGTCACCTGGGCCAGCTCGGTGACGGCGTGTGCCTGTGCGCATACGTGTGCGTATGCGTGTTCGTAAACGTGTGCGTGTGCATATGCGTGTTCGTAAACGTGTGCGTGTGTGTGACTGAGCCGGTCGCTGCATGTCACCTGGGCCAGCTCGGTGACGGTGTGTGCGTGAGCATGTGTGTGTGCCTGTGCGTGAAGGAGCCGGTGGCTGCGTGTCACCTGGGCCAGCTCGGTGACGGCGGGCTCCAGCTGGTTCTCCCTGACCAGCCGCTGCTCCTCGGCGCTCAGGGAGCAGCGGTAAAACGGCTGCACCCTCTCCCGCTCCGTCTCCAGCTTACGGCACACCCCCGCCTGCCTGATCAACTTCTCACCCTGCGGGGGGGGGAGAGGGGGGGTCAGTCTTTAACCTTGAGGAAGGGAGTTGTTGAAGGGTGAGAGAGGGACAGAGAGAGAGAGATGGAGAGAGGGGAGGTCAGCCTTTAACCCTGAGGGATGGAGTGAGAGGGAAAGAGGGATAGAGAGAGAGAGAGAAGAGAGAGAGGATGGGGGAGTCAGCCTCTAATCCTGGGAGAGAGAGAAAGCAGAAGAGACAGGGACAGAGAGAAAGAGGGAGAGAGAGAGAGAGAGATGTGGCAGATCATCCTCTCGCCCTGGGGGACAGGGAAATAGAGTGAGCGAGCGAGAGAGAGAGAGGCGCCCCAGTTTAAAGCTGCTTCAGGGGATTCGGACGGGCGGTCTGCTCCCCCTCTCCCTGGGGCCGCGCTGCTGGTCCAGCCCGTGGCTGTAAGGCCCTGGCCTGCTCCTGCGCTGTTACACAACAACACCTGCACAAACGCCAGACCAGCTGATTCAGAACAGTTACTGCGGCCCCATCTCCCAGAAACAAGATGAGTCATCATTTCCAGACGAGCAATATGACGTTTTCCCTCCTTTGCAATGATTATGTGGCAAGATCGCCTTTTGTCCAATCGCTCGGTTTGCTTGTTCTCCTTATGGGACATCTGCAGTGTGAGAGGTATTCTTTCATTTCTTTTATTTACCTAAGTTTACGTTTATTACCTTTGCTTTATTTTACTTCTTTTTATCACTACCAGACCAGGGCCAAATACGTATTTGTTTTGGATTCAAATACTTCTCTGTGCTCTATTGATCTTGCCTGGTGTAATTGAGCCTGCCAGTATGGCCAGAAAGCGGGGTTTGCACTTTTTGAGAGGGCTTCATTGGTTCCAACACACCAGACAAGATCAGTAAAGTGTAGAAAAGTATTTGAATCCAAAACAAATACATATATGACCCAGGTCTGATCACGACTATTGTTTTATTGTGAGTATTCTTGCTATTATTTATGTTTTTTATTATTAACTCTTTACTCTATCCAGCGTTGTTGTAGCTCTTTTTTGGATCTTTTTATCTTTACTTTGTGAAGCGCTTTGTATTGCAATCTCGCGCAAAAGGTGCTATATGAATAAGCTGTGATTTGATTCGATTCCAGGGTTGCTGAAGCAGGGCTTAAGACAGAGGCATATCAATTCCAACCCAGACCTAAGCGGCTCCCCGTTTGTACGCAGCTCGTTTACTTGTAGTTTGGCTTGAATGTGCAAATAGCCGCAGGCAGGCCTAACCCTGCACATTGACCCGGAGGTAAATGGGGAAGTGGAAGCAGGCCTGGTTTCGCGGTCTGGCGGCACCTTGGCGATGACTCCCTGGAGCTTCTTGGCGGCGTTGCTGCTGTGCAGGGTGAGCCTGGAGAGGGCGCTCCTGTGCTGGGCGTGCACGCTGCCCATCTGCGTCTTCAGCTCCCGCCGCCTGTCGGTCACCTTCTCCCTGACGGCGCGCAGGTCCCGGGCCGCCGCCTCGCCCTCCCGCTGGGTGGCGCTCATCCTGGCCCGCAGCGCCACGCACGACTCCTGGGGGGGAGAGGGGGAGAGAGAGAGAGGGAGGGAGGGAAGGAGGGAGGGAGAGAGGGAGGGGGAGGGAGGGGGAGAGAGAGAGAGGGAGGGAGGGAGAGGGAGAGAGGGAGGGAGAGAGGGAGAGAGAGAGGGAGAGAGGGAGAGAGGGAGAGAGAGGGAGAGAGAGACCCTCATGGTCACACAGAGGCCACGCCCACCCAGGTAACGCAGGATCTTCTTTCCCAGGCTGACGTCCCTCAACCAGAAGTTCAAAACCGAGCTAGATGACCAGCTGGCTGAGTACAGAAAACCTAAGCCTGTGGTGTGGTGTTTTACTGTTATTAGAAACGTTTTATTTATTACTTCTTGCAATAATAAATTAATTATACAGTATGCTTGTATCAATAACTTAACTCTTCAGTTTAAAGCTTTAGTCCAGCCAATTTAAAGTGTGCTACTTCTGATTATGTGTACTCCGTGCTCTCATTGACACAGCTCACATATATGCCCACTTACGGCCTGTTATAATCAGTCCACACTGACCACCAAGTCCACCAAACAGCTGAACAGTACTACACAGCTGCCTTCGAACACGCCGAGGGCTGGCGTGGAGGGCGGAGCCCCGGGGGGGGGCGCGGCCCAATCGGCCTGCGGGTCCTCACCTGCATCTTCTGCAGCCTCTTCATCTGGGCCTGGATCTCCCGGGAGCTGAGCTGGTCGCGGGCCCGCAGCGCCTCGCAGGCCGCGCGGTGCTCCTCGGTGGCCTCGCGGTAGCTCCGCGTGGCCTCCTGCAGCTGCCGCCACATCTCCTCCACCTCCCCCTCCAGCTGCACCCGCAGGGCGTTCTTCTCCTCCATGCTCTGCGAAGACAGTCGCGATGGCATTTCGTGCTAGCTGAGATCAGTGTAGCGCAGGTATGGTGAGTTAATGGTGTGTGTGCGCCCTGCGATAAATAAACTGCTGGCCTGTGCCGGGGTGTATTCCTGCCTCTCGCCCAATGCATGCTGGGATAGGCTCCAGCAAACCCCCCCCCCCACGACCAGGGTAAGGGTAAGTTATAGATAATGGATGGACCATGGCACAAGTTCTGCATGCATTTGTGTGAAACGGGAGCATAATGAAGTCGAATCAACTTCAGTGAAGCGTTTCTGCATCGGGAGCAGGCCCAGCGGCTCCACTGCAGCTGAGGCCAATGCACAGGCTCCCAGCGCTACAGTTCGGGTCTGGTTCCACACATCGCTGCGTTACCCAACGTTACCCTGTTTTTGATGTCATCGCGGGTGTTCTGGAACTCCTGCCGGGCCTCGCGGCCCAACGCGGCGTAGTGCTGTTCCAAGCCAAAGCGCACGTCCTGCAGGTAAACGCAGTCCTGCTCGTGCTGAGTCAGGATCTGCTCCCTGTGCACACACAGGGCACAGAGCAGCACTGGAATCAGCCTCAGCCGTGCTCTCCTCGGGCCCCAGCCTCATTAAGTGGATAAACCGCAATGCTGCGCCTGTTTGCCGACCAGGTGAACTTTCAACAACACAGGCCGTGGTGACCAAACCGCAGGGCTCATCCAAACACTAAAACAGCGCCTTAACACGATGAGCCACCCAACAGCCCTTATGACATAACACATAAGAGCTCATCTCCAGCACTTCAAAGTTAAAAAGAGTATTGTTAAAACATCCAAAAATAAAAGAATTTGAATTGCAGTTGGCCATTGCACTGGGAAATTAGCAGTATTTAAAAAATCAATCATCTATTGCTTACATTTAGAACTGCGTGCCTTCCATGTGGCTTACCTTTCAGTGTTGAACTCAGCTTTGAGTTCATCCAGCTTGGTGCCGAAATCCTGGTTGTGGAAAGCCAGCCTGCTGCCCTCCAGGTCCAGGAGCAGGTCCACATTGTGCAGGTAGGAGCGCAGCGCCAGGTCAGACTGCTGCTTTGACTCTGTGAGGTCACCCAGCAGGCACTGCGGCACAGGGGAGCGAGAGAGTCAGCGCATTCACACTTCACTAAGACAGCCAGAGGAACTGACATCAGACAAAAGTCATCCTGGGATACTGGAGGAATGAGAATGGTTGTGCATGACAGTGCACTCAGTCACGGAGAGACTGTAAAGCAAGTGGACATTCTTTATTCACTATCAGGATGCCCTCAACGGGTGACTCAGCATTTTTGTCGGCCATTTTGTGGGGTTGCGAGAGATGTAAAGGCAAGTGAGAGAAAATGGCGCTGTGAGAGACAGCCTCTTTGTTGTGCGCACAAACCTGCGGTACACCCAAAGCTCTGGTGTGAGGAGGCGCAGTGGCTCACAAACTACACTACACCACCTTTTCTTTTTTTAAATTTTACCGTTTAGGGGGTCACAACGCCGTCTGGACGGCTCCTCACCTTGATGACGCTCTCCTTGCGGTCCAGCACCCTCTCGAATGTCTGGCTAAGGACCTCGATGTCCCGGCGCAGCTCCTGCGCCCGAGTCTGCCTGAACACCGCCCGCCACCTCTCCGTCAG
Organism: Anguilla rostrata; assembly: GCF_018555375.3. NCBI lineage: Eukaryota > Metazoa > Chordata > Actinopteri > Anguilliformes > Anguillidae > Anguilla > Anguilla rostrata. Next base: position 12,466,230 of record NC_057945.1, on the reverse strand, counting down.
CTTGTGCCGGTTCAGCACACTGTTGCGCTCCTCCTTTCTGAGCTTATCCTGGGGGGGGGAGTTTGGTGATTAATTGAAAGTTATAGAGAATCAAGGAGGGGACAAATTTGGTAATATGTTGTAGCAGCCTATATTAGGTCATAACATTTATGGCATGTTATCAATTGTAAAGCGCTTTGGATAAAAGCGCTATATAAACGCAGTCCATTTACCATGTATTTAAATATACATTATAATATGTACTGCTTCTATTACAGATGTTCTTGTCGCTCTTGTAGCACTTATTTATTATGTATCATGCCACATTAGCCTTGTAAGTCACCCATCACACACCATATATAAATAAATAAATTGCCAAATAATAGTAGTACATGAAGGTACATTATCCATAGGCTGTAGTAATGATTGCCTTGCATTTACAACATTTCAAACACCCAGGAAAACCCTATAAAGCTTATACACTGCATATACTAGGGGTGAAAAATAAATTTAAAAGATTGCTGGTGATAATATTTTACTGGGGCCCAATATAAGTTTCTGGTGTATACAGCTACAGTTTAAAAAAATAACATAATTGGTTGAAAAAGAGGAATACATAGACTGGCCCTCCAGCAATGGACCTGTGCATCCCTGACACAGACACTTGAGTCTATGGGTCCCCTTTCTGATTCAAGAAGTGCTATGTGGGCACAAGATTTTTTGTGACCCAACTACAAATTACCTGATTCAATTTACAACCATGGTCTTCAGCCGAGACCTCAATTAGGTGAATCAGGTGCTTTGCATTTGGGCTACAACAAAAGCCTGTATCCACATTTCCCTTAATTCAGAAGAGATTAGCAGGGGTCCCCTTAATTCATAAGGGGACCCCTGCTATTGAGCCACATATTCAACTATGGCCTTCAATCAAGACCTTGATTCATTGAATCAGATGTTTGATGCTGGCCAAGAAACAAAGCTAGCACCCTCTGCCTTCCCTGATAAGACTGAGGACCACTGGTCTGAAGGTGAATGCAGGTGAATACTGATCTGTTTGGTGGGGAATGTGCCTGGTGTAAGTGCTGCCGGAGCTTGATTGGCAGGCTGATGAACGCGTGGGTGGTCCGGCAGACCCGGGGGCTCACCTTGAGGAACTGAGTGAGCATGTCTTCCTTTCGTTTGGCCATCTCCTCCTCCGCCATGGCTCTCTGCTGAGCATAGAGCAGCCTCTCCTCCTCAGTCATCCCCGCTTGCTTCCCCCCACCGCCTTTCTTCCCGCCCTTCTTCGGCATGGCCGTCTCGTCTCCCTGTCCTCACCGCCACGTGTCTGGGTATCTCTGCACCTGAGGCCTCTCCCGCTCTCCAAACCCCTCCTTCTCTGAATATCACTTTGTTCACCTCTCTCCCTATTGACATCAGAGGCAAAGACTTAAAAAAACCTTGTCAGCAGAAAGACTCACCTCATGCTTTTGGAAGCCATATAATAGTGTGATGGTATTTCTGACTTTACCCTACACCTGTGCAATTCTCTGAAAGTGAATATAGTGCATTGGTTGCAGGTAAAGAAATAATTGTGTGGTTTTAATTTAACATTATTTGTTATTGTAAGGTGGTGCAGTGGGTAGCACTGGCACTTCCCAGCAAGAAGGTCCTGGGTTCAAATCTAGCCTGGGCCTTTCTGTGCGGAGTTCTCCCCTTGTCCGTGTCTTTTCTCCAGGTACTCTGGTTTCCCCCCACAGTCCAAAGATACGCAGGTAGGCTAATTCATGCTAATTCTAAATTGCCCATAGGTATGTGTGTGAGTGAACGATGTGTGTGCCCTGCGATAGATTGGCGGCCTGTCCCAATGCACAACGGGATAGGCGCCAGCACCCCCCGGGACCCTGCCCAGGATAACCAACCATAGATAATGGATAGATGGATTATTTTCAATATAATCATGAAGACATGACACAAATACAATTTAACACCCAAAACTATAAATTTATATGATGTTTGGATACTTTTAACTTGTTGCAGAATTAGTGTAATTTCCTTTATAATAAACTTTTCAATTATGAAATCATTTGAATTATTTCATGTTGTATTACTTTTCCCGGAAAATGAAATAATTCGGACAGATTGACGCATAGCTTTATTTTTTCCAAAAACGAAATATTAAGCATGTAAAACCGCGATTATACGGCTATGCTACATTCCCATTTGGAATGCCTTCCAGTTCCAAGCAGCGAGCTATCGTTCGCTAAAATAAATGTATAGTCAGCAAGTAGGTTAGTTAACGGTCGCTGTGCTCGAGAAAATTCTCCAAAATATAATTTCCGCTTTTCGTTATATTATTCGCTGACACGCTCAATGATTCCTGAATATTGCATGTTTTTGGCATTCTTACCTGATCCCAGTGAAGTAAAAAACTCCCGTACCGTAGAGTTTGCGTCTAGTTGCTCGTGGCAACAGCTATTACAGAGAAGGGGGTGTAACATTTTGGGTCCGCTCATATGACGCAATTACGCACATGCCGGTAGCGTTCTTTCTACGTCCCCGAAGATGAAACAGCAGTTTTCTCGCAGAGATAAATTCTAAAGTGAGGTCATTTTCAAGACTAAGCTAAATTAAACGCACTGGCACGTTTAAGGTTGTCAATACAACCAGTTTCCAAAATCAGGCCATATGTTCACGGATTTGCATGATTTTTGTGCAAAACGGATTCATGTGGATATGAGAATAGAAATACTTAATCAAATAGTGCCTGAAATACGACCATTTACATATAACAGAGATTGTGTCGCAAATATTCTACTTGGGAATATTCTTCGTGGGAAAACCGAGGTGAAGTGGTTTTCAACTTGGATATTCAACAGATATTCGGACACCCAGTCTCGCCGACCCTTTGCCGCTGTGTCACGGGGTTGAGACAATGCAACGGTCGTCACAACGTTGGAAAATCAGGCATTCAGACAGCCAGTCTCGTATAGGCTTTTATTTCCCCGACTCTTCTCTACTTTCCCCTTAGTCAATGCAAGTGGTTAGGGACAGTCAACAAATTACAGATTACAAATTTCAGTAGCTCCTAGAGTAACAGACCTAGGACCTTCAAACCACTTTTAAATTGTTCACAAGGGACACAGACACAGGCATGGAACAGACTGACAGACAGGACACAGAACTGAATGTGGACAGAACACTAAACAGAAACCAGACTCAGACTAGACTGTACAAAAAAAATAAATAAACGAACAGACAGACGACAGACACCAAACGCAAGGAGACCCAACATATAGGCAGACGGACACGCAACAGGAGGGGCAAACCCAAAGACCGACAGAAGCTGACAGGACAACAAGCAGACCGACTGACATGCAGACAGACGGGCAAACAAACAGGTAGGCAGACCGGCTAATGAGCCGACGGCCTGGGGGGCAGACAAACATGCAAACAAGCAGGTAGACAGACAATGGGGGCAGGTGGACCGTTAGAGGAATGGACAGGCCCCAACCCCAGGGGGAAATGCCCTCCAAGGCATGGCTGCAGGAAAGCACCAAATGGATGGCTGTTGGATGGATGAGGTCTCTGGGCCCTGGGCTGGGGCAGCGACGGCTCGGGAGCAATAGGGGACGTGGGCACGCTGGAGGACGCGGGCACACTGGGCGGAGCAGGCGGCCCCTCCAGGACAACGGGCAGAGTAGGCGGCTCCTGCTGGACATGGGGCAAAGCAGAAAGCTTCTCCTGGGTGCGGGGCAGACCCCCCTGCAGTCTGAGCTGGTCAGGGGACAGGAACATGGACCCCAGCCACAGGGGCCCTGGAAAAATGACCAGCCGAGACCCCTCAAAAGAAGCAGGCCAGGGATCCGCGGGCAGAGTGGCTGGAGGTCTAGTCGACCGGGAGGCAGCCCGACCACGACGCCTCCGTGATCGCCCGCTTCGGGCTCTGGGAGGCTCAAGGGCGAACACCGGCTCGAGCTCCCAGTCACTAGGCGAAGTCCTCAGGGGTCACCCCACATTGTTGCTATATTTTAAACAAAAAACAGGGAAAGGGGGAGAAGAGAAAACTCCGCTGGGTCCCGTACTGGCTGGTTCCTTCTGTCACGTAACGGGTAGGGAGGACCCAAACGCAGAGTAAGGAAAGACAAACTCAAAAACGGAAAGTTAACAAAGACTATAACAAAAAAGGCAAACAAGCAGGGAACAGAAAAGGCTACAATGGGCAAAAACAAACTCCAAAATATCTAAGAAAAACAGAAAACAAGAGGAACTCAAAACGCAGGCGGAGTACACGGATAGGTACATACAGTCAGAAACAAACACAAGGAACCAGCACCTGAGTCAAGGGGACAAAGAACTTAAATAGACAGGGGTAACAAGACACAGGTGAACTCAAAGAACAATCAAACCAAAAAAGGAGGGGATAACAAGACGCAGGTGGGAACAATGAGACACAATCAGAAACAATAATAAAACAATTGAAAGCAATAATACAATTAACAGGGGAACGAGCAGGACACAAAACAGAAGTGCCGCCATCTGGCGGCCCAACAAGGAAAAACAGAGACAGAAACACAGAACCATGACAGCAATTTTATATGAATATTTTCAATTAGGTATTTCAAGTGATTTTTTAACAAATTACAGATGACTAATTCTTTCAGGTCCAATAGCTCCTAGACAAAAGGACCTAGGACCTTCAAACCAGTTTTAAAATGTTCACAAACAATGGACACAGGATGTGCATTTTTACCTCATACAATTTGAAATGACTATTTCCATGATAAAAGACACAGTTTAATAAAAATTGTGGTGGAGAACCATCCCAATGTCCCCCAAGACATTAAGTTTGACCCTTCGAAAGAAGCAATGTCATTCAAGTAACAGGAGATGGCATCTAGATTCTGGAGAGCTCAGGTGGGTAGATTAGAGTAGAAGTTTAATTGGAAATTGGGATGAATTATTATTAAACTGTGACTTTTATCATGAAATATACATGTTTTTTTTCCAGTCTTTGATGAAGACAATCAGTGTGCAAAAAACAATGTGCACAACAGACAAACCCCCTGGAGGTGGACCAAATACAGTTTGAGTCAGTTATGTGGCTCCTGTATTAAACTATTCATAAGGTCATTATCAGATAAGATTATCTGAAAGGAACTTAGGCAAGTAAGTATATGTGTAAGATTCTGTCATTCTTATTGTTTGTTCATTACCTTTTAGATTCAGTGTGACTCTTGTAAAAGATGGTTCCATCAATTATGCCTTGGCATGAGTACACCACTCCTCAACAAGGTGAAAAGAGGACGATGGAAGTGTTGTCTCTGTTGCTGATGTCCATTTGTAAGTCAATAAAAACATTTAATTTTTTATTTTTAAACAAATAAAATTCTATATTTTCCTTTGGAAAACTGTCACACAGACCAGAAAATTGTCAGACTATGAAAATCAAAAATGTTTATACACTTTTTTTTTACATAAAAATGTTGCGTCTATCTGCTGTTTGTTTTTGTTTTTTATAAATTCCCAATTTACAAGAGGCCTCTTGTCTGCTGACAAAGTTTATAATTCAAAAATGTATATACATTTTAGTCAATAAAAAAGTGTTATTCCCTTTTTTCATAAAACCAAGGGCTGTGCAACATGTGTCAGTATTCTGTGAGCAATCCAATTGTGATTTTGGGTGTCTAGGTCATGTGACCTATAAGCTATTGAATTTCCAAAATTTGAAATATTCATATAAAATTGCATGAGATAAAAATGGACAAAGCAAAGGCTGTGCAACCCGTGTCCATTGTTTGTGAACAATTTAAAAGTGGTTTGAGGTTTCTGTGTTCTTTTGTCTAGGAGCTATTGAAATTGAATGAATTTGCAATCTGTAATTTGTTCAATAAGCTATTGAAATTCCTAACTTTGGAATATTCATATAAAATTGGATGAGATGATAATGGACAAAGCAAAGGCTGTGCAACATGTGTCAGTCCTTGGTGAGCAATCCAATAGGGATTTGGGGTGTGTAGGTCATGTGGCCAAAAAGCTATTGAAATTCCTAAATTTGAAATGTTCATATAAAATTACATGAGATGAAAATGGACAAAGCAAAGGCTGTGCAACCTGTGTCCATTGTTTGAGAACAAGTTAAAAGTGGTTTGAGGTTTCTAGGTCCTTTTATCTAAGAACTATTGAAATTGAAAGTTAAAATATTCAAACACTGTTATGAATAAACCAGTGGCTGTGCAACATTGATGTACACATGTTGAATAATTTTAAATTGTTTTGATGTGTATAGTTCATGTGGTTGAAGAGGTATTGACTTTTTACATTTGTAATCTGTAATTTGCTGACTGTCCCTAACCATTTGCATTGACTAAGCGGCCGGTTGTGAAAACACGGGTGCATTGCATTGCGGCTCTAAATCCGTTGAGGTAGGGTAGAGTCGGAGAAATTGAGTGTCAGAGTCAGGGAAATTGAATATCCAACTAGAATATCCAACTTGAAACCAACTTCACCACGGTCATGGGAAATAGCCTGTCATTTGGCATTTTTTGCACAATATTCTACTGCTTCATTTGTTAATTGTATAAAAAGCTTCATATGAATATTGCTGCCAATTGATTAGTAAGAAGTAGGAGCTCATTGTTTTTTAAGAACATGACTCAGCATATCTACAGTAGGTCTGATATCTGACCTTTCCCATTGGATATGCTTTTCGCCGCATGTGACATTTATGCAACCTGTCAATTAAAGTCAATTATTCATATTGAAACACTGTTGCTCAGTAGAACCCTCCTTGTCACAGCACATTAGAGTGTGCTCTCTAGTCCTCTGGGCTGTTCCTGCCACCTGCTTGCACTAACTGTAGCAACTGGCTTGTACTACTCCAACTCAATAACTGCACAACTCGGCTGGTGGTGGACAGTAGATTGAAAGAAAGAGTGCATGCTTGTCTGAGCGCTTCTGAATTGATTTAGGAGTGTGAAGAAATTACGTGAGGAAAAGACGCTTTCAGATGAGCCTACAAAGGAAATTAAGCATTCCAAATTGGGAGAAAGGCTGAAATGGGGATTAAATATGTTACAAACAAAACAACAAAGCAGCTTGCAACACTTACCCTGTGCGGTCATGAATAGAGGACAGAATCAAATTATGATTTTAATAGTTAATTACTCAGCTATATTTTCCTGTAAAGTCAGTTATACTTTTTAGTTGAATTCTTTAAACACGTCTGTTCCAAACAGTTCTGTAATATATGCTATAACTTCTAAGTCAGCTACATGGTGTGGCTACTTCAAATTATCCCCCAAATTCCATGACACTATGTCTGCATCACGGTCTGCGCACGTTACATACATACAAGTTACATTTTGAAATTGACACCACGAAGACCGGAATTACCAGCAGTGGTGAATTATGGGATAGCGACATATGACGCCTTTCAAATTGTGATTATTCCGAGCCAAAATAGATCTCAGTTCTAATCCTACTGTCACAAAGAAGGTAAAGTGCGATTTATAGACCTAGTATTTTTTCATGTTTTACGTTTTTTAATTAATAGACAAGTATTTGTGATTTATTATTCCGATGAACTAAGATTTTTTGGGCGGCGGATGACGGGTATAAATTGGCCGGTGCTTCGGTTACCGGTCCTCTTTTCTGCCTCCTGTCCAAGATGGTGAGTGCGGGTAGTAATGTGCATGGTCAAAATGCGTCGATAATATTCTTCATGATACGCGAATGTGTTTTCGAATTTTCTAATTTCGTCATATATAGAGAATTAATTGAGTCCGTAAGGAGGAAATGTGATTTGAAGGATGGTTAGATGATTGTTTAGACACCAAGGGAGAAGTGTTAGCTGTTAGCTTGCTAGCCTGAGAATCATGCCAAGCGCATGGAGTGGGGTCAGGCCCTGCACTTTCTGCGGCGCTACTAGCTAGCTAGGTAGTGGTACTAGTGTTGCTTTCTGCAAGTAAATAATAATAAAATGTTCGTATGCCTCAACCAGTTCACAAATCTTTAAAAGGGGAATTGGGTTGTAGGCTGCAAACTGTCACATCTCAGATTTAAACGATGTAAATTCGAAAGTTCGCTAGCTGCGGAATCTAATTAACGAACTATCATCCAAGTCAATTTAGCATGTATCCTTTAAATTAAAAGAAGGAAATAGCTTTTATTATAGAATCTTGTTAATTCACTTAAATCGAACTAGGCCAGTTCATTTTAAATGTGTTTACTCAATGTTTTTTAAAGTCTTGGCTAACAGTAGGTTCCTAGCTTGGCCATGGTTTAAGTACGTAGGTATGTTCGTACGTGCGAGTTTTAAGTTACGTTTTTGCCATGACAGACCAAAAAGAGAAGGAACAACGGCCGCGCCAAGAAGGGACGTGGGCACGTCCAGCCCATCCGCTGCACCAACTGTGCCCGATGTGTCCCTAAGGACAAAGCCATCAAGAAATTCGTCATAAGGAACATCGTTGAGGCAGCCGCCGTTAGGGATATCTCCGAGGCCAGTGTGTTTGACTGTGAGTTGCATCCTTGTTTAGTTTCTAGTAGGACTCAACTAGCTCTTCCTGGGGACAGAACTACACAGAGGACAATCATTTTCTACCTGATATTTATATAATGGTGTGTGTACAGTGTAAATTTTGTGTGTAATCAAAATAGATTACTTAACATGTACAGGTATTGCGTGTTGCTATTTGGGAATATACCAACTCAGTATTGATGCAGTCCTGGATCGACATCATTTTTGTTAATACCTTTCCTCTGATCACATGGCCCAGGCTGCCATTTCAATGTCAATGGTACTGTACTATAGTGTACTAATAGTAGTTACTTTTGTGCCACAGTTTCAATGGCACCTTGCTTCACAGTAACATTGGAATTTGGGAAGTTTAGACTGTCAGTATTGTTTTGCAACCTGTGAGTACATCCAGCCGCTTGCTGCACTGCACATCGCAATGTGAAAAGATAAGAGAAATGAACGCAAGGGCAATTTTAAATAAGGTGCTGGTAATCGTAGTAGTAATTATATGAAAGAAGAAAAGGACACCCTACAGTGTTTCAACAAAGTATTCATCAGACCTGAAGAGCTTAAGTGTGCAGTGTTTTCTTTAAAGCAGCACAAAACGATGGCAAAATCTATAACGGGTGTAAGCAGCTGTCCTCTTTCAAAACAATCGTCTTTGGAAGCCAGCTACCTCAATTTTCCAGGTAGCAAGCAAGGTGAAACCAGTCCATTTTCTACCTCATTGTTGAGCTAACCAGATAGCTTAGCTGTTAATAACTGATGAATGTTTATTCACTTGCAAAACAGGTAAGTGTCCAACAGGGGGCTGAGAATGCAGAGTTGGTGCAAAATCAAAAGTGGTTGGATAGGATCCTTAACATGGCTCTGGGGTCGGTCACAGAGGCAGTGCTGTTGGTAACTGACCCTTGTTGTTTCCTCCCTTTCTCAAGCCTACGCTCTGCCCAAGCTCTACGTGAAGCTGCATTACTGCGTCAGCTGCGCCATCCACAGCAAAGTGGTGAGGAACCGCTCCCGCGAGGCCAGGAAGGACCGCACCCCGCCGCCCCGCTTCAGGCCCAGCGTGAGTACCGACCGCTCGCCGACCGTCCTGGGGAACGTGCACACGCACATACACGTACCGGTGCCAACCGGCTCGCAGCCCTGAAAGCCCGTTGCAGAATTGGCCAGAACATTTCTTTAAGGCAGTGGTCTCCAACCCTGGTCCTGGGGAGCTACAGGGTCTGCTGGTTTTCATAGTGACTCCGCACTTCATGAATCAATTAGAGCAGTTGATTACACAGTTAACTCAACCCACCTGGTGTCTTGGGTCCCAACTGGGTGCTGATTTTAAGGTGAAAACAAAAACCAGAAGACCCTGTAGCTCTCCAGGACCAGGGTTGGAGACCACTGCTTTAAGGCAAGGGCGAGAGACCCTTGCCCTGGCGGGAAAAAGGCTGGGCTGGTTTTAGTCCCCTTATTTTTTAAGGTGAAATTGACCCCCAGCACACCTGTGTGTCCGGGGTCAGGGTTACAGACCCGTGGCCTAGGGGAGTGTGGGTTTTTTGGCTGGTTACTCCCCAGTTTGTGTGGGCCCCGCAGTCTGCCTGCGTCTGGTGTGTGAGCAGACCCAGTGTGCCGTACGTGCAGCAGTGGCTAGCTGTGCTAGTCTTGGACAACTCTCCCAGACTCAGGATGTTATAGCAGGGGGGTGGGCTTACACGTTTGTTCAGGCATTCCGAATATGTTGTACAGAATGAAGCCGGTGGCGCCAAATTATTGGAGGGGAATATTGAAATCCTCTGAAGCTTGTTATTGAAAGATGCTGAGTAAACCAGACTAGATGCGCAATTGTAAATGGGGCCTGCCAGCATCCAGAACAGGAGAGGCCTTTGAATAGTTTACCTTATGAATGCACAAATGTAATGTTGCATTGCAGCTTGCATTAAACATCAATGTATATGCAACAGTCCCAATGTAGTGAGTTTGTTTCATTCCTTCCACTATATGATTTTTGTATGTTGAATCCAGATGGTTTAGGCATCAGGTTCAGCTGGGACATGGTAGGTTCCTGTTGATTTTAAACCGTTTAATTTTTCTTTCACAGGGTGGGGCCCCAAGAGCTCCTCCAAAGCCCATGTGATGTGGACCACCTTGGAGATCATGTACATTTGTGTGCACAAAAACGCAAATAAAAGTCACTGAAACCTGGAAGCACGAGTCATTGCATTTGTTCTGTAACACGCTACATAATTTTAAGTAACAATGTGCAGCTTGAATGCCTCTCCTTGACCCGTATTGTCAATTTTGTTCATTTGTCAGTCCTATGGGCCAGTGGTTCTCAAACTCGGTCCTGGGGGACCCCTGTGTATTCTGTTTTTTGTTCTAACCACAATTTGCAATCATAGAATTTTGATAAGCTGTTATTTCTTAATTACACTTCATGTTTTGAAGGATTATTTACACACGTAAGCCATGTTATGAGAAATAGCTATGCTTGCCATGAAGAATACAAGTTTCATGTCTACATTGTGCTATATTGCAAACAATCACATCAAGAGAAGTATTACATACTGATCAAATTAGGAGTGAATCAACAGGCCCCTAATTGGTGAATGTGTGGGCACTAAAGCTAACCATTTGGTTGAGAATTCAAAGACAAATAACGAGCCAAGCCTGCATAGTGCTAACAAGTTTTTGGGGGCGGGGAGATATCGTCAGGATTTGTCATGACAAATGACAATATATGGGTTAAGAGCTCATTGTGCTTGGTGGAATTGAGGTAATATAAACACACAGATGGAACTGAAATTAAATTGATGGAAACATTCTGAAGTTTGAACTGAACAAATGTTAGAACTGACCCAGAAATAGTGGAATTAAACTATTTTGTGACCAAAGTCAGATCCTCAGCAATTTGCCTTTCTAATAGGATTCCATTTCTGGTTGTTTTCATGGGCTCTAGCAGGGCATTGATTGGCATTTCTTCTGCACCTATGGTGACATTTTAGAGAGGAAAAGGCTGACATTAGTATATACAGTATTTCACCAATGAAGGCAGTATATCAATACATTTGAATCTTATCTCTTAACTGAACATTTGTGAATCTTATATAAGTGTAGTTGCAGCTATACATCTGCATCACAATATTCCCTCATCTACAAGGATATTAGATTATGTACTCGCATAAAACATCACAGGAAACCTGTAAAGTTCTCATTTTTATTTGGAATAGACCTTCTGCCAATACAGTACAAAACTTACAGTAGTTTGTCCATTACACAAATATATAATTACAGTATGTTACATATACAAAGGCTCTGCAGTAGTAGTCTTATTTTTTAAATTCTTTGATTTTTTATTTATTTAAAGCGATCCACACCATTCACAGAAAGGGAGAAAAAGAGGTTAAAGAATGGTAATAACACAAATGCACATAGCAATCCAGAACAGATAAATCCAAGAAAGGTTTATAAAACAAACATTCACAGAGATAGAGAACAAAATAACACATGAAAAAAAATTGAGGACATATTGCACTTTGGAATTTTATACATCAGTAACAAAATAAAAGGGTATCTTTTGTACACGGGTGGTCTGAAAAGGAGTACAAAGTATGCTTTCGATTTAAAAGCTACTGTACAAATGCTAAAAAAAGGATGGGGGGGGGGGTCCATTGCAACCTATCCCATAATCACATGCAACACAGCTAATAAATATTCTTCATTGTTGTCATCCAGTGTTGCACAACACTGGAAGACAGTGGATGATCACTGGCATTCTTACACAGTGCCCTCACTCCTGTCACTATGTCAGAAAGACATGAAGCAGGCCCTAACTGTAAACTCTAGGGTTCATACATCAGTCACTGAATCTGTGGGAACCTAGTCTTGACATTACATCTTAAGAAGCCTTACAAATTAAGGAACTCGTACACCGTTGCGCTTCATTGTTAAAAAAATAGTTGCAATGTCTTGAACTGTTTTTCCAAGTATATATTCGGGTTACGATGTTTGAAAAAATATCAGTAAAACAAGCCATTAATTCAGTACTTGTGAATTTGGACCACCCTGTCTAAAAAAAAGCATCTTGAATTTTTTCATTGAAATTTGTAATACACCTCTACCTTCCTAAAACTCATACTTAAACGTATACAAGCAAAATTGCATTGCACTAACAAGGGTGCTACTGCTCTGAGCAGGACCTTGTAGCTCAATAATTAGATCTAATCCCAAAAGCAATGTCTTTCTTTCTTCCTGTCACAGTCATTTTGGTTGCTGAGCTTGAAAGTGAACATGGATTCACAAATGAACATTGTTTTACATTTGTTATTGAAACACAACACATCCAATTCTTAACAGGAGGATAGCTCACAGATCACAAAAGTGAGAAGCCCTTGCAGAACAGATTTGACCTAAGTGACAACAGTGCAGACTTAGCATACATCAGTGTTGACTTTCTTTTTTTGAAAGGGGAGGGAAAAGCTTAAGAAATTTTAAAGCTTAAATGATTGTTCAGGTGCAAGTCATCCCATAGTCTGGTGTTCAACAAAAGCAGGTAGGCAAGTATAAAACAAAACATTACATAAAACATTATGAGTTTGATCTCCATTGTAGAAATACATAGTTGGTGGTAGCAGGTTAATTGTATCAAGGAGGTTTGTTGTATCCAATGGAAACGATGATTTAATGCGGGCTTCAGTGCGTAGACCAATGCAACCGCCACAGAAAGACCACAAAATTAAACAAACCCTTGGAATTCTTTGGACGGACGTGGAGGTTAGCAGTTGGATTCACGTTCACATCGCGCGCGATTCCTCTCCATCCAGTCTGTTCAGATCCTCAAGTGGAACTCTAATCCGCGCCAATTCAAATCAGCGACCAAATCAGGCTTCCGAATGGCAGGTTTCCGTGGAGGTAGAAGAGAGAAACCACGTAAAGGAGTTGTTGGGCGGTGGGGCTCTGCTTTCGGCAGACAGGGGTGAATTTAGATGTCAACCACGCGCCCCAGGCCAACCCCGCTACAAGGACAGTCATCAATTCTTTGGCAGTCATGCGCATTTACTTAACGTGCCATTTGGTTTAGACAGATAGTTGTTTCCTCGTTATTTCCCATCGTCATCAACGGAAATATTCACAGGAAATATTTAAGCAACGGAACTGCATGAACCCTCGACATTGAGGAATACTACAGGAAAATGTGGATAAAGGCAGAATACTGACCGAAGTCACCAAGCACTTCAGAACTGTGGACGTGCAAAGGCCATCCACATGTCATTCTTGAGGTGTCATCCTTCCGTATTCATAGCCTACATCACGTCAACAGCGACTGTGTAATCTACCTGTTAAACCTGCAGCGTGCGTCTGATCGATGACTGTAATTGTAGTTTTGTAGAGATTTTACGTTAACCGTTTTACAGCAGCGTGGTTACAACGGCGCACATGCACCGCGCCAAAGATGAAAGCGTTAACAGCACCAGCAGTACCAAACAAAATCACTGAATTCGTCTCTGTCTCGGTGATGCTAGAATTTAGAATAAGCCCTTTTGGGTTTAAATGAAATGTTTCTCACAAGTAGTTATCGTACTACACCAGTGCCACTAAGCCGCTCGCTCTTGCATACCATTCATAGTTTTAGGTTCGCCTTTTCACAGTTAAAATATACAGGGATTCAACCTTCATCTTAATTTGACCACTTTTAAAGCAAACGTCGTAATGATCACACGCAATTAGAAGATGGTACACGTTAAGATACTCCTTTAAATCACATCGATTGCCTTAGGAGAATTGAGAAGCTATGAAACTGTTGTTTCCGTCATTTTAAAACCAACTTTACTTTATTCATTAATTTATTGAAATAATTCGTTAGACATAGAAAAAGAAATACAAATGAAAAACTATGTTACAGTTAATCTCTGGCCGTCTCATAACTCCTCCACACCTACAAACTAAAGGCAAAATGAACAGAAAGCTGAAATCCACATCTTTTTTCTTCAGAAAACATGAGGCATTTATCATTTGAGGTAAAGAGGTTCTTTGTTGTTTTTTTCTTTCTTTCTTTCTCACAAAATATTAAAGACATAGAACTAAAATTCCCAGATAAATTCACTGGGTATTTAAGACTGCTCAAATTTTGGGGGATTGACTTCACAGTTCACACACTGTAAGATGTGTTTTTTTTTTTAACATGAAAGGGATTTCAATAACCGCTCCCAGCATAGAGAAATACAAATGGACTGACTGGGGAAAAGAGAACAGCGGACATTTGCTGCCAAAACGAGCCGACGCCCCCCAGCCACCTAATGATTGCTAAGCTCCGCCCCATCATTAAGGCCTGGTCACGTTAAATAACTCATCAGATCCAAATCCCTCTACACATCAAACAATCTGACAAAACACACACACAAACTCTCTCAATATATAATTTTAACAAACCTTTATCTCTCCATCAATCTAAGTGCATATATAGTGATATTTATACATTATCATTGAACAATCCATTTAAAGAACAACTTTGCTGTTTGTATTTAATTACTTCGTTAGATTTATGGTAATTTGCTTTTTCCTGTTATCGTTCCTCCAATTTGACCCAATCCACTGGAATACTGAAAATGTTCGATGTCACGGGCGTCTGTGTCCACAGCCCTCCATACAACTTCTCTCTTAACGCTTTCATCTATTTGTGCGCTAAAACCTACAACTAGTCCAGGACCACAGCAAAGATTTGATGGTTTAGATTAAGCGAACAAGAGGAACATTCCAAGTTACAACATCAAGTAAACAGTCTTTCTTACAGCCAAGGATATCAGTATCCTCAGGAGCACTTTTGGCAAGTAGGTGACCGTTTCATAAAGGCCAACCCGCTCAGAGACCCACACTCATTCGTCCGCAACTCACACTAGCAGCTGATAACAAACCATTACTGTACCTCTAAATAATCTTTGACATGTATTTAAAGTGACCCTTTAGTGCTTTAGATTTGTCTTTGTCTTTTTCCCCACTGTATGACTTTGTCTTCTCTTCTAAAATATGCATTAAAAAATAAACGGCATGCCACATTTCCCCACAACAGAAATACACGAAAAGAAATCAAATAGCCAATTCTATATAGTTACACGTTGTGCATTCAAACGTTTCTGTTGATTCGCCAAGAGACGTCCTTCCCGTAAAGAGACCGCGAGAATTCTCCCGCCATGGACTCCAACTTTGAGCAATTCCACTATTCCAAATGGTATAGATTAAAAGGCCAAAACGCCATAACAGCGGAGCGCCATGCAAATGAACTAGCCGGAGATGGTGAGGATGGCGAGTCTCTTCATTTTGGAGAGCCGGGAAGCCAACCGATATTTTGGGATACTTCGCTAAAGATTCGATTTACATTTGCAAAAATGGAATCCCGTCTCATACCAGTGCAACAGGAGCGGATGGGGGGGAAAGTAAAACACGCTCACCGAACGCGATGCCCACCACCTGCCCGGTCTGCACACACACAGCCCAAAAAGCCTTTCAGCTCATTGTAATCATACAGTCAGCGTCCTCTGCAAAACACATACACACATACAAAGTTGGAAAGTGCAATCCTCCGAAGAGGTAACCCACAAAAATCCCTCAAAAAACATTGTCTGTTTGATCTGCACCAGAAATAGAAACATGTCAAAATAAATTCACTTTACTCCTCGTTAGCGTCCACACTGGAGTTCATAATTCAAACGATGACACCGTTAGCCTCTGTCATGCTAATGCTAAGGTTTGTGGGCTTATGCAGAGTTCAACAGCTACGCCCTGAAGCATCTTGATTTTCTAGCTTTTTTCTTGTTTTGTCTTTTTTCCTGCGTAGTGGGTTGGACAACTAATGAACTCTGCATAAAGTAAACCTACAGATGAGATATTTCAACAGTACATCAAGCTAAATGAGAAGCTAAACGAGATGTATGGTAATGGGCATCACTTCAAATCTCACTGCAATTTCTGGGGCATCTAATAAGGCAACATGTGTGGGTTCTCCCTCTCTCCATCTAAATATATAGTTACATTTACTTAAAGAACCCCCCCCCCCCCCCAAAAAAAAAACAAAAACAAAAACAAAAAAACAAATGGCCTTATTATCTTTGAAATTCTAAAATCCTCTAAAATGCTTCATTAAGTAATGAGGGGGAGTCTACAATTGTGTAAACAAAATCATAAACTATGCATAATGTGAGTATAGGAGCATAAAAACAAGCAACTAATTACATTCCTGCTATCATCTAAACGATATATACATAAAGCAAAGTAATTCCATCACATTTTAAGGGCAATAAATAAAATGAACCAAAAGGCCCGTGCTTGACCCAGATGAATCTTCACCCGGCCGCACTGGCAGATATGTGGTTATAACTCTCACTGCTGCTCTCTTCCACTGACCTGGGATCAGTTACTCCGTTTAACTTCAATAAAGCTGCTTCAAGAACGGATGGTGATGGCAAATGATTCGGACCCTCTTATCCTAACGCCGGTACCGCTACACCAGTCTCCACGCGACGCGACTACCACACAGGTGCATATTATCAGGTGGTACGTGACTGACTTGCGTAATTAAGGCTACTCACTGATTAAGTGAGGCTGCTAGCATGGGATTGGCTGAGCGATTGCACCACAGCTGTGTCGCTTTGAATGTTACGTCTGTCTGGAAAGAAAGCAGAGTGGCACCATTCGTTACTGTCCCTTAACTTGAGTACAAGACAAGGAAACCTTAATCCATAAGCCCTAGTGCACTACGCACCCCTGACTCCTTCCCTTCTGAACCCCCTTCCAGCAGGAGTTAATCTGGACCTCAGTCGTCTGTGCAACAGGTTTGAGCCCACTTTAAGAGAGACAGGGCAAACCACACTTCAGGAAGGCACTTCTGAGGCGAAATGACTGCGCTTTGCGAAAGAAATGAGTCAGTTTGAGAGTGCAATCAAAGTGCGTGGTTTGGCCCTCCCCCTTTTCCCGTGAAAGGGAGCGCGTCGCCCGCCATGCGACACCCGTCTCGTGCATTTCCATGCGTAAACGGCACAAGATGTCCGCCAAAAAGGCCTCGCGTCTACAGGCTCCCACCCTTTCAACGGGGGAACCTCCTACTCTGGTGCAGACCAAACCCACCTGGACCTCGTCTCGAAAAGGACAAAAACGACGCCTTGTGAAACCGTTACCCGCGCGTTTCCCCTCCCCCTCCCCAACCTCTGCCCCGCCCCGGGCCCCACTGGCCCTCCTCAGCCCACCTTGTGCTCGCCGCGGACGATGTGGGAGGAGAACTCGTAGCGGTCCTGGCTGCGGTGGCCGCAGATGTTGCACTCCAGGGGCTGGCGGAAGCCGTGGCAGCCCATGTGGATGGTGAACATGACGTGGTCCAGGAAGAGGACCCGGCAGTGCTCGCAGCGGAAGGAGCGCACGGGCCGCCCCTCGCCGTCCACCACCCTCAGGGCGTCCCGCGGGGCGGGAGAGGCGGGGCCGGGGGGCGGGGGATGCGGGGGGAGCGACGGACCGCCCTCCTCCCGTTCGCGCTCGCCGTCCCTCTCTTTGGCGTGACCGGGGCTGTGCCTGTCCCGGGCGCGGGGCGGGGGCGGGGGGGCGTGGTGGTTGGAGTTGACGGCGGGCGGCGGCGGGGCGGAGGGGTACTGGTCCTCTGCCGTGCTCTCCGTGTCCGTGGAGTCCTGGCAGCCGTTGCTGGGGGAGGGGGCGTGACTGCGGCCGGGGGGAAGGTCCTCGTGACCCTCCCCCGCCTCCCGCCCACCCAGACTCAGGGCCCCGCCCACTCCTCCTCCTCCTCCCCCGCCCCCCGTGCAGTCCATCCGCGGGCCCAGGGGGGCCAGCTGGGTGTAGACGGAGCTTATGACGGGCGTGAGCTCCGACAGGCAGGTCGGATGAGGTGGGGGGAGCCTGAGGGGCCGGACAGGGTCTGGGGCCCCGCCCCCTACCCCGCCTGGCGCTCCCAGGAACGGCCCGCCGACGCCGGAAAAGTTGGGCAGGTTGGCCGCCCCGTGCTGCGAGCCAATCACGTCCCCCTCCTTGTCGAACCCGGCGCTCAGTTCATAAGGTGCGTTGACGAGGCTCAGCCGCATGTGCTTCTCTCCTGCGAGCAGACAGACACACGGACATGCTGGGACACGCCACACCAGGGACACTCAGCACTGCTGGTCCCCACTTCTGCCTGAAAGTCAACAGCCCAACAACGTCACTGATTGGCATGGGGACGACATAGCTCAGGAGGTAAGAGCGGTTGTCTGGCAGTCGGGGGGTTGCTGGTTCGATCCCCGCCCTGGGCGTGCTGAAGTGTCCCTGAGAAAGACACCTAACCCCTAACTGCTCTGGTGAACGAGAGGCATCAATTGTAAAGCGCTTTGGATAAAAGCGCTATATAAATGCAGTCCATTTACCATTTGGCCAGAGGTTACATTCACCTGGTTTAAATCAGTCCCTGATTACAGAGGAGAAATGAAAACCAGCCACACCACTGGCCCCACTGAGTACCCCTGCACTACACACTACACACATCACTGATCACTTGTCCTTGCACGCAACTCTAATGAGCAGGAACACAGGAAATTGCTTCCTATAAATGTCCCTGCGTTTAAACTGGTATCCATAACTACAGTCCTCGAGGAGCCATTTTCTGTGTCATACTGGAGAACTGCGGTGTGCGTCGCAACGGGGCGGGGCCCGTGTGCAGATCGGTCTGCGCAGCAGGGGCCCGTCTGGGGTTTGGCGGGCGCTCACCTACAAATTTCTGGGGCGTGGACCTCTTGCGCTTGGTGATGCTGTTGGCCAGCCGGTCAATGAAGGTCATCTTGTCGGCGGAAGGCTGGAGAACGGAGTCCGGCATGAAGTCCACATCCCGCAGGTCCTCGCCTGTGTGCCGCCACAGAGCGAAACATACACACGCGCGCACGCGCACAAGCACACCCACACACACAAGACATGCTACGTCATTCGCTGGTTCGACCGGTCAGCCGGCGTCCCAAAGGTCACCGCTGCTTTGGCTCCTCCCAGTCACGTGATAGGTCGGCTGTTATGAGCGAGATGTGCCCCCCTCCAATCAGCGCTAGCAGCTTTGTAGTACAGTGTGGCCAACAGTGTGGAAAAAGGGGCCAAAGGCAAAAACATGGGAGGTCTGTGTACACTCGGCTTTGTGTGGGTGGGCACAGTGGAGGACGGTTAAATAAAGTCAGGCAAGGCAGACAATGATGCAGGGCTGTTTAGGGACATCCAGTATCCAAAATTCCAAATACATTCCCAATGATTTGGCCGAACTGTACTCTGGATCAGCAATACCCCGGCCTGTACACCTATGCATTAAACCTAATGGAGAGATACTGATGTCTTTATTAAAAGATTATTTACTAAGCTCTTTTTTGCAACTGTACTATGTTTACAAAGGGATAAAAATGCACCTGTCTGTAGGGCTGCGGTTAAATCTTTACATTTGTGTGTTTCTGTATTGGCATATTGAGATAAATGTTAGTAATTGAGGATTGGGCCCAGTACTGAGAGAGAGAGAAATGCAAGTGGTCAGGTGAGCGGGGGGGTTGGTCAAATAGTGTGTGAATGTGGGTGGGGCATTACCCCATGTGTGGCTGCTGTGTGTGTGTGGGTGTGTGAGTGGGTGGGGGCTTACCTTGTGTGGCTGCTGTTGTGTGTGTGGGGGGCATTACCTGTGCTGGTGCTGTGTGGTGGTGGGGCATTACCCTGTGTGTGGTGCTTTTGAGTGGGGCATTACCCTGTGTGTGTGGACGGGATTGTGCTGGTTGGGCTTACTGTGTGGGCTGTTTGTGGGTGGATTACTGTGTGGTGCGGTGTAAGTGGGGCATTACCCTGTGTGTGTGGACGGGGCATTGTGCTGTGTGTGGGCGGGGCATTACGCTGTGTGTGGGTGCTCTGTGTGAGCTGGGGCATTACCCTGTGTGTGGGCGGGGCATTACCCTGTGTGTGGGTGCTGTGTGTGGGTGGGGCATTATCCTGTGTGTGGGTGCTGTGTGTGGGCGGGGCATTACCCTGTGTGTGGGTGCTGTGTGGGTGGGGCATTACCCGTGTGTGGTGCTGTTGTGGTGGGCATTACCTGTGTGGGTGGGCTACAGTGTGTGGTGGTGGGGGGCATTACCCTGTGTGTGGGTGCTGTGTGTGGGCGGGGCATTACCCTGTGTGTGGGTGCTGTGTGTGTGTGGGGCATTACCCTGTGTGTGGGTGCTGTGTGTGGGTGGGGCATTACCCTGTGTGTGGGTGCTGTGTGTGGGCGGGGCATTACCCTGTGTGTGGGTGCTGTGTGTGGGCTGGGGATCCAGGCTCTGCAGGTAGCTGTGGCAGCGCTCCCTGTGCTCCTCCAGTGTGCTCTGCTGCTTGTAGCTGCGGCCGCAGTAGCTGCATTTGTACGGCTTCCCTACGGTGGGGGAGGACACTGAGACACAGGGAGAGAAGAGAGGAGTGAAGAGGAGGCTCTTTACACATCAGCCACACACAAACCACCCATAGAGAGACCAGACAGTTCAGTTCTCCATTATAACACAATTCAAGGACACCTAGTTGTTTAGGAAAATGAAAGGATTTCTTTGCAGGCAAATTGCATAAACTCCATGTTAGGCTCTCAGGAAAAAGCAAGAATTTTAAAATGGCATCTGGGGACAGCGACTGCTCGGCCACACAAAGCATTACCACATACATGGTCCTCACATGGTCCGGTTTCATAATGCCTGGCATGTCCAACCAATTGCTTGCCATGGGTTTACTGCCCTATAATGCATTACATTCCTTTCACGCTTATCCAGAGAGACATACAATGCAGAACACATTATACATTTATATTTCTAGATTTTTATAAAAGTGTAATGTGTTCTACATTGTAGAACCTAGAACTAGAACCTATTTTTTTCTAGAACCAATTTTTACTCCAATTTTACTTCTTCCTTTCTCTTCCCAAACTCAAATTCCCAAATCCATTCAAACGATGGCCTCCCTGCTGCGTTCACTTCTGTCGATTCTTTCTTTAATTACATTATTCCCCTTTCCCAAACTGCATGTGTGCTATTCCCCTTTCCCAAACTGCGTGTGAGACATTCCCCTTTCCAAAACTTTGTGTGATTCCCCTTTCTTAAACTGTGTGCTATCCCCCTTTTCCAAACGGTGTGTGCTATTCCCCTTTCCCAAACTGTGTGTGCTATTCCTCCTTCTCAAACTGTGTGCTATTCCTCCTTCTCAAACTGTGTGCTATTCCCCTTTCCCAAACTGTGTGCGCTATTCCCCCTTCTCAAACTGTGTGCTATTCCTCCTTCTCAAACTGTGTGCTATTCCTCCTTCTCAAACTGTGTGCTATTCCTCCTTCTCAAACTGTGTGCTATTCCTCCTTCTCAAACTGTGTGCTATTCCCCTTTCCCCAACAAATGTGTGCTATTCACTCTACCAAAACTGTGTGTGCTATTCCCCTTTCCCAATTTGTTTGTGTGTTATTCTCCTCTCCCTGTGAGTGGGCGGGGCGGTGCGATTTCCCCGCCCCTTGCTCACCAGAGTGAGTGCGGAGGTGGCCCGTCAGGGCGTCCCTGCGTCGGCAGGCATAGTTGCAGAAGGGGCACTTGAAGGGCTTCTCCCCAGAGTGAAGCTTGATGTGACGCAACAGGTTGCCCTTCTGGGTAAAGGAGGCTCCACACTGGTTACACTGGAACGGCCTCTCACCTGCCAAAAACACACACACACGTACATGAATGAGCACATACACGCATACTCAAAAGACATCTCTAACAGCACACAACACCGTTTCCCTTACATTGACTTTATTTGGGCGGCCCGCCCAAATGGATTTGCCACTGTACAAAAAGATTTTTTGTATTTAACATTACATTACATTTACTTGGCAGACGCTTTTATCCAAAGCAACGTACAAAAAGTGCATTTCATGGTCATAGACAACTGACATAGACTCATGGAGTCTGAACATGATGACTGCGACACTCGTGACACCGTAAGATGATGTGGTACTCCGAACACGGGGAAGCAGTGGAGTTGCTTTGTCCTTTTCTCAATAATTATTGATCCGATTCACATCAAAGTGTTTTAGTGTTTCCGCGAGACAATAAGCGACAAAAATTATAAGCATCATTCATCAGATGTTGGAAGGACGTCAACCTCTGCATGAAGCGGCCGCCTCCCCATGTTTTGTTCGGAACACCGCAAGTCTACGTCAGTTTTTATTTCTGTAAGCAAAACACTGTACTTCACCCATCCCCCCTTCCTTCCAATATTGCCAAGTCCGCTTGTTAATTTTCTGTTAAATTCAGGCAGTTTTTTGGGCTTGTTTTAGTTTGGGTGTGTGTACTTTCGGGCGTTTTTATTGTTCGGCTATTAGGGACAAAATTAAAGCTGCACTAAGCGAAATGCTGCTAGCCATTGTGTTTCCAAAACAAGCCAGCTCTCTCCCTCCCTCTCTTCCTTGTGCCAAAGAGCTCAGTCGTTTGTTGAAATGTACCAATGGCGCGAGTCGCAAGGACTGTGTTGCACACAATTCTCCCCCCTCGTCACTAAGCCCACCCCCTCCAAACACACACAGAGTCGATCACCACAAAGAAATTCTCAACCTGTGGGAAACACACTGCACAATGCTGTGTGTTTTTGAACTTTTATCATAATTAGCTTTTAAATTTTTTGATTGATCTAGTATATCTCAGTTATGGGAAGTAGAGGGAAATGGGCTGTTATAAAAGTGCTGCAGATGTAGTTTTTGATAATACTTATCAACAAAATCTAGCAGATCGAATCGTGTTTACAATGGTCTCCATGGAAACGCGTGTCCATAACATATTCACAGGAATGTCTGTTAGCCCTGTGGCAACAAAGTTACCATCAGTACCACCAATATCATTCGCCAGTGTTAGAGTGGCTGGAGAATATGACTGACGTATGACTGCAGGGTCTCCTTAGAAAGCCAATGAGGAAGAGAAGGAAGTGAGGATGAAGGGGAGGTGTCAGACAGCAAGGAAAGGAACTTGCCAGGAGACAGATTTGTCTACTGCTTCCTTCTATTATGTTCGCCAATGTTAGATGGCTTCGCAATAAACTCGATGAACTTAACGCCAATGTTAGATACCAATGGGCATACAGGGATGCTAGCATTGGTTGTGATGTTTCCCCTGGAGAAAATAAAGTTGTTCCATTCTATCCTACAGTGTGCAGCCACAATGCACACACCTCTGGACATACCAGACCATGTTTGTGGCATAAAATATCCCCCATATGAAAGGACTCAGGGTCTCCTCACCTGCCTCTCTTTCTGAAAAATCAAGATCAAGATTAGCCGTGGGCTACTGCATCCCACCCCACAAGACTCCAGCCACTGGCAAAGTCAGAATTTTATTAGACCCACTGCTTCAGCAGGGCGTGGCACCCTCGTCCCTTCCCATTGTTCATCTCCGAAAAACAAACTCAGCCAGCCGCTGCTACAGAGCGCTTTGCGGTTAGGGTTAGGTTAAGCCGGTCGGTTAACGGTAGGGTTAGTAAGGCGTCAGTCGTAGGTGTAACGGGTTAGGTAAGTAGCCGCGGTCAGGGTAGGTAGCGCGGTCAGGGTTAGGTAGTTAAGCGGAGGTTAGGTTATAGCCTCAGTAGGGTACCGCGGTCGTTAGTTAGTACCCGTTGTGGGTAAGTTAAGCCGCGCAGTCAGGTAAGCAACGCGTCAGGGTTAGGGGGTTAAGCCACCGCGGTCGGGGTGGTTAGCCGTCGAGTTAGGTTAGTTAAGCCGCGCGGTCTAGGTTAGGTGGTGGTACGCGTCAGGGTTAGGGTAGTTAAGCCGCGTCAGGTCATAGGTCGCAGGTTAGGGTAGTTAAGCGCGCAGTAAGACCGCGCAGGTCAGGTCGGGTTAAGTTAACGCGTCGGAGGTTAAGCCGGAGCGGGCGCCGAGCCGGGCTTACCTGTGTGGCTGCGCTTGTGCACCATCAGCACGTTGGGCCCGATGCAGATCATGCCGCACACGTCGCACTTCAGCTTCCCGTTGGGCAGGCGGATGGCGCCCGGCGAGACGGGCTCGGGGCTGGCCAGCTCCCCGTAGCCCCCGCCCCCGCCCCCCAGCTCGGGGCTGCCCTCCTCCGCCCTGTCCCCCCTCTCGTCCTTCCACCCCTCGTCCCTCTCATCCGCGCCCCGCTCCTCCGGCCCCGCCCCGCGGCCCGGCTCCTCGTCGCTGTACAGCTCCACCTTGATGGAGTTCGCTGGGAAGACGTGGAGAGTGGCCGTGCGTTAGGAGAAGCGTTTCCATGGCGAGCAGAGCAACGCGACAACCTGCGATGACCTTCTTATGTCTGCTAAATTTAATTTGTCACTCCTACACACGCCTCACGATAGATGAATATCCAAATGTCATAATGAAAATGTATATGTCCAATGTGTGGACGGTTCCGCTCTCTGCCACTTTCAGGTCAGGAAGCATTTACGTCCATGGATAAACCCTGTTACAAAGGAATAAGGATCCAGCAATGCAATGAACCTTTTCGATAAATATTTCAGATTAAAATATTTGTAATTTGGCTTCCCTTTTTGAATTTCATAAATTTAGTTCTGAACTAAATTCCAAAAACTTGGGGGCTAAGGGGTGGGTCTGCTACGGACACACACGCACGCACACACACACCCAGAAGGAGAGAGATACTGCGGAAATATATAGAGATACGTTGCTGTCCGCTTTTAGTAATCAATAGCTTAGTCTTGTCTTAAACCATCCACATCCACCAAAAACAAAGTTAATGTGGGGTAACACGTGAGAGAGACTAGTAGTAGCCAGCTTGGCTAGCTAGCCAAGACTGCCCAGGTAGATATCTAGCAACATTTTTTGTGACTGTTAGCAATCGACTCAGAATATGAAATTGTTCAATAGTGGTTTGATAGTTTAACAGAGCTGCCTGTTCCCAATGCATTTACAGTGCCTGATGTGGTAGAGCTAGCAGAACTAGTGTTGTTTGTAAAATACAACTTTTAAAATACAAATAAATGGTCTGTCAATATCCTTAATGATTAATGACATGTCAGTGTTCAGTCATAAGTTTGGTGCTTTTGAAAGCACAACAATTGCAATGTCTGTGTATACTGGCCTAGAAATTTGTCTTGTATAAACAACTTTTTTGTTTAAACCACACCCATTTCTGGTTTTCAGTCCAAATATAATCACAGATACAGAAAGTTTTTTGATCAAGCAGATAAAATTACAAACAAAAACAATAAAGTCTCTGCGCATGCCTAAAAGAAAGCAAGACTTTACAATACAGTACAGACTAGGGACTAAATTTATTACAGAAAATTAGTCAGTGCAGTAACAAACTATGGGCTAAACTTATTCCACAAACAGTCAGTACAATACAAACTATGGCCTAAAGTTGTTCCAGCCAAAGATTCAGTAACAGGACAGATTAGGGACTAATGTTATTCCACAAAGAAAGTCTGTAGATTACAGACTAGGGAGTAAAGTTATTCCAAAAAGTGAGTCAGTACAGTACAGAACAGGGACTGAAGTTATTCCCGAAAGAGAGTCTGTACAGAATATGGCCTAAAATTATTCCAGAAAGTGAGTCAGTACAGTGCAGTACAGGCTAGAGACTAAAGTTATTCCAGAAAGTGAGTCAGTGCAGTACAGTACAGACTACAGACTAAAGTTATTCCAGAAAGTGAGTCAGTACAGTACACGCTAGAGAGTAAAGATATTCAAAGAAAGTGAGTGAGTCAGACCACAGAACAGTGGCTGAGGCTGTGGCTGGGGTACGGTAGTCTGGTGCGTACGGTACACCCGGCAGACAGACAGAGCGGTGTGAGCGCACTCACCACTGAGGGATCGGCTGGGTGAGGTGTGCCGGCTGTTGGGAGTGCTCACACTGGGCGCCCCCAAGCCTCCAGTGAACTCCCTCTCCATCGATGAGTCTCCACTGCCTAAACACACACACACACACACTCATAATACACTTCAGCTTAGACTGTTAACACATTATTGTACAAAATTACTTTTGTGTCTCAAAGCTGCTTCAGTCACACAATACAGATAATACGTTTCGTAGTATAGGTAGGTAATGCAAGCCAAACTGCTCCAGCTCACAGCAACCACAAGCCAAAGACAGAAAGTCACCAACTGTTTCCACCAAGCCATCCACCTTCTTTCCAGATGGTGTGGTTCCGTAGTTTGAAGTAGCATGCTCGCAGTCTTTGGAGGATTACATAAACCTCAATCTCTCCCCCAGCTCAGTAAATTCCTCATATTCTCCTGCTGTCTGGCATGTATTTACAGCCTGCATCTTTCACGTAGAATTTTTCTTACGCTGACATTTTTCTTACACTGACATTTTTCTTACATTGGCACTCTTACTGGAGCTCTATAAGAAACACTGACAGCTTAGAGAAAACAAAACTGCTGGCACATGAAGCTGAAGAATGACTATTTTCCCTTGGCATTTGGCAGTCCTCCCCTGCTTCGGAAACTCAAGAACTGGCAAAAATGTCAAAACGGTGCGATATCCACTCGCAGCTTGTAAGACAATCACAGGAGCAAACGGCACCACTCGCAGGAGCAGATACACTAAAACAACCTGAGACTTTAAGCCAAAGCAAGCCTGTGTTCACGGGCCGAAAACTCATAGCAAACGGACTGGGAAAGATCTAAAGAGCGGCTAAAATCAAGTTGAGACTACCAGGCGTTAATAAGATGCATGTTACATTGCAAATGATGGGGAGGCTGCTGGGTGGAGCATCTGCTTAAAGTGCTATTCTCATTCTAGTGCATGGATGTCCCGAGGTTTGGGGTGATAACTCAATATCAGTAACTCGATAACTCAATATCAGTAACTATTGCGATGATGTTATGCCACAATAAATCCCGGGCATCATTTTCTACATTTAAAAAATTGTGTCCGTTTTCCCGCTGCTCAAATTAACATCACATAGTGTGATGATCACAACGACAGCACGCATAGCCAATCACATGCCATGAATAAACCTGCAAAAATAAGCTAGTAAGCCAGAGACACACACAACTTCTGCAGTTGGTGAAGAGTAAGCATAAAAAAAAAAAAAGAGTAAGTCGATAAAATAATAAGTGAAGACAAAAGCTCAAGTGAACGCAAAGGAGAGGTCCACACAGGAAGCTTCAAGCAAGTAGAAATTGTTGACAACAAAGGCCAAACTGTCATACGGAAGTGGCTTGTCTTCCTTAAGCCTGACATGGTGCCTTTGCAATGATGTTCTTTGCAAATTATGAATCAGACCAGTGGCGACAAAGACAGAAACACAATTATGACTATTGATTTCATAACAGCAGGCTTATAAAAGACTTATAAGACAACCTCTGTATCCTGACGGTGCATTGCTTTTTATAAAAATAAAAAAAAGGCAATGGCACTCTAGCAAAAGTCACCAAATTCTCTGAAAAATAAAAAGAAGAAAATTTATGGGCTTTTCACAGCTGTTAAACTCAGAAAAGGGTCATTTCTGACCATGAGGACAACACAAAGACTAAGGCACCACCCAAGCATTAGTTGCCTGACTGATGTGCGACCAAAGCAACAAATGATTGTGGCCGCCTTTCTCTCATGCCAAGGTGAGAACTCGAAATGACACAAAGACTTGCACGTCATCAGGCAGTGTTGCTCAAGACATGCGGCCCATCAGCACTGTAAAAAAGGAAGAATTCAAGAGGCTAATTTTTGCATACCGCACTGCCACAGCTCTACAATGAAATGAGGGGAAAGGTTAACCTTTAATCGTCAAACGCGTTATATGAAAACATATCAGTGTATCGTGATAAGATTTTTGGCCATATCGCCCATCCCTGGATAAGCCCCATGGTCCAGGATTGTATCCTGACTGTACCATATGGGCATAATTGGTGGTACTGTTGCCTAGGGTCAGGGAGGGTTCAGCTGGAGGGGATCTGCGTCCCATTTTGCTCCAGCGACCCCTGCTGGTTGATCGGAAGCCTCAGAGACCGCCTGTTGAGCCGCACACAAACTGTCTTTCCTCAGACTCATCCTTTTGCGAGCCCGACTCGTGAGCTACAGTGTGATAAGAAGTGGCGCTTGACTTTGGAGGACAGCAATTAAAAAAGCACCAGAAAAAGTAAGACTACGTCCTGTCATCTAACAGTTTCTAAGACTGTGATATACAGAATTACAAATGTACAAAAGTACAAATTACACAAGATGCGCACGTACAAACTGGTGGCTTACCTGACACATAGGAACGGCCATTGCAGTCGTCAGCATCCATCCTGACATCCGCTGACTGTGGAACAGACAGACACAGACACTTAAACAGCGGCTTTGGCGGACAGGCATTTCCTCAGAGTGTCCCTGAGCATCTCTCTGAGCGCGGCTCTATTCCATCAGCCGGCAATGTCACCGATGACAGTAAGCCTCGTCCCGATTCCCACGATGCTCAGAGGTGAAGTGACCCTGACTCACAGTAGACTGTCCTCTCTCTCTCTCTCTCTCTCTCTCTCTCAAAAAAAAGACAGAATCTGAACATGCACTCATTTACCTTCTGCACGCCCCCTCGGTTTCTTCCTTTGTCTCTTTGATGTTCTTCTTTTTCTGTTATTGTCTCCCTGCCTTTCAGTCTTTTTTGCCTTTCACTTAAGTGCACCTCTACTCATCTGTCAGACTTCATGCACAACTTCTTCCCTGTTATTTATACGAGGGTAAGGTTGGGTACGCCCACTATAAGTTCCTCCATCCACTCTCTTTCACCCTGGGAATCCAAACAGAGGTGTGAGACAGAGATAACAGATCAACAACAGTGTTGGGTAGGTGAAGCATCATGAACCACCGAAGGGCAAGGAGCAACAACATACTCTTAAGCACTGATTAATGTGAACCCATCAAAATGATCTGCTCTCTGCAATAAGTCGCTTTAACTGGCTCCTAAAAAAATGGGTCAACTGTAAGAATTCTTACTTGCCCTTTATGAGTTGATCGACAGACTAATCAGAATTTGGGTAGCAAGAGGAATGGCAATAAAAGAATAGACCAAAGAGACATGTATTTAAAAGAACCAAAATAGTGACAGCAAGCTAATACAGAAATTGTATGTATTGAAAAAGAAGACAAAAGGGAGGAAAAGAACAAAAACCAAGCTGAAAAAAATGATGCTTGTGTTGACCTGAACTCAAGACGAAAACTCCCTAAATGTAAACCTAGCAAGTGCGTGGGCGGCCAACCAGTGGAAACTCCGTGTAAACTCTCCCGCTAGAGTACAGCAGGCACAGGCAGAGAGATGGACCAGACCAACCACAGGGCCTCCCTCGTGGAAAACCAGCCTCAGGTCGCAGACAATTTGGGACACACGCATCACACCCTCAGCATGGAAAACTGTGGGTGAGGCCTGCTTTCAGTACCTATACAGCTGCGAAATTACGTGCCATAAATCGGCACTTGGGTTTTCGCCAATGCGTCTTTAACAATGTTAAATTACAGAACTTCGCATGAATTCAGGACTGAATAGGCCGCGTGGTAACGTTACACTTTACAAAGAAAGGAACTGTTGAAAATGTTAGGCAAATTGATGGGTATTTAGAGCTTACCATACAGTATAGGAGATGTTTGAAAAGGATGAAAACCACAATAGCTTTTTCTCAAAATAATATCAGAGAACACACAGACACTATTAATCACGGCCATAGACGTGACTAAATAAAGCCAAATTTCATTGTAAGAATAACTGAAAGACTGCGGCACAATAGAAATGAACAAAAGTGTCGATTAAAACTAAGTAATGAGTCACTGTTCAGACACCTGAATTACACGATTATTATTATTATTATAAACAGACACAGGTAGACATCAGGTACTTATCTGACCAACAAGTATACTGACACGTACATGGTACTCAACAATGCATTAAGTAATTATCGATATAGAATAACATATTTTCACAGAAAGTTTTTGAGTTAAATGTCAACTGGTCAAACACTGAAACTGTCATAATTCTGTTGAAATACAGCGAAAGCTAACGTTTACAATTACATCTTCGACAGATAGCTAGCCAGTTAGATAACTGTTCTCTTTCGTTTCACCAAAGGCGCAATCGCTGATCATCGTCAACGTTTGAATGAAGAGCGGCTTGTTGCAATTGTTAGCTAACGATCTTTGCTTTAGGCTGTGGCACAGACTTCTGCAGAAGTTTTTGAACAACATCTATTGTTATAATGAACATTAGATATGCTGTCTGACAAGCTACCAAGCAAACTAGATTTTAAGCTAACGTTAACTAATGACAGATAAAATATTTCCCCACAGCAAGCGCAGCTAGCTATCGTTAGCAATCTATTTGAACACGCCTCGCAAACAATCTATTAGCTAGCATACCTAGCTAGCTAATTTGTCAGTAGACATCATTAGCTGTGCAATGTCGACAACAAGCAACACACGTGCATTCCAAATCAAGGTGTCGCATAAAGCTAACAATCTAGCTAAATAGCAAGAAGTTTGTAAAAGGCATCTAATTTAGCTAACAAGCTAGCTTGCTGTAAAATAGGCTTCATTTGCGCTCCTGACATTAGCTCAACACACTCTCAGCCAATGAGACAGACATAGTCTACGCACACACTGAATGCATAAACCGGCGATACAAAACGTGACAAGTCTGTGAAATTCACCTACAAAACTATTCTGTATTAAAAATGCATTCATGCATCCAATTTCCCGCTTGATAGACTGGTTTTTGACATTGTATCTCGCCCTGTTGTGTCTGAAGCCGAATAATGTTTCTTTTGCGCCGTTGCTATGGCACCCACCGCCCCAACCGATGCGCTAGACCTTGCTAGCTAGTTAGCTTTCTATCTGGCTGGCTAGACAGCTCCGCTGGTTAACTGCGGTGAACATGAACCACACAGAAACCTGCAGCTGCCCTCATGACACCTTTAAAGTACTGCGCTCTTACTCCGTCCTCATAACTGCCTCACCTGTCGCGACAGGCGATGGGCCCCGATTGTCGGATTTATGTCTCTTGCTCTCCGCTTGTTTTCTCTGGCGACGAGAGCATCTCCGGTAGCGTTTAACTCGAACTCCAAACAGCTTCCGGTCCCACACGCGGATAAAGACCAGACAAATCAAACACTGAAAATCGCCGAGTGTCGAAAACGTACATTTTATGTGGAGGTGGGTAAAACGATAGAACGTACATGGAAGCAGTAGCTACAAACTGTATCTTGATCAAAAGGAACTAGCTACCCGTCCGGGTTATTTCGAGTAGCCTAAATTAAGATGAATATCGAGTTTTTCCCAATCGATTTAGCATTTAGTATTCAATATAGACCAGAAGCCACGGTTCTTTCCTTGCATATGAGGAGCAAAATCGTGGATGAACTGACATTTCAGCAGCATTCGCTACCATATCAAAACTGCGAAATGGGATAAAAAGCTACTATCTGGCGCATCAGTGTGTGGCGCTGACTGGCGCTCCAGCAATTATCATCTGCAGTTGCACAAAGGGAACTTGCTTCCTTTAATTCCCCTTCATCCTGCAGACTCCAGCACTAGGCTGTGATTGGTTAAAATGTATACTTGTATTAAAAGCCGATGGCACTATGAAGTGGTTTGAATATTTTTGGTTAGAGATTCAAGCTGTTCAGTGTTAGCCCTGGAGCACCCTTCGGGGCTGTCATTTTATGACATAGACATCACCAAGTACTTAAGTCCAGAGGGCTAAGGTACCTTTTGGGTTACTTTTGGTCACATATATATTTATTTAGTTACGTATGTTCCAGTATCTCTATGTGGCAGCATATTTGTTTGTCTATGTAATCTTCATAGACAAACGTTGGCACGGGTCGTACTGAAGAGCTCAGTCACTTTCAATGTGGCACTGTTGTAGGATGTCACCTTTCCAACAGGTCAGTTGGTCAAATTTCTGTCCTGCTAGAGCTGCCACACAAGCTCACAAAACAGGACTGCCGAGTGCTGAAACGCTACCAAATTCCAGACTGCCTCTGGAGCAACATCAGCACAAGAACTGTACGTCAAGAGCTTCATGAAATGGATTTCCTCGGTCGAGCCGCCGCACACAAGCCTAAGATCATCATGCGTAAAGCCAAACATTGGCTGAAATGGTGTAAAGCACGCACAACATTACTTTAAAAAATTGAGCAGGATAAAGACCTCTTCTAAGGAATGTGAGTGAAAAGAATGATAAGGTAATCACATTTATATCAGCACTTGAAAAAAGACGAAACCTAGTTTTTGACAAAACAAAACCTAAAAATACACTCTGTTCTTTACAAAATATTTTTTCCAATGTCCTGCAAGCAACTTGAGAACCTATTTCATCCAAGTTGGGGCTTGAGGCCATTCTTAAGTTATTTCCTCTGAATTTCTATGCGTACTGGCCCAGGAGTACCACAGGGCTGCAGGCTCAATGGTGGGCCCACTCACAGAAGTGCTGTTGGACCATAGGTACAGTGTGACATCATCATTACCACCAATCACAGGAGTGGGGCAGCACCACAGACAGTGTCTACCCCACTCACAGGGATGGCTCAATTATGGCACCTGCTGTATGGATAATGTATTGAATAATGAATGGGATACTGTATTGTGCCGAGAGACAACATAAAACCAGGGATGATAAAATAGAGATAGGATCATCATGCTGTCACCTTACTCATAAAAACCCTAGCTCTACCAATCACTGAGTACATTGGTAACAACCATTAGAGCAACACTGACAGTGATTTGCGGAGAATTTTTGGGTATTCTTCTGGGGTCCCAAGATGTCCTATCATTTCCTCTATAAAATGCTTGATTCAATCACGTCTGTATGAAGACACTGGACAATTTTGTGAATCTGCCTGTTTCCTGAAAACATCCAAAAAACCTACTTTTTCAGAATATGCATTAGTGTTTCTATTTAATAAAAAATAACTAACCTTTCCATCCCTTTATCTTGGAAGTCCTTGTTCTTGTAAGTTCTTGAGGCATGTATCTTGTTGCTGGCACATATTAGAACTTTGACTATATCTAACTCTAGTGGTGTTTGCTTACCATGTGTAATTTACTTTTGTGTGAACTTTGTACTTTCACTAAATGCAAAATGATTTAACTGCCAAATACAACTGCAGGACAGCAAGGGAAACATGAAGTTCAAATACCCTGGGAAATGTACTCACTTTCAAAGACTCTACACTGGTTACAGAAGAATTAGAAACTCCACTGCTTTGCCAGAAGTTTGTGTGGTTTGAGTAGTTTGAGTGACTGTGGCTCCTCCTCCCTGAAGTATTAACATGGCTCATAATTCTCCTTGACACCCATCTCATATGCAAGCTCACCATGGTCTTGTATTCAAAACAGTAAAGCAAGAGACTGAAGAAAATTAAGAAGTAAGGATCACGCCTGAAGGAGTTGTGAAGGACACATGAGTATGTTACAGAATGACACGTTATGTTTTGCTGTAAGCTTTCAGGAGTGATACAATTCTATCAAATGTTTTTGCTACGATTGAAGGCCTATGCACAAAACATCCATCTATCCATCTATTATTTATACCTACTTATGCTGGGCAGGATCGTGGGAGGTGCTGTAGCCTATCCCAGCGTGCATTGGGCAAGAGGCAGGAATCCAGAAAACATTTTATTAAAAATGTCACCGAACAGAATGTGAAGTCAAACAAGAATTTGCCATAAAAGGCACCAAGAAACACAGAGTTGAGGACTGGAGACACAATGATTTAATTAAGGACATATGAATTTATACTGGTGAAAGTGACATCAGCAGCCAAAATAAACAAAATGAGACCATGTCAAAGTGCAGGATGACGATGT
Source organism: Anguilla rostrata (assembly GCF_018555375.3). Taxonomy (NCBI): domain Eukaryota; kingdom Metazoa; phylum Chordata; class Actinopteri; order Anguilliformes; family Anguillidae; genus Anguilla; species Anguilla rostrata. The sequence continues at coordinate 12,431,995 of NC_057945.1, read as the reverse complement.
AGACCACAGGCAAAAGAAAAAGCTACTAACTACACAAAAAAACATTGTTTACAGTAAAATGTTTCTAAAAAATGTTTTTCTTCAATGCATTGTCAGTCATGCAGAATAACAGCAACACAGGCTATCCCATAAAATAAGAGGATCTCATAGTGTTCCCCTTCATTAAATGGTTTTTCACTGGCAATATTGCTGCCAGCCTTTTTGTAGTTGTCATATATATATATATATATATATATATATATATATAATATGAATGCGTATATGCAGTGAGCATGTTTTCTTGATTTGGCTCTGTACTCCACAATTTTAGATTTGTAATCAACCAATTCACATGCAGTTAAAGTGCAGAGTGCCAGCTTTCATTAGGAGGTATGTCAACAAGCTGAGAGTTCATTGAGATATGTTTAATTTTCCGAACCCAGCAGTTTTAACCGTTAACACCCTCGTTTGAAGTCCGGTACTCTGAATACCAGACACAAGTATATCTTCAGCTCCTACTTGTTTCAGGGGCTAGTCGCCTTCAGTTTTCTCTTTTTTGGCTTTGTTGCTTTAGCAATATGTTTGTGATCATTGTCTTGTATGTGTGAAAATTTAGGAGGCATTTTCTTGAACTTGAACAGATAAGATGCTTCTGTACACTTCAGAATTAATTCTTCTGTGGCTCTCACCAGTTTAATCGTCAGTGAAAACAAGTGAGCCAATACCTGTGGTAGCGATACCTGCCCAAACCATAACACCCCCGAGAGTAATGTTTCAGAGATGAAGAGTAATGCTTCAGAGATACAGAGTAATGCTCTGGAGATGCAGGGTAATGCTTCAGAGATGTAGAGTAATGCTTCAGAGATACAGAGTAATGCTTCGGAGATACAGGGTAATGCTTCAGAGATGCAGAGTAATGTTTCAGAGATGCAGAGTAATGTTTCAGAGATGCACACTAATGCTTCAGAGATGCACAGTAATGCTTCAGAGATTCAGAGTAATGTTTCAGAGATACAGAGTAATGTATCAGACATGCAGAGTAATGCTTCAGAGATGCAGAGTAATATTTCAGAGCTGCAGAGTAATGCTTCCGAGGTATGGAGGAAATTCAAACAATGTATTTTTCTACAGAATATTCAGCTCTGCACAGCAGTAAACAATTGTTGCCATGGAAACCAATGGAAGGCTTTCATGCATGGAATGTTGAGCGTACACCTCTTGTGGTATATTTAAGCAATAGCTCACGACAGGCCGTGGTATATGGTCATTATATCACAGCTAAGGGGCGTTGTTCGGCCCGACGCAAAATGGCCACCAAGTACGGCAGTATGAAAGTAACAGACACACTCCAATTTAAATAGTTTTTATTAATAAATAATAATGTTCAAAATAAAATAGGCCCTCCTGGCTGCCTGCACATAGTGTGAGGCAGTTGCTATGCAACGTACACACTAACGGGTTTTTTTTTCTCAGACGTGGAGTGATACTGAATTGTGCAAAGGAATTAGACGCCATAGCTGTGGTATATGGTTAATATACCACAGCTATGAACCAATCAGATTGCTTGATTTGAGCTACCCATTTTATAATTTGATTTAGAAAGAAGACAGAAAGCCAGACTGAACATGAGCTTACTGAGAATGCATATGGGGGGTAAGTGAAATGTTTCACTTAGGGTCTGGAAGTAGACCAGACTATAAACCAGATTGTAGGAGTCCATAAATAACATATCAACTGTCATTTACCGTTAACCACTAGATGGCAGCAAATATTACTTCAAACGGTGTAGTTTGAATATGCTTTTTACATTGTAATTAGCAAACGATCACAACAGCACTGTGCTGTAGAAGGTCCAGTCTTTTAAATGAATCAATTTCACCTGGGAAACCTGATGATATAACAACCCTCAGAAATTGTAACAACTGCAACTCAATGCTGCCTGACAACTGCAATCTGTGTTACACCAATGAAAATACATTGTTTTTTCCTAACCTTATTCCCTAGATACTAGGGATGATGGTACACTACAACATAGATGTACACAAATACGTAGGTCAGCTGTTTCTGTCATAGAGCAAAGCACAATGTAGCTAAAACAAGGAATGCACCTTTTCTGCCTAGATACATAGGGTGGGGGTTAGCAGACAGCCCATAATTCATCACACTCCCGCCCTTGGAGAACGTATCCAGCAGTGAACAGCACAGCAGGCATGACTTTGAAAGGCACTCACATCTTGCATATGGCTGAAAATCCTGCGTTTCCCTGCCCATAATAAACAAGCCTTATGATCCCACTGCTGAGTCCAGCTGTCTTTGTTTCTCTTTGAGCAGCAATGCAACTCCGACAACCACTCACACCAAAACACATTGCATATGAATCTGTTTACAATACTATTGTAATCATAACCATAAAGGCAAAAGATCTTAAACAAGGTTGGGTAATTGCAACCAACTTTGCAGGAGTGTAAACCTCAGGATTTAACCCCCAGACCATTATGACTGGAATAGGTATTCCTTACTTCACAAATGAGGAGTTAGCTGTTCCGATTTTCATACAGTAGTCTAGAAATTTAAAACGTTTAAAATGATTGAAATTGCCCATCTGACTGACAGCAATTTTACGTTTTATTGACAATATAGCTTCCTTACAAAATGAAGACTTATCTGCATAACAATGATACATAGACAGACTTAAACCAATTATCATTTTGTGAAAATGTTGGTGTAAGCATTTAGATTAGGTTTAGTGGAAAGTTACTTGGGTCTGGATTCAATCAAAATTAGTCCTCAACTTTGACTAACAACTAAATTCAAGTGTTTTAAGTTCATTCCAAACAAAAAGGCAGTTTTGGCAAGAGTTAATTTTGGCCATTGCTGAACATGGCAGACTGTGTACGTAAGTACAACAATAAAAACTGGAATTTAATAATGAGTAAAAATTAAAGACAAAAATGTATTGAATCCAGGCATTTGTTTGTGTCAGTAGTTCCAAAATATCTATTGTATTCCCAGCCAGGTCTAGGAATTCATGAGTTCCACCTGAAGCACACCTGATACAGCTAATCAAACATTAGTTGCCTCAGGTGTGCGTGAGATGGATCACATCAAATTAGATCCGACTGGGGGCACCCTGGTAGAGGTTTGGTTAATACTGGCGTGGGCATGTATGAGTAAAAACACCTAACCAAAGGCTAACAAATGAGTGGTCAATTATTTTATTTGGATAAATTGTTAATTTAAAGACTTACCAGCCTGCTACAATTTATTGAACAAATGCAATTCAATGCAAACAACTTTGCACCCCAAGATACGGTGATTCTCTCAGTCCTGGGGACCCACTGTGCTGGTTATTTTATGACCTCAAAAGACCATCACATTTTCCCGTCTGCAGGAAATCAGATTAAGCGAGGATTTACAGAAAACAAATAACGCGATGGATTAGCATGTGCGATTGAAAACAAGGGGTAGCAAATCATCGCAAACGCGTAGATTCACTTGTATTACAACGCAGCTTGTGGCTCGTTGTTTTGCTCTGCCCTTGAACTCTTCATTTTTCAAAAATCGATTAGGCTACTTTCAGTAACCGTGTGCCACGCTTTCAGCACTAAAATTTATTTCCCCTGCCAGTGTATACGTGAACAATTTAGCAACCATAAAATCATAATAGTGCGCATGACAATTAAAAAGCATTAGTTTATCTGACTAATTAAATGTCATTGGACGTAAATATGAGATATTTCAATAATTTAGATATGTATTCAAAACTTGGCCTTGAGGGTAATTAAAAATGTTCAATTTACTTTTTAATGCCTGTAATGTAATCAAGACCTATTAACTGTGTTTTTTTAGAGGTTGCAGTCCTATAACCTTACGAAATCCATCACACGGTGAGCTCCCAGAACGAGTTTAATAGGATATTCAAGTGTGTCGATGGATCGATGCAGGCTCAATTATCTCAACGTTAGGCTTAATTCCACGCATCTGCATAGAAAATTTAACAGTGGCATGGATTTTTATGAAAGAAAGAAAAAACATTCACTGAACTCTGGGTCAGGGATTTATCCGTAGCCTGGGTTTCTGTCTTTTTGTTCACAGAGGCGACTGGGACACTCCTTCTGGTCACACCTCCAACCACTTTCAGTCTTCTCAGTCGGGGCGGAGAGTGGGGTCTCCGTTGCTGAGTTAGCCTGCCCGTCTGAGGCTAGTGAACAAGAGACAACACACAGATCATTACCGAGTGGACGAAAACGCCAACAACTCTGGGACGTGAACATTATACATTTAAAGGGACTTTTTATTTTACTTTTTAGCGTGCATGACTCACGATATGGTTGTCGGAGCATGGAAGCGGACGACGTGTCGATCAGAGAGCAGATATTTCACGATCGAGTTCGAGAGACCATAGTAAGTATCAGACATAACCAATTTGAACTACTAGTTTAGTCCCCTGGTTACGGGTTAGTATTTCGCGGTTTGTCTGAAATGTAGGGTAGCTAAATAAGTGGACTCTTTCCGTACTCGTAATTTAGTGAGTTGGCATGTAACGTTTGAACGCATAACTAGCCACAATATGAGTACATATTTTAGTAGGCTTCTCCGTCTTTCTTGATAATTAATCACGTTCCTTTTTGTTTCTGAAAATATACGCTTAATCTGATTTCCTGCAGATGTGGGAAACGTGGCAAATTTTTGAGGTCATGGAAAATGTTAATATGGCAAATGTGCAATTCAGTCATCGCAGGCAACAGTAAACAAGCGCACTGAGTACTCTGAATGTACGCCAGTATTGATCATTAGATTTTTTAAAGATACAATGAAAGCTGATAAGATTTCTGGAAATAACGGGTACAAAATGTTCTCGTGAAAGACAGCTGTTGGTTTAGGAAGACTCTTAATGTGCTGGGCACGTCTTGGAATTCTACCATACGATTTTATTAGCGAAGGCGCTCGTTTTAGTCTATTATGTTGAAGTTTCATTGCGTATCCTTATGCATATTCTTATAACTAATTTCCAAGTGGATCTTTGCCAGGAGTGGTGTTTAATGCGTTTGTCTGTTTTGGATCTGCTCGTCGGATTGCAAATAAGATCACGTTTTAATGTGGCATAGTATTCTCAAATAGTCGCATACGATGAGAGACATGTAAGGTAAGATCACAAACTAATTAGTGGAAACTTCCGAGCGAGTCACGTGAAGTGAATTTCGTCAATCTGTGTTCGCAAGTAGCCGTATTGGGGACGCCGTGTGATAATATCAGAGGGAAGATCGCCAAATCTGCAGGAATAGATACAGGTGCGTCATCAGCCACCTGTGGGTTTAACATCCATTTCGTAAACGGAGCCAGGGAGCGAAGAGGGGAAAATAATTGATTGGGTCTCTGTGTGTCATCAACGGGAACACTGACAAAATTGGTGAATGCGAAAGTCTTGCATTTTTCTGTTCGTGATATCAGTATGACACGCAGCACCATAATGTATAACCGCACTGCACGTGACGGTGTCGCGCTGCATTGCGCCCCAGTGGACTTGATTTCATGCATGTAGGCTACTGTATGTAGGGTGCTGTGTATAAATGGCTCTCTCAGCTTGCGTCAGCTCTCCTGCCTTCCTGTCTTAGACAGTGCTGGAATGGATTTGCTGGCTCATGCTGGGACAGATCAGACCGCAGCTAGCCACACTCCTGCCAGGGCCTGAGATCTCGTGCCAAAACTGTTGAGACGCGGGCTCCGGTGACTCTCTGCTTCAGTTTAACGATAGCTGACAAAACTAGCTCAAGCCCTGGGGAACCACACCACATCCCACCCAAGAGGAAGGGGAGGATGCATATTTTGTTGTAAAGTCTTATCCGTTGCACTCTCACAGGGATCATTTTTATGCTCTCACACAGACCCATAGTACGCTCACGCCGGTCCGCACTATACTCACACCGATCTGTGTTTGATTCAGTCTCTCGCTGATCCATACTGTTCCACTGACCCATGTCCAGTTGATGAGCCTAAAATGGGCTCATCAGCTGCTCTCTGTGTCATATGTTCCACTCTCACACTGATCCACGTTCAACTCGACAGTGGGTGGTTGTACATGTTGTCGTCTCACTAGCCCAGGGTGGGTAGCACAGTCATTGAGATTCATTCCAGTACAGCTCTGGGGGTAACCACAGACTGCGCCGGCCTCAGGGGTCCTCTTGCTCATTATTACCTATCAAACCTCATCTGCTTTCATGCCACCACGCTGACGTGCCGGTGGTTTGCCATATCTCCAAAGTGGCGACCCTCTGGTCACATTTCGCACGAGACTCATGTTGCCTAAGTGCTTGCTAATCACTTGTGTGGTGCTTAGTCACATTATACTAAGCCGCCATTCACTCTCACGTGGGCAGTCTATGCATTTTGTGCCTTAAAAACTGTTGATTCTTACAAGCAGTGTTGCACGAGCCCCTCTGTCTGATAGATTTTTACCTCCACCATGGAGGTTCGTCCATTTGTCTGTCCATCCGTGACAGACATATCTGGAAAAGTAAAGGCTGGATTGTCGTTAAATTTGCTGTGCACGTTCATGTTGCAAAGAGGAACACACACATTGATTTTGGTGACCCCATGACCTTTCCTGTAGCACCACCATTAGGCCAACCATGTGTTGAAAAGCAATGACTGGATTGGTGTTTGCTGTGCACATTCATGCGAGAGGATTCATTGTTGTGCCTTGATGGGTCGGCACTCTACTGTGTGGGTTCTTTTTAATTTTTTTATTATGATAACCCGAGACTTCCTCTGTTGTGCTATGGGGCCCATTTTGGATAACATAACTGAAACAATGTGGATGGATTAATTGGCTTCCTTAGCCACACCACATAAAATAACATTGTCTCTGATACATCATTGACCTTAATGCTAAGGGGGTTGTATAAATATACAGATTTATCTTCAGAAGTCCTTTTGCTCTGTCCTTCATTATACAGCTTGTACCCTCTGGTACATAAAGTACTTTTATTGTTTTCCAAACTTAGTTGCACGTTGTCTCTCTCGTCCCTCAAGGTCAACCTAAAAATAAAAGCATTTACGTAAATTGAATTGGTTTTTTATGGGGGAGGTTATTGGGTTCAGTTCGTAATTAGATTGTCAGTTAAAATGCAGCTTTCCAATGCTTTCATGGATCAGTACCTTTTATTGAGTCAGGCTAATTCATGTGTGTGCACGCATATGTATGTGTGCGCCTCTTATGTGTTTGTGTGTGCCTGTACATGCCTGTGTGTGTGTGCACACAAGCGTGTGTTTTGTGTTTACATTTGTGTGTTCGCACATACGAGTGTTTTCATTTGTATGTGTGCTAACAGGCATGTGCATTTGTGTGTGCTGTTGCACGTGTGTGAGTGTGTGTTATGTTGTGTGTGTGTGTGTGCACTTGCATGTGCGTGTGTGTGTGTGTCTTGTGCTCACGGCCTGCAGTGTTGGCAGACAGCCATCCTGTGAATGTGTGATGGTAGTCGGGGAGGTTGATGAGTGACTGCCTCGCTATTCCCATGCTATAAATTTCCCCCAGTTTAAGTTGTTGTCTTTATCCAGCCAATTGAGTGCAGAGATTTATCGTTCATACCCTCCCCAGCTCTGGTGTCTTTGATTAAAAACATTGATTATTGATTCGCGAAAAATAATTACATTAAAAGCTCAAGTGGGAGAAGAAAGTGAGAATACATTGCACATCCTGTTGTTGAGGATCATACAAAGGTAATAATGCCTGAGGCTGTTTAGCTTCTCAACTGTAGAACTGTGTGAGTGAAACCTTTGTTTCTACCTTTCAGCAAGATTATGCTTTTTGGCGGTGTTCTCAGCCTGCAGGGTCAAAACCTGTTTGCTCTCATATTCAGGAGTGGGAATTAGATGGGAGCGTGAGCATATGTGATATACATGCACACGCACACATGTGCACATACAAACACATGCGCACACACAAATGGAGCACAAACACTCCCACTCTCACCACAAACAAAGCATATCCACACTAACTACACAAACGTGTACAGAGACACACAAAACACCCCCCCCCCCCCCCCAACACACACACACACTCACCATACACCCACACACCCTACCCCAAAATACCCCATCAGTGAATCACCTCCTGTACATTCCCATTGTAAAGTGCACCTGCTTGTTAAATCACAGTACTCAAAAATGTCCAATGGACACAAACCCGCTAAATCCTGATGCAGCATCTCAGTCTCATGACAGTCTGTTCTTAGGTTTTATTATAATTCCTCTCTAACAGCATGTGACCCCTTGGCTTCGATTTGTGGTGAGATCACAAAAACATGGTCCCAGACTCCTAGTTAATGCTAATCCTCATTAATATTAGTCTACTACGCATTGTAATGCTGCAACTGGTTTCTAGTTCTGATGCTGTCGTATTGTTTTGAGCACCTGGTTACCTGGGCAGAAAATAAATAAATACCGGTGACAGCATAGCGCGGGAAATTCGGAGAAGGTCCCTTTCTGACGTCAATGCAGGGCTGGAACAAGAGGACGCCCAGGACGTTTTTGGAAATGGATTAATGGAATGCCTCTGTGTGTGTCTACTTTAAGTAGGTTCGCCGCATGTAGAGGACGTCTCGGTACATGGCGAACTTGATAGGCCAGTTGTTTTTGGCTCCGGGACGCGAGCCAGAAAGGTTTCCTTTTTCTTTTTCGCTTGCGTAAACACACGCGCTGATAGATGCCACGCTTACACTCCCTTGGCAAACTGTAGCGGGACATGCCTGCTTTTCTATCTTTTGTCACTACGTTTGCTTTGGCCGTCACTGCCCCTCTGTTGACAATCAGTGCTAATATGTACTGACCTGGCCCGGAGTGGACCGAACTCTGTGTTCGCAACCGTGTTCGTCCTTGTCTGATTTCCATGTCTGCGCCAGATTTTCCATTCGGCAGGCCTGCGGTGGGGGGTCGGTCAGAGAACGTGTAGGCATACTTCGTCATACATTTTAGTTCTTTTGCACGTTAGTACTAAATAAATAAACTGATAGCCTACACCTCCAACAGGACCTCAGAGAAAGGAACTCTTCTGGAGTGAGTCATTTGGAATTTTGACAGTGTCGTCAAAATAAGCTCATTTTAATTAGAATCATTTTTTGGAATGGTTACTTATATTAAGCTACTCTAGCCGTCTTAAACGGGCTCTTATTTTGTAGCTATAAGTCGTTTTACAAGTTAATAACTACTAGTCAAATAAGATGTTAGCTGGAACCTAGCTGAATATTAATTTATAATTGAACGTGGGCTTTTCAAAAAAGCCAGTACAGTAGAAGAATAATCTATATATAATTGATATCTGCTTCACAAAAAATGATGTTCTGTCTTGATTTCTCAATAACAAAAACATTACAAATTGTAACTTAATGTCGTAGGAAATGTAGCCATTGCTTGTCGATTTCAACACTTTATTTTTTGTCTCGAGACCTGGCCACCCCACTTGGCTGGCTTTTCAGTATAATGACATTTAGCAGCTGAGGTTATTAATTTTTGGGGGGCTGTTTATCATCGGTCTTTAATTATGAAGCCAGTGCAGCTTTGTTTTGTGCTGAAATACAGGCCCCTCGTCTCTGTGCCACGATGCGTTCTCTCTGTTACGCTGGAATGTTTAATCTCTGCATTGCCGCTGTGGGAGGCGGCTGTTGCCACCCCACACAAGCAGGAGGGCGGCGGCTGGCCGTCGGCATGGCCGCGGCACACTGAGGGTCTTTGTTATTTGGGTTATTAGCTGCCCGGGCCTCAACCACCCCTGCCCGCCTCCCTCCCCTCCCCTCCCCTCCCAAAGAGGGGGGGGGCAAGACGCAGACTTCTAAACACCCTCCTTACCCCAAATCCCCAGCCTGCGCTCCACAGGCCCTCTGTGGAATGATCCCGGCTTACCGACCCCCTGCCATGCCTGTGACCAGTCACGTTCCCGTGACAACCCCACGCTCCCTTTCAAGTCAATTTCTCTCTGGGTTAAGGAGGTAATACAGCAAAAGCATTGGCTGCCCTTTTTACCCATGGGGGGTGGGGGAGAGAGTGTGGCCTACATTCAATAATGCCCCCCCCCCCCCCAGCTTTGCCCACAATCCCTCTCCTTTTGTCCTGTGTTTCGACATCACAATGATAACAGCAGAGAAGTAGGTTACTGTAACTGTTACTTTGTCCATCAGGATTAAATGGTAAATAATAACTTCTTTATATTTATTTAATATTAAATAGCAAATAACTGGTTTTTTTTGTTAGCACAAAGTACGTTATGAACAATCAAGAGATGTAAAAATGAGAATATTAAGAAAAACATTCTGCTTTTAAGTCACTGAAAATAGAAACAATCCATGAGAAATTGAATACTGCATATAAATGCAAGACAGTCCACACGCAAAAAACTAATGATTGTAATTCAACCCAAGTAACAACAATGAAAATAGGAGAATAGGTAACTGCGATTAATAGTTTTTTATGCAGCTTCATAACGTGCAAAAAAGAAGATAAATTAATGATGTAAAAAGCAATAATAAATTATTATAAATTGCATAAATACAGTGCAGTCATGTTCCTGTAAATGCTGTTCAAGATGACGTTTGAAAAGGAACATGGTGAGGCCCCGTGTGCTCATGTTAACAGAAGGCTGCTGTGGGGGGTGTCTGCGTGCAAATTTACTTATAGTTCAGGGAGGGGGGGGGGGGGCTTCTCTGTCCTGGAGGGGAACATATGATGTACTGGATTTCTTTGTACTTCCCCAGCTCACATGTTAAATTGGTGTTTGCCTGCCTGCCCTGCCCAGAGGGGCTCGGGCCGTGTGGGCCCAGGAACGCGGCAGTGTCTCATCCGCATGGCTCCTCCCACGTTAGCCAGAGACACTGGCCTGGGTTCAACCGGCGTTCGTCCTCGACTCCGACAAACAAATACATGAAAGTGTTTTTTTTTTTTTTTTCCTTTTTTCCACGAACGCAGTTCAGTCGTTTTATTTTTGTGATTTATGAACTCGCCAAACAGAATTGCGCAAGAAAATGCAATGAACAGTTGTGTTTAATTAAAAGTTAAGGGAAAAATTTTGATTGAATCAAGGGTGCTGTGTGTGGAAGGGCTCTGTGTGTGTGGAAGAGCGCTGTGTGTGTGGAAGGGCTCTGTGTGTGTGGAAGAGCGCTGTGTGTGTGGAAGACCGCTGTGTGTGGAAGGGCGCTGTGTGTGGAAGAGCGCTGTGTGTGTGTGTGGAAGGGTGCTGTGTGTGTGTGGAAGAGCGCTGTGTGTGTGTGTGGAAGGGTGCTGTGTGTGTGTGGAAGGGCGCTGTGTGTGGAAGGATGCTGCGTGTGGAAGGATGCTGTGTGTGGAAGAGCACTGTGTGGAAGGGCGCTGCGTGTGGAAGGATGCTGTGTGTGGAAGGATGCTGTGTGTGGAAGAGCACTGTGTGGAAGGGCGCTGCGTGTGGAAGGATGCTGTGTGTGGAAGAGCACTGTGTGTGGAAGGATGCTGCGTGTGGAAGGGCGCTGCGTGTGGAAGGATGCTGTGTGGAAGGGCGCTGCGTGTGGAAGGATGCTGTGTGTGGAAGAGCACTGTGTGGAAGGGCGCTGCGTGTGGAAGGATGCTGTGTGTGGAAGAGCACTGTGTGTGTGGAAGGATGCTGCGTGTGGAAGGGCGCTGTGTGTGGAAGGATGCTGCGTGTGGAAGGGCGCTGTGTGTGGAAGGGTGCTGTGTGTGTGTGGAAGGGCGCTGCGTGTGGAAGGATGCTGCGTGTGGAAGGGCGCTGTGTGTGGAAGGATGCTGCGTGTGGAAGGGCGCTGTGTGTGGAAGGGCACTGTGTGTGGAAGGATGCTGCGTGTGGAAGGGCGCTGTGTGTGGAAGGGCACTGTGTGTGGAAGGATGCTGCATGTGGAAGAGCGCTGTGTGGAAGGGCGCTGTGTGTGGAGGAGCACTGTGTGTGGAAACGCACAGGGGCCGCTGAATGGGGGCGCAGGTGAAGTCTGGCTAATGGGAAGAAGGATTTTTACCCACAGGACTCCAGACAGGTTTATCTCTGCTGTTTCCCTCCATTTGCCTTCTTGGCTCGGTTTAGTTTACCGGCGAAGCTCGCTCTGTGTTTGAGGGTCGCTGTCTCACACGAGGGCCTGTTATTGCAGGGAGGAAATCAACCAGCGACCTGACAGGAGGGGCACAGAGCCAGCCGATCTGTGTTTATTCTACTTGCCTGTTCCATCACGTCAGGGGCTCGGTCTTAGAGGATGCTGTTGGATTCTTACCCTAACGGTGTAAATCACTGTGTGACATGTCTGACATAGCACAGAGTCGGTTGTTGGCAGCAAACAGACAGTCGTGTGAGGGCACAAACAGTGAGGATCAGGGGCGAACAAGTCTGGATCTGCGGAGTGACACTGGGCCAGCTGGTTTTTGTAGTTTCTCAAGAAGGACTTGATCAATGAAAGCTTTTTTCTTGAAGTTCAGTTATAATTTTTTGCTGATGTTTTCTCCCCATATCATTTAACAAGGGAAGTTCAAGTTCCAATTTATAACAATTGTCTCAGTTTTAGGGTGAGAACAAAGAACCTTTGGCTCTCCAGGACCAGGGCAGGGATCCATAGGAAATCTATCACTGACTATAATGGAATCAGAACCTATTTTTTAAATGATCTTTTAAACCCATTCTAAATAGCCCGTGGATATGGGAGGCATGCGATGTGTATCCCGGCTCAGCTGTTGGTTTGTCCGGATCTGTTCCAAAGCAGGTGACATTGTGACTGGTGTAGAATAGATACAATACAGCATAGTCTGCTCAATTGGAGAGAAGAACATGTGACACTGGCCACACTTGCATGTTGGATCTCCCTAGGAGGGCCTTTTGACTTTTATGCAGTGTGTACCATTCCGTAGATTTGCCTGTAATCTCCTTCCACATTCTCTTTCTAGCTCTTTCTGCCGGTTAAATCTTCTGGTGTCGTCTGTCCCAGCTACTCTTTACCATTCTTCCCTTCCTGTTATTTTCTCTGTCTTTTTTGTCCCTTTTCTTTCGTTGTCGTGGCACTTCCTCACCAGCTGAAGACAGGCTGCTAGTTTTCCCCTGTGTGTTATGCATCTCCTTCAGTAGGCGATGGCTCTCTCCTGTAGTACTGTGTGTAGGGTGCATAATACTCACTGGCCATGCATTAAAATAAGGCATTTAGAAGCCTGGCGTGCAGTTGTAAAGGACATAGGACTGCATTATGTTTCCAGATAACCTCCTGTTAGTTTTCTGCATAAATATTATTCCATCCTGGTCTAAGGGAACAGACATTGTTCAATAAAAATGGCCTGCAGTACATCACTAACTCCCTTTGTCATGCCAAGTTTTGATATACAGTGGTCTACAAGCACTCCTTTTGAATTGTTAAAAAAAACCAAAATGAGGCTGCTGGGTGGCTCATCCTGTTAAAGAACTGTTCTACTGTTCAACGCGCCAGCGTTGCCCAGAGTTCCGTTGGCCGTGATCCGCTACTCCTCGCTCTCTAGTAACCTCCACTGATTGATTAGACGCACAAGGCCTGCTAGGTAAAGCTCTGCATTCAGTGTCTTCCTCTGACTCATGTCTGTGTAAGCCTGGATTGTAGGTTACTACAATGGGCAGTACGGCCGGATTAAGTAATGTCTCTGTCTTTCTCCAGATCTGTGTGCTCCTCTTTGTCTGCCTCTACATCGTCTCCTTCTTCATCGTCGCTCACTACAAGAAGAAGGCGGAGTTTGTCGCCGGTACGTATCGGGTCACGGTTGGGTCCGGGCTGCCGTGCGGCAGCTTGTATTCAGCAACTTGTGTTGTCTTGACAGAGTGGCGAGTGAGGGGTGGGCCACTCAGTCAGCAAGACTACACTAAACGGGAGAAGCATCCAGCTGAAACCCTGCATGCAGAATTCTGTGGAAACATACTACAAGTACATAGAAATGCCCTAACAATGCACGCAGGGCTGAATTAGGCAGATTTACATTCAAAAAAGGGTATTACATTTTATTGAATATCTAAAAATTAGTCTAACAAGCTCCTTACAATTCAAGGCACTCCAAACTTAAGAGCTCAGCCCAGAAAAGGTATCCGCTGGTACTGAGCCTCTCTAGACTAACATTAACATACACAAACCAGTTCCAGATCAGCACTGCTTCACAACTGCTCATTGGAGTCAACCAAATTACACATCACATCAAAAACACATCAGAAACTCCTATCTGAACCATTGGAACAAAGGAACACATACCCAAAACAAACTGAATTGTTATTGACCCCTAAACATAAAATATACACTGGTGGAGTATCCCTTATCTGTCAGAGACACAAAGCAGAAACGGATCCTGACCAAGTACAGGCTCAGTGACTGCACGCTTGCAATTGAAGGACAGATGCAAAAACTCATGGTTATCAAATGTGTCTCCTGTCTTGCAGAGTGAATATGTGGCCACTGTAAGACAGGAGAGGTGGAAACAGAGTGTGTGGTGGTGTGTGTGTATGTGTGAGGCATTATGTGTCTTTCTGTGTATTAGAGTGTTTGGGGTCCGTGTGGAAGAAAGATTGTGCGTTTATGTCTGTGAAAGAGTGTGCCTGAAATCTTGTTTCAGTTTGTTTTCTTATAAAACGCGCTCTGATCTTTGCCAGATTTCTTGTTGTTCTTTCCTGCTGTGGTTTATATCACATTTATGAGTGTGCTCTGGCGTTGTTACGCACGACAGCTGCACACGTGCAGCAGTGTCCAAATTTACAGCTGGCCCCAGCAATGAAAACACCTACCCAGACCCTGTGGCCAAAAAGCGTGCGCCGTGCCTGTTATGTAACCTGCCCTGCCCCCCGCTCCCCCCCCCCCCCCAACCTCCGTCCCCTCTCAGGACCCCCTGTCCTGTCCTGAGAGGGGACGGAGGGTGAGGAATGTTCTGCTGTGATAATAATACCCCTTCGGTGCGGACACACGGCTGAGCTGTGTAACGTCCCGCCCCCCCCATACTTTCTGTCGCCGAGCCATGAAAGCTGCCAGTTGCTGGAGCTGGATAACAGTTTTTATTTCTTAGCGCAACCTGGAAAGTCTGTGATTTTATTCACACAAAAAAATGATTGGTAATCTCCCTGTTTCTTGTGCTGCTCTATTGTTAAAACGCTTAAAAAAATAAATGCGTTTGTTCACATGGACACGGTTTTTAAAATGCTTCTGCCTTTGGGCCGATATGGGAATTCAGTCAATACCGCAGGCAACCGGTTTGGGCCAGAAAAATGAGGGAACTGACTTTACTTTGATGGCTTTAAAACTTTTTTTTACTTGCACAAACATATTGAATTATTATAATTTAAGGTTCGTAGCTGCAAGTACTGTTGCTTTGAGATTACATTTTGAATGTTAGATCCCATATCCTGTTGGTTTGTATTCCAAATATGTACATTTTTGACATTCTTTTTTTCTAAAAGTACATTCAACCTAGCCAAACGGGACATTACAAAGACCATCAATTTGTTATTATTGCAAATATATCAGAGAGCCCCATGGCCCGAAACTCTGGATATGCTTGATCCAGCAATTTCCTATAGGTGTGTCCTGAGGACTACCCTGTTATGCAACAGGCCCAGTTAACGGTTGATTGAATGCAGCTGTTGGGTTTCAGTGAGCTGCAGTTTGTTGCAGTGCTGGGGTTTGGGCTGTGTGTTACCTCTGGCTTTTCGAAAACAGTCTTCATTGCGCTCCTTCAGAACCCCCCCCCACCCCCCGACAGAGAATTTGAGCGGCCACCGCCTTGAGAATTTTCAGCTAAACGTGTTACTACCCCAAATGTAGAGTCATATGAAAGAAGACTTCTGTTCCGAATATTGGCGAGAATTGCTGCTTTTAAAATTGCAGTAATCTGCAGGAACTTTACCAGCTTCTAAAGTGTTTTTCAAATAACCATTTGACTGAGATCTCCATACAGTAATGACTGTGTTCTAAGTGTCTGTGAGCGTTATCAGTGGAATGCTTGCATCTCGCAGGTAATGACAGAGCAGTGTTTGCAGGAAGGGAATATCGGTCTTCGTGTGTCCTGCTTTTCTCACTATTTCTTTTTTTTTAACCACCGCACATCTAAATGTAGGCTGTTGTACACATGTGCTGCAAACCTTTCTGCGACTAGTTAGAAAATTGACTTCTGGAGTATATAGATTTAAAAGATTAGGGATTTGTGAACTCTCAGAAGGTCTTTTTTTCTTTGGACCTCACCTGTATGGAGTGATGTGCCTTACTTCGTTGCCATGTCACAAAATTTAGTTTTTATTCTTCAAAAATTTTTTTTTTTTTTTTTCCCCCCTGCAAAGCATTTTTGTCTCCACTGGTTTAGCCCCACTCCTTGTGGTTGAGCTGTGGGTTAGCCCCTCCCTCTCTCCTCCCCCCACCTCCTGCCATTCGCTCTACATTCTGGCCATTCTTCAGCATGACTAATGTTTGGGCTTTTCGTTTTTGCATTTGCTAATGACGAAACATTTTACGGTCCATTGCATTTTATCCATTGCATTTACATGTAGTCATCTGGTAGATGTTCTAATATAGACAGGCTAACGTAAGTGCATGCGTTACACAGTATGAAGATATTGTGCATTCAGTTGTATTTTTTTTTCTTTTTGTCTGGTTGAAAAAACTTGTCGTTCTGGTTATAGATAATTTATACATATGCGTTTGAAGTGTTTGGTTAATTTTGCAGTGGCAGTGTGTTTTGGGGCTAATCGTTGTATTCTTTTTTCCCCATACAAAACACGCTCTCCTTATTTTTTGTTTGGTTTGTGCTTTGTGCCAGTTTCGATCAGGCAGTTCTTCAACCATTTTGTTTGTGCTAAATTTCCCATTGACAACAACCGACAGCAACCCTGGTTAAGGACACCATTAACAACCAAAGCCTCTCACAGCAGCAGATAAGGTCTCCTTCAAAACTGTATATTGTTTGTCGTGGATCCTTTTAAACTTGGTGACGCTCTGCTTCGATTCAGTGCTGTGACTGTTTTGCCTTCACAGTAGAACCCCTGTGAAGGGAAAGAACAGCAGAGTTGAGACAGAATGTTAACCTGGGAGCTAAAGAATGAAGACCCTTCCCCCTCCCACCACACACACACACACACACACTCACACACACACACACACATTGTTCTGAGACCAATTTTTGAGCCTGAAACTTGTAAGAGCCTGGTGGTGTTCAACAGCAGAAAGATGAAAGAATGTATTGCTTCAGGAATAATTAAAATGCATATTAGAAATGAATGTAGCTGATGGAGCCGGAAGCATATATAAGTAGGTTAATGTCTATGTATGACTAATGTTCATGACTAATGGTCATTGTTCTTGTCATTTCAGATGACAATGAAGATGCCACTGTCAACAGAATTGCGTAAGTAAAATCCAGCAGTAATCAATGAGAAAATGAATGCTGTTCACTCCACCCTGTTTGCTTTTATGTGTTTACTAGAGACCAGTAACTATGCATGTTTAAAATGTGATCGCACTTCAGAGGATTGCTGGTTTGAATTCAAGGTGAACCAGTGCAGTTCACCAAATTGATAAATCTGATTTGCTTCAGTGAACTCTGCAATGGAATATTTCAAATGTGAGCAAAAGTCAGATATAATTCTACGTAGCATCTTAAAATGGTTATACATTAAGATATTTGATTTAAAAACAAATATCTTAATGTATAACCATGTATGGTTATACATTAAGATTTTAAGATAATGTATAACCCCCCACCCCCCGTCTTTGTCTCTCTCCAGGCTGTGGCTCTGCACTTTCACCCTGTCCGTTTCAGTGGGGGCAGTCCTTCTGCTCCCTCTCTCCATCCTGTCCAATGAGGTGCTCCTGTCCTTCCCACACAGCTACTACATGCAGTGGCTCAATGGCTCCCTCATTCACGGTATGGCCCCAACGCATTTCCCAGCATGCTTTGCACTCCCAGGTGTGACTGCCTCAGCACCAGCTACCAGTCTGTGTCCTCATGAATTGATGGCGGAGGGTGTATTGATGTCACAAGCCTACAGTTACGGTTGCGCATTCAAAAAGTGTAATAAAAATTTGTTGACAAAAATACCCAGATGGAATCATATCTATATTTGTAAATCGGTATATGAATGCCTAACATAACCTTTGTAACAGCCAATGCTCACCAGATTCCTCACATACTGATTATTTCAGAAATCTGTAGTTTTAATTTCCAAATGGAAGGCACTGAGACGTCCAGATTTTTTACTTTTGACATTTACATCCAGAAGGTGGACTAATGCTCCCCCCAGTGGCTGACAATGGAAATTGCATACTTGTTGTGTGCTTCACCAATAGCTGTCAGATATTATTGTATTGTTATCCAAATAAATGACGCACCAGCTCTCTCCCTCATTTTCATATCCAAATCGAAATTTAAATTTGAAAATGTTTTATGTGCGTGACCACACATGGCCAGCAAATTTCCAAAGCAATTCTTTACATAAAATGTAAATCAGCTGTGAGCAATATCAAACGAAACTACACAAGATGATTTACTTGCATCTGTGTCTTTCTTTATTTGTAAAATCACAGGGCTCTGGAATCTGGTCTTTCTGTTCTCCAATCTGTCCCTGGTCTTCCTTCTGCCTTTCACCTACTTCTTCACTGAGTCCGAGGGCTTTGTGGGATCCAAAAAGGTACTACATCCTTTCCTACACCACCACATCACAGTCTGTAAGAGTATTAGTCCAGGTTATTCTAGATCTGATCTGGAAGAGCAGCTGCCCAGATTATTATAGATCTGATTTGGAAGAGCAGCTGTCCAAGTTATACTAGATCTAATCTGGAAGAGCAGTAGTCTGTTACATTTGATCAAGGCTGCCTAACCCTGTTTCTGGAGATCACCCATGCTGTAGGTTTTTATTTCAACCCTAATTTGGCGCACCGGATTCTACTAATTAGCAACGAGATCTCTACCTGTTGAATGAGGTGTACTTTGTTAGGGTTGTAGTTGAAACCTACAGGGCAGTTGATGTCCATGAATAGGGTTGGGGAGCCCTGCATTAGAGCTAGCTTAGTATTGTCCAGGCAGGTTTTTAAAATTTTTTATTATTTACCCATCTCGGTAGGACCTGCAGATTTAGGTTGGACCTATACATATAAACTCTGAATATGTTAATGTTTTTTTTTATTTATTTAAGTATAATAAACAAATGAAGAAGAAGCCATCGGCCCACATTTCTTCTAGAAATAATTTTTACTGAGTGAACAACACTATGTTTTCAAATGGTACTGCACACATATTTGTTCGAGAAGCAATTTTTCTTGCTAGCTTCAGGCTAGTTTCCGAGGCATGGACCTACCTACAAACAGGTCAGGTGAAGATTTAAAGTGCGTGGAAATATGCAAAAAGGGGTGCCATTTTCTGAACTAAAATTACATGCGGTCTCCCTCCTCTGGGAAATGCAGAAATTAATTACAAGTACATATTTCCATGTACTTGAGTTCAGTCATTGGGGAAGTTGACTCTACAGCATAGAAGTAGTTATATTAAAAAAACATTTTTGGTCTATATTTTCTTTTATGGGTACACAACATATGGATGGCTATGCATTTTTCAAGAGCCTTTAGATATTTCAAGAGCTCTTAAAATCCATAACTGAAGAGTTGAGCTACTTTTGGTGTTTAGCAAAAACATTACTACAGGATTTGTCTCGAACAGTCCAGTCTTTTTAATATTAACTTGGAGTCCATCCCAACATAAAAAATGTGCATGTGACCCATGGGCCTCCCCACCCCAGGTTTATTGTGGTGTGCTCCCAAATGTTTACGCCAGCTCGGTGCGCGTGAGGAGCGCGGATTGCAGAGGTGCATTGTGGGTGTTGGTGTCCTGTCCCCCTGCAGGGCGTGATGGGACGTGTGTACGAGACGGCGGTGGTGCTGCTGCTCCTCACCGTGCTGGTGCTGGGGATGGTGGGCGTGGCCTCTGCCATCCTCCACCGCAGCTCCACCGTGGAGAGTCTCTACGGTGAGTCCTCCCCGGGTCCTCCCTTTGTTCCGTTTGAGCTGTCCATCTGTCCGCCTGCTTGCATTAGCACTGGTCCCGGACACCGCAGGCTCTTTGTTCTGATATTTGCCCTTAAACCGGCAAACTCGGTTAGGTGTAAGAAACCGGTTGAGTTGAATGTACCGTGAAGCCACCTGCTTTAATTTATGAACTAGGCTAGCAGTGAAAACCAGCAGACCCTGTGGCCCTTTTTGCCCTGTTTTTGCTCTGTCTGTCTCTTCCCATCTCTCTAACACACTTACTCTATTTCTTTTCCATTCTCTCTCTTCTTCTCTCAGTCTGTCTTCTTTTTAAAGTTGATTTCTTTTTCCCCTTTTCTCTTTTCTCCAACATGTGATTGATACCGGCTAATTGTGAAAGATGTTGGGTTGTTTTAATGGAAATAGTGATTGCAATGTCCGTGTAAACGGGACATAAAAAGTGAAAAGTGTGTCTGTCTGTTTCTCTGTTAGACCTGTGGGAGTACTACCTGCCCTATCTGTACTCCTGCATTTCGCTGTTTGGGGTCCTGTTGCTCCTGCTGAGAAACTCCGTTTTCCCTTATTTCTGAATGCCATAGCATGATGTATCACTTTAAGGACGTGTAATAGTCATAAAATCATCAGATGGCCTGTAATAGTACTGTACACCAAAGCATAAACAATGTCAACAATTCCAGGCCCACACAAATCAGTTGTTTGCAAAGAGAAACATCTATGTCATGCTACATGACTTTGTTTGAAACACTAGTAGTACCATTTTTACTTAAATAAATAATAGCAAGTCATTTTTAAGTATAGTTGTAGCATTTTTTCTTTGATTTGCATCAAAGCGAATATCCCATTTTCCAGATTCATGACGTACTTCTTAAGCCTCTGAAGAGCAGGCTTTTTGGAATGTTTTTTCAACATTCTAAGTCAGTGTTCCGGAACTCCACTGTGTTCAAGTACCAGTAGTGATTGTTACTTCAGCATTAGAATGTTCAGTTAAGCACATTCTATTCACATAATGTGTGCTCTTGCACCTTAAAGGGTTAATGAATGTATGTTCTGTGATCGCCCCCACAGTGTGCACACCCTTTGGCCTGTCGCGCATGTTCAGCATTACAGGAAGCCTGCTCGTCAAACCCCGGGTGAGTATCACTGCATGTGGTCCAGTCTGACGTTCATTTACCTTCTCTATTTTTAAAAAAAAAATTTATAAAAAAATTATATATATAAACATGTACACCTGATATGCTACATAAAACCGGTTTGATTTTTTGTGTTACTTCCACAGCACTCTCTTGATTTTGTTTTGTTAAATTTTGTCAATATACTTATGCCAATAAAAGTGTATGAATTGAATTGAAATTTGAATTCATGGCAAAAAAAAACATTAGAAAGAACTGCATAGAATTTGAATTGAGAGTACCTGACAATAAACCATTCGAAGTGAATCGAACCCGTTACAGCCTTCCTCTCTGCAAGCAGAGAGCTGATCCTGAGTTGCTCTTCTCTGTCTCCTCTCCCCAGTTGCTGGAAGACGTGGAGGAGACGATGAACTGCGCGGCGTTCGAAGAGGCCTGTCTCGCCAGAAAGCTAACCAGTGAGTGAGCGGAGCTGGACTCTGTGGACTGTGCTCAGTTTGACTTGTCTGTTAGCCATTTTTGATCTTTTTTTCACTCTTTCTTTACCTCACTGTCTCTCACTCTTTGTGTCATTTCCCGCCGTCTCTTTCTCTCTTTGCCTCTCTGCCTCTCACTCTGGCCCCTGCTCCCAGATGCTACCTCCTGCTGGATCAGCCTTAATGTGGAGGTGATGAAGAGGCAGTTTCTCACAATCCAAACCAGGCGCATCTCTCTCGGTAAGACCACCTGACCCAGCAGACAGGAATCAGAAAAGCGGGAAGTGACAAGTCACCCCTGGGATAACAACAAAGTCTGTCTTGCTTCTTTCTCACTCCCTTTTGTCTCAGAGATGCGACGGAGAGCGTCGCCATGGCAGCGTTACCTGGGTTACCCTCTGGCAATGCTGCTGCTGTTGGCTCTCACGGTAAGACCAGATCAAAAGCGATCATCACTTGGCAGCTTGATATCGCATGCTTTGGAGGAGAGAACATGCCTGTCTGCACTGTCCTGAATGGATAACGGAGGTTAGAGCAATGAAAAATGAAATACATGTAAAGCTGATGAATGCGAGTGGGCATTCCAAACTTGGAGAAAAAGGGGTAAAAGCATAAAAGTTTGAGACGAAATATATAAAATGAAGTATGTGCCCTTACTGTACACCCCCCTGTTCATATTCTCCTCTGCCTCCCTCAGGTTGTGTGTGTTCTGATCGTGTTCTTCCACGTGCTGGAGCTGCTGTTCGATGATGCTGCTTTGCCACGGGGAATGGAGGTGATTGACAGGCACACTGGGTCACCCGCTGTAGTGGGAGACTGTGATGTTGTTTAGTTAAATGTTGTGCTTTACGTGTAGTGGAAGACTGTGACGTTGTTTAGTTAAATATTGTGCTTTACCTGTGCAGGATCCCCTCCTGGGTGCCGCATCCTTCTCCATGTTTGGGTCCCTGGGAGCAGCTGTGCAGGTCGTCCTCGTCCTGTATCCTTCGACACCGATGGCATCGTCCTGCTGCTTTTGTGTACTGATGTACGCAAGTTTGTGTGATCCGCACTGTCTGTTTTTACAGTGTGTGTACGGCGAAACATGCAGGTGTGAGCGAGTGACTGAGCGAGCCAGTGAAACTGTGTGTAGCAGTACCTGCGCTTACACAGTTAGTCCATGCGTCTGTGTGATGGCATGCTTTCGGTCCTCAGTGGCTGGGGCTTCGTCGTGCCGCGTCAGTGTGAGGGCATGCTTTCGGCGCTTCGTCGTTTGTGCCGTGCTGCGTGATTGGCTCCAGGTCGTGGCGCATTGTCCTCCTTAGCGCGGCGTCAGGTACCTGATGGTGTCGTCAGTGGTGGGCTTCTACAGCTCGCCCCTGTTCACAGGCCTGCTTCCTCGCGCCCAAGACACCACGCTGACGCAGGTGAGTCTGCCCCCCCCACGTCAGGACCCACTGGTGGGTAACGGGAGGGGTCAGGGTGGGACACTGAATGACATGTGAGAAGATAAGAAAAACTTAATACATGTAATGTTTTTCATTAAAGGCATACTATGCAGGATTTTTACCTTAATAAAATATTGTAAAATACCGTCTGTTCTCAGATCATTGGGAACTGCGTGTCCTTGCTGGTTCTGAGCTCAGCGCTTCCAGTCTTTTCCCGGACTTTGGGTAAGCGATTCGGAACGAGGGCAGGGATGTACGAAGCTCTGTGTTGCCATGTGACATTTAACGGAATGCAGAGTGATAGGGGGACTCTGACCGGTGCTCCAGAAGGTCCTGTCTGTCGGCAGACACGTTAAAACTGAGGATTTGCTTTTGTGTCCTTCCTGTCTCAGGGATCACGCGCTTTGACCTGCTGGGGGACTTTGGGCGCTATAACTGGCTGGGAAACTTCCACATCGTCTTCCTGTACAACATGCTGTTCGCCACGCTCACCTCCGCCTGCCTCATCAACACCGTCACCTGGGCCGTGCAGAGGGAGCTCATCCGTGCCTTCGGTCAGTCCTGTCTCTCTCTCTCTCTTTCTCTCTTTCGCTTTCTCTCTCTCTCTCTCCCTCTCTCTTTCTCTCTCTCTCTCCCCCTCTCTCTTGCTCTCTCTCTCCCCGTCTTCCTCATTCTCTGTCTCCCTTTCCTTCTCCCCCTCTCTCTATATCCCCCTCTCCCTCATTCTCTGTCTCTCTCTCTTTCTCTCCCTCTCCAGCCCTATCTCTCACCCACTCCTTCATTCTCCATCTCCCTCTCTCTCCCATTCATTCTCCCTCTCCCCCCTCCATTCCAGCTCATTCTCCCTCTCTCCCTCGCCCACTTTCTCCCTCTTGCTCTTTCTCTCTCTCACACACTTTCTTACTCTGTCCTTCTCTCTCTCTCCCTCTCTCCCTTCCTTGAACCTTGTCTGTTGCACAGTGCTTTGGGTATACTGCAAAATGAAACGTATTACCCGTATTATGATTCTCATTCTCATTCCTTTCTTTTTTCCTAGGTCTCCATAAATTGCCTTTAACGGTGTGCCGCTCCACAGTCCCATTCAAGCTCCTGGTAGCCAACGGGCTTTCAAAGGTTCAGTAAAGGAACGGCCCATGTCCCATGTGGCTGGGATCGGTCCCACCTGCCAAAGACTGCGCATTGGCCAAATCTCTTTGGACCAGAGGCGTGTCCTTACATTGTCACGGAAATGAGGAGAACAATGAAGCATATCCAGTCCTCGTGTGCATTATGGGAAATTGCAGTCCATCCAGTGGAAGACCTTTAGAGCAGCGGAGGTTGGAGAGAACGGCCGGCCTCAGCGATACCTTTTTATTTTACCGCTAGGGACCAACTGCGTTTGTTCCCTTGGCTACGGGTGTTACGGTTGCGATGGCGGAAAGAGACAGTGCAGCTGTTGCCAAAAAAAACAAAACTTTTTTTTAATGGCTTTGTTGAGGAAAAACATGGGAAAGGCAGTGGAACTTTGGTGAGGTTAAGAACCTCTCTTCTGCTCTGATTCCCTGTATAGGGGCCTTCTGTGAAATGTGTCGAAGTTGAGCCTTCATGCATACATACTGTTTTTGAAAATAATTTTGAAAATTACTGAGATTGCAGAAGTCACCCCCCTCCCACCCCACAAAAAAGAAAAGTAAATTTTTTTCAGGAGGTAAAAAAAATCATTGATACATCTATTTTACATTAAATGGGCATTTTAGGATCTGTGACACACGTTCCCTGGTGTTTTCCGGCACTTTGGAAATGGATCCTGTCTTGGGACCCTGTTCTTGCCTTGACAGGAAGTTCCTCTCTTGATACTTCCTGTCTGTGGACTTTCAGACCTGTTATTGCCCTGGTAAATACTGATATTAAGAAAGCCATTTAACTTAGTTGGTTGCCTTTCAATGCTGAGTGCAGCTGCATTTTGTAAACAAAGAGGGGGGACTCAGTATTCATTACTCAGGCCAATAGCCTTAAGCAGACTGTGCCCATATAAACTGAATATCCCTGTGCAGTCTGTTTTTATGCATTTGGTGTAATTGTAAGAGTTTATGCACACATTGCAGGCATGAGACAAGAAAGTGTTACTTTCCAGTACATTTGATCTCATCACAGTTTACTCTGTCCATGATATTTAGGTGACAATTTATTATTTTTTTTGTTAGTTTCGAATTATGCTGTTCTCCAACACGTGTTTCTTGTGTAGTAAAAACGTAGCGTTTACTTGGATTGTTTACACTGATTTAAGGACAATTAAGTAAATTACTGCTAGATTGAACCTTAGTCAAAATGGCATTGTGGGTGGCAAACAACCTGGGGCCACAAAAAACTGTGAAGTGTGTGTGAATTTGTCTGTGTGTGTCAAGAGTGTATGTGTGTTGTGTGTGTGCGATTTTGTGAGGTTAGGTGTGTGCGTTCATGAGTGTGTGTGCAATTTTGTGAGGTTGGGTGTGTGTGTGTGATTTTGTGAGGTTGGGTGTGTGTGTTTGTGAGTGTGTGTGTGTTTGTGTGTCTGTGTGTGTGGAGACCATGTGCAATACTATTACTCACATGTGGAGATTATGCAGGCAGGTCTGATTTTGGTGATGATGGATTTTGGTGAACTCTCAGTATCAGCTTGTCCACATCACTGTTTAAAAAAAAAACATTTTTTAACCATTTTTGTTTCTTCCAGTCAGTCCAGCCATTAATGTTTCATGTTTCTTTAGGCACACTGAGCCAAGGAGAGTATTGTGGTCATTCATTTACTTTGTCATATGTGTATGTTTTTGTTCAACATTTTAAGACTGTGACTTTAATATGATGAAATGTCTCTTGAAACCACTAGACAATCTTTTCTTTTAATATTTTAAGAAATTCCTGGTTTCTGTTTTGACCAGCATCAGTGCTATTTTTGAAAACAACTGGTGGTATGAAAATTGCATTCTCAATGCGGAGGAGTTTGAGCTTTCACTGGTCTTCTGAGAAGCAGGTTGGTGTAATGAGTGTAAGCTACCAGCAGGTGGTGCTGGCTAAGTACACAACCTGCTTCTATGCAGTGGCAGCTCCAGCTTTTATGCACTGCAGGTACAATTTCTTTCCCTGTGCTATAAAACAGGATATTTTTTAGTCAGCTCAGTTCAGTACGGTGTGTTCCCGTAACCTTTGGTCTCGAACTCAGCAAGCTAATCACATTTCTTGCTGCGCAGCGTCGCTGGTGAATGCTGCAGTTCCAAGCTCACTACAAGCCTACCCCCTTCACAGACGCTGGAGGCAAACCATTTGCACTTTGGGTAATGACGTAACAGAATGATTAGTGGTTAGATTTTCACTGCCTGCAAAAAGGTGTTGTTTCGTAGGAGTTCTGATTCAATGTGTAAAAAAAACAGTTGGTTGTGTCAGCCACACATGGTGGAGGCAAAATGTTTGCACAGTGGTAATGATGATTGACAATTATTAGAATGTAGTTAAGGTTTAGATCATTTATAACCTGTTATTTTGGGTAAATTGGATTCAATGTTGAAATGGTAAAAATGACCTGCCGGCCTACAAAAATGTCTCACTTTACAGCAGTCGTAATAATAATTCTATACGGAAAAGAGGCGATGGTTTTAAGTATCTGTCAGCCAAGCTTCTTTAATCAGGGTTTAGTGGAAGATAGACCTGGAAGAAAATGAAATGGTTGTTTCAGAATGTGATGTGATAGAGTTCAGCCATTTCTAAAACACTGAGCTTGTCCTTAATGGTTACTGTGTAAAACTATATATTTAGTTATTCTGACTTCTCATGTATGTATAGGCTAGTAGTATTTGTAGTCGTTTCGATATGACCTTGAATACCACAACAGAAAGTGTCAGATTTCTCAAAGGATTGTACCTGTAGGATGTTTCTTATTTTTTTCCTTTTTGTTTTTGGTGGGGGGGGGGGGGGTTGTTTTTATGTATGCAAGGAAAACATTCAATAAATACGTGTATTTTCTTTTGCTTTTTAATGTTTTGTTCTGCTTGGCCTCATTTTCTGCATGTTTGTGTGGTATGTGACGGTCATGTCTGGAAGTTGGAAGATGAATATGGATGAATACCGGTGTATCTGGATGCATCTCTATTTACAATTATTAGAATATTCCACCCACATTTTCATACCTGCATAATAATTTGTACATGTAAAGGTTATATAGATATGTATAAACACAGGTGCATGTTGTCTTTTAACCTCTAAGGAACTTTGCCAGGCTTTGGAAGGCGCCATCTGGTGGCTTTAAGCGAAATTGCATCCATAAGAATCCGGTTGACTGATCTTTGCATGCAGAGTATTAATAAAATGTTACGTGAGATGGAGGGGAGGGATTTGAGTGATTTTTTTTAAATGTGCTGAATGCACATGCTGTGATGTGCATTCAGCACATCTGTGTTCTGATACTGTGTAACTTAGATGCAAGAGGTAAAAGGTATGTATGTACACATATAGTTCAAGAATAACTTTAAAACTTAATCTGTGAAATTGTACATTTTTCTGTTTTCAGGCACTTTTCAGCAATATTTTGTGGCAAAATAGCACCCAAAACTACAGTCATTGGCAGTGATGTGAAAACCTTTCAAGTGCAGTTTGTGTCGGTAGGCCATCCTGAGGGGTAGATCTATTTGCCAGAACACTTATTGCAACATGTTTCTGAATTCTCTTTCTCAATGCGCACACAGGTTCCTAGAGGCCCACTTATAACACTCATCATCAGCCCATTCACTGTCTTGTGTCGGCAGCTAGCTCCTAATACCCCCCTGGCAAGAAAAAATGCTTTGTCCTCTTTTGCTGTTCCAACTGAAGGATTGATTTTAAATTATGTTATCTCAAAGGATCCCACAAAAGATGACATGCATGCCTAGAAGATGAAAAGAGGAAGGGGGCACTGGGAATAATTGTCTAACGTAGCCTATTATCCTATTTCAAATACAGGGAACTGTTAAGAGTCACATTGCAACATTTCTTCTGTATGGATGAAGTGCACACACATCTTAAATTTCTGCATTCTATATGTGTGTTATTGATATTTACTATTTTAAGTTGAAGACAAGGCATTGATTTGCATAACTGCTGCATCAAGTAATAGTTTCATGATTTCATTATTTACAATCACTTTCGTCAATTTCAATTCATGTTCAATAAAAAGAGGAAACTACGATTGTATATACATATCTGCATGAGACTGCAAACATAGAGCCATCTCAGGTTGCTTCATCTGCAAACAAACACTGTATGCATTACAATACTGGTTTTACTGAACAGTTTATGACAAAATTATTTAAAACCGTCACGAAGACTTGCTGTGGGTTTGAAGAGCTTGGCGCACAGACTCAAAACGTAGGCTGTAGACGTATTTCTTTGAATAAGATGTTCTTTTGTAATATCGGTGTGTTTGCATTTGATATAAAAACGCACTTTATTTATGCATACATAAGTACAGAAAATGCTAAATTGTCGAAGCCTTTTGCATAGCAGTAAATTTCTTCGTTCCCGAGAGACGATCCCCAGAGGATCAGATCTGGGCTCGGCCTCAACGACGCATGCCCTCTGACGTCTGCAGTTTTACGACGGTGTGCTTGCCCAGTTTTCGACAGTAAGAGTTGTACGCAGTACTGCCGTGAATAGGCTGTTTTTGTTTTGTTTCTTTTGTTGTAAAAACTAAAAAGTTATTAGTCATAAAATAATACGACGAGAGGCAGTGGTATATACAATATATACACTTAATACAGATATTAATAGATTTCGCGAAAATAGTCCATTAAGGTCTCGAGCGCAGCTTGAGGCCCGGCGGACAACGAGCTCGAGCGGCTTCTAAAAAGTTTGTTGTTGTCACGTGACACGAGGCGAACGTGGCGATAAAAGTTTTTCTTTCAAAATTTAAGAGCACATTTGATTTCATATTTATTTTAGTAGATAGATATTTTAAAGCATGCCTCAACCGAAGTACAGGAAGATCGCCGTGTTGGGATACAGATCAGTAGGTGAGTGCAACATTTGGGGGAAGCTGGCTAGATCGGTAGCTAGGTAGCTTGCTATGCTATTGTTTTGTCATCTAGCACGCATTATTAACGAACTTGTAGCTAGTTAGTTCTCGAAAGTGCTCACGGGTAACGTTGGTTATTATGGGAAGCTACAACGTTTATTTGTTTAGAATGAAGTGAAAACCAAAATGTAAACACAGTTCGCCATCTTACGCCGAAACTTGGCAAAGTTTTCCCACGTTTCGAAGTAGTTATTAAGCTAGCTAAGTACTGGTCAAAGGAGCGCTGATTTTATCTTGCTCGCGGGCTAGCCGGCTGCTACAAAAACAAGTTCGACCTTGCAACGTGGGACAACATTGGGACATACGTTAGAGCTTGTGACATAGAATAGGATCAGTTGCTTGCTAGTGTAAAGTGATCCTGTTACATTATTTTAATTCAACTGCTAGTCATATAGCAGCTTGTTACCTAGCTAACTAATTAGTCGTGTGGGCCAATAATGAGTTTCGGTGGACTGTTGTTGTTGTATCTGTGTGCAGGTACAGAGTAAAATACTAATCCAATATTTTTTCCAGGCAAATCTTCACTTACAATCCAGTTCGTGGAGGGACAGTTTGTAGATTCTTATGATCCAACCATTGAGAACAGTGAGTTTCCTTTTTGTGTGCAGACTCAGCAACATTACTGATTTGTATAGCTCTTATCCAAGGTTGTTTGCCTAGTTTCTGTTTCAGGTGCTTAAGCCTTGTTTTCATATGGTATTTTCACTGAAGATATTTGGATTTAAATATGTTGCCCAAAGACATTGACACCCCCACCGGCCACATATTCAGTTGCACAAATCAGTAAAATTATAGGTGTTGACTGTGCTACACAGTGATAAATACAAATTGTATTCGTACACAAAATACTCAATTGTAAATTTTGTGAGGTTGACTCCTGTTGCATATTTATCAGCAGTGTTCCTCATGGTAGCTGGGTTAACTGGTGGCTGTTCACGTTTCGCAAGACCAGTCACATTATGAATGTAGCATGAAAATGTGTTGCTCTTGTTATGACTGCTAGAATCTCAATGTATGCACCTGACAATGTCTCTCCCCTTCTTCCACAAGCCTTCAATAAAATGGTGTCCGTCAACGGCCAGGACTTCAATCTGCAGTTGGTGGACACTGCAGGACAGGTATCAGTGAGATTTAACATTCATTAACTTGTACCTCAATATCTGGCCATACTGTAGAGCGGTGTTTCCCAAACTGTCAGGTGGGTCTTGAAAGGAATTGACACAAGTCACAAGATAACACACGAAAGCAGCTGAAACTCTTTCCGTTGAGATTCACGCCAGTCAATTAAAAAACTATGCTTGCAGTTGCAGTGCACTAGTCACAAAGTGCATGCACTTGTTCAGATTTGTATTAAAAATCTTTGAATCCCGTACTTCAGCATGTATCCAGCTACATGTAAATAAGGTCACAGACCTTTAAGGTCATGATATTTGGTGATTAAGTGTGTCATATTCTTGTGAAGTTTGGGAATCACTGACTTATAGTAGGGGAAGGCAACCATGGTGATATGCATTTGCATATCAGTCTAAAACATTTCTGGAATGGAGCAATAGCTTTTGGCTGCATCCAAACTTCAAAACCTTTGGAGGTACATGCAGGTGTGTCACTCAAATTTCTGTTTCTTGATGGAAGCAGAGAAAAGTGCCTCTGTTTTGAGCGTTCCAAAATGGCTTCTGTGGAGAGGTAACTGTTAATTTAATTAATCTGGATAGGAATAAGTAAGGGACATTTGGAAGCAGGGTTGGGCTGGAGCAGGGGTGAGCGTATCCATTCCTAGAAGACTGGTGTGTATGAGGGTTTTTGTTTCCATTTACTCCGGCTCGATAGGATAATTTGATCTGTACACCAGTGTTCACTTGTAGATTAGACGACAGCGAAAGTTTCATATCAGTATAAAGTAAAGGGTCTTGGCTCTCACACATTGGCTTATCAACACATAGATAGAATGTCAGATTGTGCAAGTGATGGTGATATTTTACTCATTAATTGCAGTGGTTGGCATGAAAGTCTGAAGCTGGCATGGCACTCCTTACCCACCCCTGCGCTGCCCCCCCCCCCCATTTCTCTTATTGTGCCCCTTTCTGCCTGACTTCAGTCTTGTTAACTTTTTACTTAAGTCAGTTACAAGCTCAGTAATTAAAAAATTAGGTCCTTGAAAAGAATCATTGAATATTTGAATTGGAAACACCATAGGATCCCCATCTGTGTCTTTGAAAGTATGGAAGAGCCAGGGCATACAAGAGAACCAACAGACAGGGAAGAACGATGGGAATGTAAGAGCCAACACCAAAGGGGAACCAGGAAGTAACAAGCTGCACTTGACTGTGTGGTCAGGCAGGAAGGGGTGCCCGGCACCACAGTGGAAACCGAAATGAACCGACCGAACTTGACCATTAGGTCGAGCGGGGAGGGGCGGTCAGGAGCGTTAGAGACGCTGGAGAAGATGAGAACCGAGTCGACGGGACGGAGAAGGGGCACTTCTCCAGGGGATTAACGCATGTGCTAAAGCTAGCAGGGCCATACTAAAAGCCTAACGCTTGAGTCATGGACGGCCTGGCCCTTGTGTTTAGTTAATGGATTAAACCCGCGGCTGCTTTGTTAGAACAGACCTGTTCCCATGGTTACAGGCGTCAGGAAGGTGATCGCTAAGGCCTCGCTAACATTGCCTAGTTTGTCCAGATGTTTGATTGTTGTCACTGGCTAATTAGCGATTGTGTCATTTCCCTCTATCTGTGCAGGACGAATACTCCATTTTCCCTCAGTCTCACTCAGTGGACATCCACGGCTATGTGCTGGTCTACGCTGTCACCTCCATGAAAAGGTTGGTTTCTTGTGGCATTGCTGGACCTTGGCGTCGGTTGGTTTCTTGTGCCATTGCTGGACCCTGTACTCCGGTCGAGCGCTATTGGGGGAAATGGTCACAGTCAGTGCCGTCACGTAATTGTGCGAACCGCACGTATGCTCAGTGTTTCCGTTAATTATGTCTTTTGTTGGGCCTCACACCACGTTTAGCAGGCTGTTCCCTCCTGCTGTCACCTCTGGGTGAGCTGACTGTGAATTTTTATGAATTTGCATATTGGTTTAACGCTCTTTCCTTCCCCCCCACATCTCTCTCTCTTTTTCTGTCTTTTTCTCCCTCTCTCCCCATGTCTCCCTTTTCTCCCCCATCCATCTCTCTTTCACTCACATTCTTTATTATCTTTATTACCTGCCCCCCCCTCTCTGCAGTTTCGAAGTGGTTCAGGTCCTTCATGATAAGCTGCTGGACATGGTTGGGAAAATACAGTGAGTTTCCTACGCCAGAGAGTCTGGCTTCAAAGCAATTCATGCATCTTGTGCCAAAATCTTCATTTTAAATGAAGACCTTTGTTCCCCAAAATTAATTTCCTGGTTTTTCCCAGGGTGCCAACTGTTCTTGTTGGGAACAAAAAGGATCTTCACATGGAAAGGTGAGAGCGACCGTTGAACAAAGGTAACGGTAATGATACTAACGGGCTTGACCCAGTGAACAGGACTGTTAGTTGAGATCAGTACAGAACTAACTGACATCCTAAGCATTTTAGTCTCTGGGACTTTTGAGGCTTCATCTTCATTACTTTGGTGGCTGATGCATGCCACCTGGCTTTGGTGCACTTAAAGGGGAATTACGCGTTTCTCCCAAAGATATATGAGGGAAAGAAATAGATTCAAATGACACCAACGGTTGTTGACGTGAGAAAGCTTATACCCGCGAATCAGTGGAGTTCCCCTTAGCGGGCGGAAGTGCCTCGAGCCCCCAGCACTGAGCCCCTGTCGTTTCCGCAGGGTGATCAAGCCGGAGGAGGGGAAGAAGCTCGCGGACTCCTGGGGCGCCGCGTTCATGGAGTCCTCCGCCAAGGAGAACCAGGTAAACCCCGGCGCCAGGGCGCGCTCCAGGCCTGGTCGCAGCTGAACTCCGTCAGGTCGTACTCCGGCACGTGCACGTTCACGGGCATCGATGCGGCTCAGTTGCACAAAATGATAAAAATCCAGCCGCTGCCGGATGTCTGGGTTTTAGCGTAGCGATGTTCCACAGCCTGCCATCGGATCCCACTGCTTTTTTTAATTCACGAAGGGACTTGGTTTAACTTGCTTTGTGCTTTCTTGCAGACGTGGCAGGTGTTACGTGTGTCGCAAAAAGTATTTCCCTCTTGCCTTTGAAATATTTGGCATTAAAATGGTATCAGTTGATGGGATTAGTCTATGATTACCCTTAGCAAATCAATCCTGACTAAATGTCATTGGCCGACCCGATGACCAGTTCTTGGATGGTGCTATGAAAACTAACTGTTAATTGTTCAAACTGTGGAAATAAGAATTTGTGGCTGTGCTGTCTTGTAGTGTGAACCAGAGCTTTTTGAACTCATTTTTCACTTCATGGTCTCTGTTATAGACAGCTGTGGAGGTGTTCAAGAGGATTATTTTGGAGATGGAGAAGGCGGATGGTAATGCCCCCGCAGAGGATAAGAAATGCTTCGTGATGTAGAGCCCCTGTTGGAAACAGCAGTGGAGACATCCCCACTGCTCCCTCACCCAACCCGTTCATCACCAGCCTACCAATCACAGCCCACAATATCATAGAACTACCACCATCCATCCAATCACTGTGAACGCTGTACAAGAGCTGACCAATCCTGACATCAGGCTCTCCTCATCTCGGTAGCCTTTTTACCAGACTGAGTAACCCCCCCCCCCCCCGCAATAGTCGTCTAATCAGAGTTTTTTCGCCAGTGGATATGCAGCTATTTGTCTGCTAGGTTGGGTGGTATCAAACAGACCTTATCAGATCCTGATTGCAACTGCCAGGCCCAGGTGTACCACAGGAACCTCAAGCCAGTGTTTTAGGTTTTTTGTAGTCTGAACCAGTTAACCCTGGTCAACACAACATTGTTTCCAGTTCATCTTGAAGCAATCCACGAGGCCAACGTGTTGGGAGTTTGCATGTCAACCAATGATTTTGAAAAAGAACAGCTGACTTGGTTAATTCATCTAGCCAATCCTGCCTTAGACACTGATAGAAGCAATCAGGACTCTTGAGACTCAGATATTCAGA
Source organism: Anguilla rostrata (assembly GCF_018555375.3). Lineage (NCBI taxonomy): Eukaryota > Metazoa > Chordata > Actinopteri > Anguilliformes > Anguillidae > Anguilla > Anguilla rostrata. The sequence goes on along the minus strand of NC_057945.1, from coordinate 12,397,875 downwards.
TCAGGGCAGTTTGTCCAATTTTGGGATACACTTCAGAAAAGAGAGTGACTGACAGTTCTCATTAAACATTACACATCTGGCTTACATGTGAACTCACATGTGAACATGTATTCTAAGTATTGGTAAAATTATAATCTGAACGAATCAAAAGATTGGAGTCCTCTCCTTTGTGTTCTTGCAGGCAGAATGATAGGTGTCTACAGATATGCCCGCTTGAAAAGTAGGCACAGAATTTAGTTTATAGAAAGAGACAGTATTGTATACGATTCCTTCCCTGTGGAATATACCGGTTGTGTAAAGAAACAATGTATTTCTGCTTTGCTTTTGTCTCGTCTCTCTAAATAACAAAATATCTTTTTATCCTTTAGATTTTGATATTCTTGAGTTACTGGTTGGTAGGTGGCTCTTCTGGTTGTTATTGGGAAAAATAAGATTGTAGTTGTAATGTGTGAAATCGCCCCTGATTTACAATTAAGAAAAGCAGATAATTTCACTTCTGTAGCAACATTAGAAAGTCTTGCATAACTAATTCCCCAAACAGGACAAAACAGACAGGGGTTTAATAGAATCATCATCATTGTTGGTCCTTTAGAAACCAAGCAATTGTATATTAAATTATGTACATAATTACACTGCTATTAAATACCTAGTTGTGCTTTACAGTTTCAGGTAAACTGTTATGTATATTAAATGGACATGGTAATTGACCTCTTTAACCCACCTGCGTCTAGTTTGATAGACATGAATCAAAGACAGAATTGTTTCTTGCTCTGCTTGAAATGATGTACCTATTTTTGGTATTTTTGTTTTGCCGTGGTTTATCTTTTAATCAGGAACAGCTCTTGAATATTGAAAAAGTGATTGTTGGTGGTGGAGGGCAGCATTTGTGCTGGTGATGCCGTGTTCTGTGCCTTACCCTCACACACACACACACACACACACACACACACACACACCTCAACCTGGCTTTCCTCCGTGACTGAAGGTGCATTCTGGGGTTTCTCTCTGGTGACTTGAACCGGGGACCTACTGGTGTTGCGCACCTCAACACCAGCTCCCCCTCCCCCTCATCAACACAAATCTTGCTGTAAACAGTTTTGTATATATAAATAAATTCTTTACTCCTTTGAAAGCCTTTCACTTGTGTGTGTGCATCTGTCTTTGATTTAATTCTTCAGTGTGCACGTGAGCCAGTACACAGTTAATACTTCAGTAGAGATGTTGCATGCGGTACGGTGTGATGTATATTATGTAATAAAGCATATGTCACATTTGGTGCAAGATTGCTTTCCTGGTACAATGTGACATTTTGGTTGGTCTTTGGAGTGAAAGCTGACCAGAGGAAAAAGGCATTTTTTATTGGGAAGATTTCTTCTTTCCTTTGAATTGAAGGGGTGACAAATGCCAATAACAGACTCCAAAGGCAATCTAAAGCCTAAAATCGACTAGGTGCTGACAGCTCTTTTATACCTGCATTAAGGAAGCAATTGTACACACCTGACTAATCAGAAACACCAGTGAAGCCATTTGTTCCAAACATGGTGCCATGAAATGGGGGCTCTATATATATAAAAAGTGGTAATTTCTACATGATGAAAAATGTATAAATACCCTTCAATAAAAGTCGAGAATCTGTACTTTAACCATGTGAATTGTTTGGTTACCAATCTAAAATTGTGGAGTACAGAGCCAGATCAAGAATAAAAAATGTCTTTGTCCCAAACAATATGGAGCTCACGAGAGATGATGAATGTCAGTGTTTGCCTATGACTTCTTTCTTGGGGCCAGATGGCTATAAAATAGTATAAATAGTATAAAAATATTTTATACTTCCTAAAATATTTTTACATACCATTTCTAAAACAATTAAGATGTACTGTACTAAAGTGCAGTCTACTTTTTTGAAATTTGAATTGCTTTTCCTTATGCTGTTAATTTTTGATGCATCTAAAATATTATAAAAATATACATTTTTTTGTTGATTTTCTTATCATTGACTGAAGAGTCAAGTGCATTGTTTCACACAACAGGCTTTTATATTTGCAGTAAACATTTCTTATTTGGGGCTGAATACTTTGTTGGGCATGGCAATTTCCTGTGCACAGCAGACACCTTTGAATGCATGACTTTTTGAATAAAATACAATAGACCTTTACTGTCCTCAGTGAGGAAATTTGAGTATAGGCAATCAGAACAGTAAAAACCGGTAATGCCCTAGAGATAAATGATATTATACACACAGACAGTGGAGTAGAGTAAGCAACAAATAGTACTCTGGTGTACCAGCAGGGGACCGATCAGACTAGAACCGATTCACACAAATAACAGGTCAGCAAGATATTATGTGTTCAGTGTGTGGGTTGGGTGGAAGGGGTTCAAGGAAAAGGATCATTTAAGAATACTGGATGTACCTGAAGATGTTTTATGACAAATGGACCAAACCTTTTATCATAATGTGCTCTTCTACATAGAGGAGCGCGATACCTGTATCCAGGCAGAAAGAGGTCGAATTAGCAGCGGAGTGAGTCGGTTGGTTAAGAGTTGATAACAGCTTTCCTTTTGATTGCAGCTTTGCGGAGTTGAGTGATTCTGGGTGTGATAGACAAATTATTTTTGAGGGTGTGTTGTGGATTTTAAGGACAAGGCTTTTGCTGGAAACAATGAGGAGTAAAGAGCAATAGATGGAGACCTATGTTGTAGTAAAGGAGTAATAGAGGGTAGGGCTGGACCTGGAGAGAATAGAGTTTGGAAATGAGGAACAGTCTTTGTTTGCCTTGTTTGTTTTGACATTGCGTACTTTTGGAAGGCTTTTGTTTGCTGAAGCAATTCTTCAATTTTCATTGAGAACTTTTTTTATCACTTAAATCCCCCTCTTTCATGCTACTGTGCCACTTTCATGTTACATGTACTTCCATTCAGCACGTATTGTACTTTGTATCATTATCTTGATGTTGTAGTTTGTTATGCCTCCTAGTTTGGCTTGGGGCAGAGTAGTGTTTACTGTGTGAACTGGACTCAATGTGTTGAACTCATGGCTATGAACTGTTACAAATTGAGTATTGTACCTTATCGAACCGGTGTTTTGTAGTTGTTCCACTGACCTTCGGTATGCACTTATTGTAAGTCGGGGATAAAAGTGTCTGCCAAATAAATGTAATGTCACAAGATGACTGATTTCAAGTTTTTAATCAGAAACATTTCTTCTGTTGCCACAGGCACCACAAAAATGGATAAATCAATTATAAAACGGTTAAAATAACTATTTAGTCTTTAACGTGCATTGACCAACCATTTGGACTATAAATCATTTAACATCCAATAAACGAGCATTCAGTTAAGATGCATTTCATTTTTGAATATACATATCTAAATGTACAAAATCTTCCACTTTTCTCCCAAATTGGCTTTGCACGTTCATTCCACAATAATTCCCTTATTAACTGCAAATAAGACAAAGCTACTGATGGTTTGCACATCACACATTACAAGCAAGCAGACAGTGGAGTCTATATAACTGGACTATTAGGCCTACTATCCTTTGTCTGGATTCACACTGCATGTCCAAGATGGCACAGAAAATCTTACACTTATCAAAGACACACACCACAGTAGATCCCCCCAGCAACAGATTCAGGCTACTTCATTTTTTGGTTGGTTTGTTTGTTTTGTTGGGTGTGTGGGTAGGCATTGAAAAGGGGGCTATAAAATTACACACGCATCTCCCATAACAGATTCAAGGTTCTTCGTGCTATTAATACAACGTGCCAGGTACTTCACAGGAACCTGTCTGCCCTACATTTACTAGATTTTATGCGCATATAACTAGGATCCCCACCACAAGCGCTGACAAAAAATGGCGCCAAAACAGATTTAAGTCATAGGGATATGTCTTAATTAGACTATTTTACATATGTTTATCTGAAATGCTCTCAATCGTTTTATTTCATCATTTTTTGCTTAACCTTAATTTTGCTGGCTATTGATGATCTAGTCAGAACTACAAAACGTTTTTGACCCAATGCTCTGGAGTGACGTGTGGCGTGGGGGTGAGGATGAACCATCATTTTTAAAAGTCTTTTACGACTGACCAGTGACCACAGAATGATGCAAAAACGATGGAAAGCATTTAGCCTAGTCACCAAGTCCGTCTTTTCGGTCAAGCGCGAAAACGCAGCCTGAGCTAGCTATCTTTGTCACTAGTGGTATTCTCAATGATTGAAGTTAATGCCAACAACTGAACTCTGGAGCAAAATAAAGTTGGAGACGGTAGCCAAATTAGCAAGCTAACTATAAACAAGAACTTGGTATGCTCTTCAATGAGCAGGGGACAGCAATTTCCTGTGGACTGAAATGCGGAGACAATGTAGCGAGATATGTTGCTAGCTAACTAACGTAACTCAACTGCTAAGATAACTGCGGCGTATTTTTGGCATCAGAGACCGAGCTTTGAGAATTCTCTAGGACAGTCCGCATATACTTGCGGTGTCATGGTAATAAATGTCGATACGCGTTGAAGATTGTTTTTCGGTACCCGCCGAGCGCTTCCCTGCGTTGCTCATATTACTTCACAGATGAAAGTCATAAGCGATTTATTTGTGGAGGATTGCTCTGATGTAGCTGCCCAGCAAACTAGCTACGAGGACATCGGGATCACATTGTAGCAAAAAGGTGAGTTTAATATGTAAGGTTGGCGTCAATTTTAGCGCGTCAGTTTCGCCTCCTTGCCCGACAATAACAACTAGCTAACGTTTGTGAAGTAGATTGGCGTTAAATTGATAACGTTTCTAGTCTTAGTTTGCTTGGTGGCTAACATGCTAGCTAGTAATAGTACTTGCCGAAATTGGTTTTCTTTACGGGTATGACTGGTAATGTTAGTTATTACTAGCTACACCGGCTATAATACTAAGTTTATAACCCATCAGCCTGGTATTTAGCTAGATAGCTAGCTTGATAACACTCATTTGCTAAATTGTCATAGCTAGCTAGCAAACGTTAGTCTACATTCAGTAACGTCAGTTAACATTTTGGCAGCGTTAGGCGAGGTGACCTATTATAGCATGCTTTCTCGTTTGCAAAGTAGCTAGCTAGCTCTTCATGTACAAATGGCAACCCCATTTGTGTTACTTGTTTAACGCTACCTTGCTCTAGTTAGCCATGTGGCTAATTAGCTACAGCCGGATCTTTGTCGATTGTGCTTGCTAGCTGGATTTGATTCACCCTTGTCACGGAGCGGAATGTAGGTAGCTAGCTGGCGAGTAAACAGTAACACTCCACGATTTCAAAGCAGGCCCACCCCTCCTTTTGTTTCCAATTTGGCTAACGTTAGCTAACAACGAGTAGCTTACAGTTACCTGTTTTCTGTATGTTCACGTTAGCTGTCACACGAACAAGTTATCTTGGTGAACTTTTCGGTCTGATTTTTGTGTCGTGTTAGCTAATTTAGCTTGCTAGCGCTGTTAGCGAATGTTACCTGTAACACTTTCGTTTGAATAAAGGCATCCACCGTTTTTTTCTAGTGTGATTAGACTAGATGGCTAATTGGCGAGCTAGCATTTCACATATAATTTGGATAGGCCTTTTTGAAATGTTTAGCTAGTATCGACATTTTTTAATTGAGGCAGTTTCGCAGAAGATTGTGCTCCCAACTCCCAACCTGACTTGCCAGCTAAACTGAGTCGATTTATTGAGCACTGGCCACTCGTTAGCCAGCTAAGTGTCATTATGTAGCCAGGCTTGGATATCTGAAGTTCACTCAATAACCGACAATATAACAACCTCTCTGATGTTACAGTGTTTCTCATAGGTGCAGCATTAACTTGCTACTTTGTAAACAAAACAAAACCCATTGTACTGTAAAGTGTCAACTTTGCTGATATTGATCCATAGCCTACACGATTGAAGGTTCTAGTCTATTAACTGATAAATGTTTCTTAGATTATCACAGTAAAATATAGTATCATATGTATTTACTAAGGGGGTGAACTCGATTTCCTCTCCATTTTGGGAGATCGACCTAAAGCTTTCTCACGCTTTAACCTGGTTGGCTAGCAAGCGTTTATAAAGCCATTGGTTACAGAAGCTACAAGTCCGTGTCGATACCTGCAGTAGCTAGTATGCTTGGCCATCAGTTAGGTGTGCTACTATTCACTTTTCCGGTGCTGGTCTTGGCTTTAGTACTGTGTAATAACAGTATTTAAAACATTTATTAAACAGTTACCATTGCGATGGAAAATGAAGATCATTATTAAATAGTTAAGATCAGCCATTTAAGAACATTGAGATTCTTTTGATAAAATTAAATCAAAATGGGTTCTCCGATGTGTCTGACAGCAGTGTGGAATTACCCACTTCCCATTATGTCCCAGTAATGAACCTGTGTTGTCCGTTGCCAGCTGCAAGTCTCAGGCTGTTCAAACACACTTTTCTGACTGTCCTCAACCCAGTGCTAAATTGCGCTGATGCTGGACGCTAGATTATAATGTGTCTGTTTTATGTGTAAAGGCTAATGCTACCGAGATACAAGTGCTGCAGGTTCACAGACTAATGCTGAATTTCAAACAGCATCAAGTGAGTAGTTGTTTAAGAAAAACAAGGATGTTTTATGCTTTGGTTCAAGCAGCTGTAGCAGGTTTGCTGTGTGGTTGTGTAGGTTATCTAATCTGAAGTGATCCACAGTGGAATATGCATCTCAATTTTCATCTGCTTGTCTGCAGTGATGTGCTGTGTGTGTATTTGTATACATTTCACCCCTGTTTTCAGGTTCCAGCATGCACCATTATTGTCAAGTTACATTTACATTCAGTACTTTTAGCGTTCTTTGACATTGCCATTCTAAGATAAGTGGAATAATAGCAACTGCTTTTTCTAACTGTCACAGACCTGTCACTGGATAAACTAATGTTGCACTCTGCCACAGCATATTTCAGACAGCCGTCTTAATGTTGGCAGAGATTGGCATTGCTTTGTTTCCTTTTCTAAGGTGAGATAAATTTACATTTCAGACTCTTCAGACTTGGCAAATGTGTGTACCTGCTTAAGAGCTTTTTGACAAGTCATTTACATGTGCTTTGTAAGCAGGTAGGCAAACTTACCTTCTGTACATACTTTCCTTCGCTGTCTTCAGCATGTTGTCAAACTATTGAAGCACTTGTGAAATCAAGGGGCAGTGTCTGCATTTTGTGGTGTAAAATATCACGAGAAGTTGCCGGCTTAAAGATAAAAAATATTTGAAAAGGAATAAAGTCTATACGGTCAAACCGTTATCCAAACTGTCCAACTTTGTATGTTTGAGTCCCTATTTGGGATTATTTTCAATGGGCCCATTTCAAACAGTAGCCTGTTAAACAAGTAGTAGTCCCTCACTGTGTTAAACATACTCTTTACGTGTTGATTTACCGCCCATATTTAGTTTGTATTCTTCTGGCTTTCATTGTGGAAGGCTTCTGTGTTGAAACCGGGGCAAACGGGTAATTGAAGTTGTGATACTGCAAGCCACCAGAAAAGCTGCTTATCTCCCTCCACTTTATATCCTGATTGCATGATTGGGTGAAGTAGACTATTAATTTGGTTATTTAATGTCTTTTGCATTGTTTCCCAATGCTTTTACACCTGTGAGATGGTTAGCTTTTTTAATGTCATGGCACACCAATTTCTTAGAAGCAAAAAATACCTTTTGTACTCTGATGAAATTTTTCCCCCTCAGAATAACACTTCCAATATCAGCAGACATGAATCTTTCTGCTAATTATATTGTTTGACATGGATGCATTGATTTTTTTTGCTGCTTTTGGGCCTAACATTGGAATTGCAGTGGCTCTGTATGCTGGTAATGTCCCTCTTTTAGTGGCCATGTGTGGCTTTTTTTGTGTCTTAGCCACAATCTCAGCAACTTGATAGCAAGCCTGAAGTCCTTTCTCAGACACTGATGCACACTGACTTAGCATTTTTGAGTTTGAGCTCTCAAATGAAATAAATAATCCTGGTCTGGTCTAGTTGAGAGGAAGGGGTGGGGGTGGGGGGTGGGGGGGGGGTGCTACAGTGTTTGGACCCATGGCATGGTGTGAGAATTTCTCCCCACACATGCTGGTTCAACTGTACAAGTAATGTACATGGGGGAGGCTAACAATGCTAGTCTAATTTTTATGAGCTGGAATGACTTAGGCAGCAAGTAGCTGAGAACGTCTCCATTCTATGTGGTGCACACACCTTTTGAGTGGACCAATATCTACAAAACGTGGCAGAGTCGGTGGGATTGGTGGGGCCATGTAAGCAGGATATGGAAGACTGGAACAGAGGGATCTGTAGACTGCTGGTAAAAATGAGCTTGCCAGACACAAAACATTAGTGCGCACTTCTCAAATTTCTGTTACCTGATTTTGGGTGAATGTAACATTTCTTGTGATAATTTGTTTATCATCGCTTGTGTAGACCTTAGAAAAACAAATATTAGGTCAAATTTACAGAATAAAATTAACTCCAAGCTTGGATCCACTAATAGCTGATGGATATAATTGGAAAATTTAACAAAATGACTATATGTAATTTTAAAATCATATTTAGAAATGTATATCACTCACTAATAATTCTTCCTGAAATACAAAAAAAAAAAAAAAAACATTTTTCTATGGAACCCACTTGTAGTTACACTTTCAGTATCAGACTTTACATGGGCACGCTGCATCAAGTTTGTCTATGAAGAAGTACGTTGTATTTACAATCCTACCATATCAAGTTTAATTGGCGGTGTTGATATCACGAGTTGTTTGGCAATGCTGAAGCTTACACATGAAAATGTGCCTTTTTGGGGAACAGGAAGCGTTTGGAAAGGCTAACTAATCCAGTGAGGTAAAGCACGTACTGTCCTGCCCTATTTTGCAGAGTTCACGCATTCAGATGGATCGCATGCAGTGTCAAAGTGAGGATAGTAGTATAAATATGGAGGGCAGTGAACATGAAAACCGCGCGCATTATCTTCGTTCGCGATAAGCTTTGTTGAAAGCTTTTGATTGTTTTTTCCCCCTGTACATTTACGTCATCATTAATTGAAGCTCAAAACTACGGTTATTAGTCTTCATATCTTTGCATTTTACACTTAATATTTGGGCTTACGGCATTTTATTTAGACCCGTTTGCTAGGGAACCATTGCGTACCGAAAGAAGTTTCAGCACGATACCCGTCATCGTACAGGAAGTGCTGGACACGGAAGTTGTATTGTCTTTGTGTATTTTGGTTTGGCTTGGGGCTAGTTTTATTGATGGAGAATCTAATTTAAATTATGATACGTTTGCGTAAGTGTTTTAAAACGTATATGTGTTTATACTTTAATTGATCTCTGAGTTAGTGCTTTTTAAAACACTGGGCAACTATAATTTCCCTTGGAAATTAAGTTTTTTTAAAGCTAGCTAGCTAGCATGCTACGATCCATTAGAGTTCTTTTCAAACCAACAGTATGGATAATCAGTGAGCAGTTAACTTTATCAAAGTATTCTGCTTCCATTACTATGTTCTGTCTTTATTTATTATGTATAGCTGGTATATGAAGAGAAATGATTGTACACAAACGCCAGAGAATAGTTTTAAAGGAGGCATTTAGCTTCCAAATTATTTGTCGTGCATTTTTTTGATTCGCAAGTTAACCAACTGGCTTTGTATTTCAGATATACGTTGTTCTTGTTTATTCTTGCATGACTATACCACTGACATTTTTGAGCGAGGGTAAATGTAGGTTGTTAATGTTGTGTAGGTAGCGTTTCGTTGTATTCAAATTAGTTTTTTCCCGATAAATGGCATGTGTCCCATGCGTGAATTGATGCAAAGTCGAATTTTGGCGTAGCAGCTAGTCGCAATAGTTTCCGTTAGTGAATCGTATTTTATAAAATAAAGGGACATAACCGACCCAGCCAGCCGTTAGCACATGCGTTTTACACGTCATCTGGTGTCTGTCGACCAAGAGTATTTCTAAAGGGCCACGCATTCGTATGTATATTTGGTAAAATCTACAGTGAATAAGGAATGCTTTTTTATTTCTTATAATATGTATCCGGAATGTTTATACAGTTAGTATGGCTAACAAAGCAAGTGTGACGTCTACAGATAGTCAAATCTGCATATGTCTGAACGAATGCCAACCGCACTAAAAGGTTACTCGAATCCAGCGCTGTGATTACATACAATATTTGAACAAAACAGAATTTCTGAACGACCCGTCTTATTTTTTTGAACTGCTAGTCATAAATTAAGTTGTCAGTATATATGTGGAAATAATGTACGAGTACAAGTGAGCGTATGTAACTAAAGCCATTGCTGTTTTTTGACCTCCGTCTGTGTAGCGTGCTAATCGCGCAGTTGTCATGCCAAGTACCGCCCGACAATAAACAGAAGGCATGCTTGTTTCTTCATACGAGTCCTGATGTGATTAGGCCAGCTGATTTGTTTTGGGGATTGTGGACAAATCATATTGTAAACCAAGTGATGGGCCAATCCTGGAGAAGTCATTCACCGTTTCCCGGACTTCATATTTCAGGTGTCTCTGTGAGGGACATCAGGACCGGGAGACGGGATGGACCATCAGAAATCAAACTGCGAGGAGAAAGACTCTGAAACGGCAGGTGGGCTATCAATGCTGGTTTTACTACAGTTTTACTACTGTTCACAGGGGCTTGCTTTATCTTAAACCAAGAGTCACCCCTACACCAGCCACAGTGCCTGCTTGTTTTTGCTTGTGCTTGGAAACAAGTCAGTGGGTCTGTACTATTTCGCTCATTGATTTGCTACCAATGTGCACTGTTTGTTGTTTTGTATGCTGTACATCCTGTGTGCACGGTGAAATTAGAGGCTATTTAATGGTGTAATTTTAAATGTTCTTTTTAAAATATGTGTTTTAAACCACCCCCCAGCTGATGATGGCACTCCCCCAGAGCTGGCTGCCCCACCTGAGGGGGAGTCTGAGCCCCCAGAGACACCCATGGAAACTTCTAGCACACCTGTGTGAGTCTCCGACCTGTTAAATTATGGATGGAACAAACTGCGTAGACCATAATGGCTCCTCAGAATGCTGTGTGTATGCTAAGCCGCAAATATTTGAATAATTCCGTCCCATTTTTGATTGTTGTTCCACAACAGTCAGTTTGGTGTCAGCCACGAAATGTGCACGATTTCAATGAATTATCCTCTACGGGGTATGAGAACTTGCATGTGGACTGTTAGTACTTTTCTAGTCTGTATTTAACACAATTTGAGCTGAGAATAAGGAACCCCCGCAAGGTCTGCGGGGAACCATAGCTCATGACTGAGGGAAACGAGGAACCAGCTCTTTCCAGTTCATTGAATGCCTGTGCACCGTCGCCACAAATAAAGTTTTTCACGTGCCGCTAGATTGGCATCTCCTGATGTTCTACTTTGCGCCATGCATTCGAGTGTGGCAAAATGTTTTGATAGTTGCAATATTTGCATTGACATTTCCCTCTGGTTCACACCATCTGTCAGACATCTGATTTGCAGCGGTTGTATCGCTTCCAGTTTACTCCAGCTAAATACCTGCTGGTTAAATCTGATAATTGTGCAGAGCGGCACTTTCCTAACTGGCGTAGCGGTGTGAAATGTGCGATGCTCTTGTGCTGTGGATTGTTGTGGAGAGCGCTGGATGCTAACGGGGTGTGTTTTTGCGTGTGGGCGGGTCCCAGCAGGGTCTGCGCTCTGTGTAACTGCGAGGAGAGGAGCCTGCACGGGCAGCGGGAGCTGAGGCGCTTTCGGCCGTGCCCCGCCTGGCCCCCCCCGGAGGAACCCGCCCCCGACGCCGCCGCCGCCACCACCTACTCCACCCCCGCCACGCCTCAGGGGGGCGCCTGTGGCAGCGACGACCTGTCTTCCATCGGCTTCTCCGACCGCGTCCCCGCCGCCTCGCTGCTGGACGATACGGGTACGTGGCTCCCCGCGGGCGAAGAGCCGGCCGCCGGTTCGTATCGACCTGCTCTCCCGAGAATCCCGTGGCGTCGGTCCGGTCCCCGCGTCGGCAGCCGTTCGCCTCGTATGACCTGTCGGTGAAGGCTGGAAGGTCTTGAGCATGTCGGGTCTGGTTCGGAAGCTAGCCAGTTTCCTCTGGGAGTGATGGTGCATTCAGAAGTCCAGGCACGGGGTTCCCCCAGTTCCTTGATTGATTGATTGATTGATTGATTTTTATTTGATATATTTTAAAATATGCATAGGGTTGGTAACCCTTAGGCAACAATCATATACACAGAAAATTTGTTGAGGAAACGGGGCAAGTCATGATGGCTTATTTCCATTGTGGTCCTGGTTGTACTAGGCAACGGTCAGCATGGGCAGGACCTACTGTACATGATTTACTTAAACTGTGAAAGGGCCCAATTTGTTGTAAAAGCACTTGAAGTTGCTTAATTTTCCTCAGAGTTCTGTTTTTCAAAAGCATGCCAATCCCAAATGAATAAAATGGTTACATGTGCCTGTGGAATTTTCTTTTAAAAAAGGTTTTTTTTTTCCCCTGACGTCCATTACAAGATTCGTCACGTATTGCAAAGCTCCTCAATAATTTTGAAAGGTGTCCTTGAAGAGTCTATGAATTTTGCATTAGTACTGCTGTAGAAACGCCTGCAGGTATAATTGCTGTTTCTTCAGCCTTTTCTTGTTCTCGTGTTGAGAGCGCAGTTGGATCCCCCCTACTCCTCTCTGCTCACCTCTGTAGCTCTGTCCTTGTGCTGCCTGTGCTGGCCCCACTAGCCCTCATTTTCGGCTGTCGGTGACATTGCCTTTCGGATATTGCTGGAGGAACTGAACTTACCACGAGGTTACACGTTCCGTTACCAAGAGAAGCCTTGCGTTTTCCTCTTTACACTGGTACTTCACTTCAAATTTCCTCCAGTAAATATTTGACAATAAGTGAATATTCATATCAGTACATTGTCAACATACAGACCTTATTACCTGTTCTGGACTAGGGCAGTGGCTGTGGTAATGTGAATAATATTAATGATGATGATAATAATGATAGCTGTTGTTACCATATTCTTGTGTTCCTTAGTGTAACCCTGACATTCTTCAGTACTGTTCATCACTCTGGACAAGAGCATCTGCCAAATGACTGTAATGTAGAAGATTCAAAACTATTGTCCGATGTCACACTCAACCTCTGGGTTATATGTTATTGTTTGATTGATGTATTCAGATAGACAGACAGTGTCTGCTTAAATGAAATACTGTGGGGAACTCTTTAGTTCTTTTCTCACTGCATTGTGGGTATTTCTGGCTCTGAGCAGGCTGCTGGGAAAACGTGCAGCGGATCAGACAGGAGTGCTGTTTGTGTCTGAAGATTTCCGCAGCCTGTGATGTTGGGTCTGTGTCCTTGTGTTGTATAGGGCACTGCTGGGTCCACCACTGGTGTGCGGTCTGGTCAGAGGGCGTTGTCTGCTCAGAAGATCAGGAGCTGAAGGGCGTGGATGAAGCAGTCATCTCAGGGATACAGCAGGTTAGCAAGGGGCGTGTGTGTGTGCTTGCGTGTGTGCGCGCGCGCGAGTGTGTGTGTGTGTGTGTGTGTGCACGTGCACACATTGTTAGTGATTGTAAATATTATTGGCAATTCTTCATAGCCAGTCAGCTGGAGTAAATGGAGTCAGTGTTTGTTTCTGTCAGTAATTGCTTCTAGCGTTAGCCACATTTTTCTGGTCAGTCAGCGAGGGGTATTTGTGACTCTGTGTTTGTGGGTATGCTTATGTTTTCGGTGGTCATGACTGTGCCATGTCCCCCTCTCCATTAGCGATGCGAATACTGTAAAAGGCTGGGCGCTACCATCCGGTGCAAGGCAGAGGGGTGCTCGAAGTTCTACCACTTCCCCTGCTCGGCTGCAAGTGGCTCCTTCCAGTCCTTAAAGCAGCTGGCCCTCCTGTGTCCAGAGCACATAGAGAAAGCGGTGGAGATGGGTAAGGGCAGGACCCACATCGTCTACCGCCAGTGTTCTTAATCACGGCGACTTTGCTTCCGGCTCCGTCTTCAAACCGTTAAAACTGAAAGTGCCCTTTTTCCTTCTCTCTCTGACCCCCTCCCCCTCCCCTCCCCTCAGCCGGCGAGGAGGCGCGGTGCGCCGTGTGCGATTCGGCCGGCGGGCGGGCGGAGCTGGCGGGCCTGCTGTTCTGCACGGGCTGCGGGCAGCACTACCACGCCGCCTGCCTGGAGATCAGCGCCACGCCCCTGCAGCGCTCCGGCTGGCAGTGCCCCGAGTGCAAAGTGTGCCAGACCTGCAGGTGAGAGCGCCGCCGCCAACGCCGCCAGCGGACCGCTCAAAACGAGCGTCTGAGTCACATGTCGCACGCAACAGGAACAGAAAACGAAAGAAAGCCTAAAAGCTTCAAAAAAAAGTCAGTGCCCGTTCTGTCGTGTTTAGAATGGGCACCTCTGCACGCATGCAAATCCACAAGCACACACCACTGTAAAGGTGTATCATTGAATGCATGTGCGTACACTTCAGTGTTTGGTATGATATGAGGGCAAGGTTTTTAAACTCTCCTGAACGTCTTTTGATCACTGAAAAACTGTGTCAATGCTCCGAATTGTGTTTCAAGTGAACGTTTGATATTGCGTGTCACAGAAAGATGTCTCCGTGGTATTTCTAAAAGACTGCCTTGGTCTTTGTGTGCAGCACTTTTAAGATTGTATACACACAGACCCGAGCAGTGTCTTTAATTGACCACAATCTCTAATGTAAAGCACTGTGAGATTTCCTCAGGAGTCTGTTATTAGAATCCCGTCTCTACGCGAGTAGGCCTGTTCCTGAGTGGGTGGGGTCTGCTTGTTTGGGTTACAGGCAGCCCGGCGAGGACTCCATGATGCTGGTGTGCGACGCCTGCGATAAGGGTTACCACACCTTCTGCCTGCAGCCCGCCATGGAGTCCCTGCCCTCTGACCCCTGGAAGTGCCGGGTGAGTGCGGTCGCGCGCCGCGCTCCTCATTGGATCGTCCACTCGAGCCTGCGGCCAATCACGTGCTAATATGCAAATGCTCTTCACAAAGAGCTTTGCAAGTTAGTTTTTGACGACGACTTGCCAGTAAGAAGGTTCTGGAGAAATTGCTTTATGTACTTACTGAGTCTGAGCCGTTCCTCTCTGTCTCTCTCTTTGTCCCTAGCGATGTCGTGTGTGCCGTGAGTGTGGTGCCCGCGGCTGGACGTTGCCGGGCAGCGCTCAGCGGTTCGAGAGCTACACCGTCTGCGACGGCTGCTGGCGGCAGCGCAGTTCGGCGTGCCCCGTCTGCGGCAAGGCGGCCGAGCCCCCTTCAGCCACGCTCAGCTGCCAGAGGTGCTGCAGGTGAGCCACAGCGGAGCGCGCCCCCTTCCGATTGGCCGATGCGGTCGGATTAACCGCGCGCCTGTCCGATTGGCCGATACGGTCGGATTAACCGCGCGCCTGTGAGCGCTGTGAGCCCGTCCGATTGGGCGATGCGGTTAGAGTAACTGTTAGCTCGTCTGAGCTCCTGGGTGGGCCTGGGTCCGCACATAAACCCAGCCCCAGCCTGATGATGCAGCCAACCACAGGAAACCTGTGCCGCAGTGCAGCGATGGGGATGCTGTACTGTGGGAGGTCCCAAGGGCGACTCTCTGTGAACATTAAAGATCCCGTAGCCTTTGCCGCAGAGAATAGGTTTGCAGTGTCCTGTTAAAACCCAAAACCTAGTAATCTAATCTCCACTAGCTTGATGATTTAGTAAATTTAGGAACACTGAATTGCATCAGAACTGTTAACCTCCATATAAATGGCAAACCTCAGTGATTCTAATTACTTCAACAACCTCAGTTTTAAAAAAGAATCAATTGTTCCTTGTCTATTGAAGTACTTGGCAGCATTTGTATGGTGTGTAACAGTGGTCCCTGTTTTAGGTAACAATTATGTTTTTACGTTTGGATTTCATTTTATTTATTTAAAGACTCCGGTTATTTAGTAACCCGTCAGCAATTCAGCAATTCAGCTGAAGTATGTTGCTCCAGGGTACAACGACAGTGCCCTAACCGGGGAATCGAACCTACAGCGTTAAGGGTTTCAAGCCTTGTTCCCTGACCATTTTGCCAGTATGTCACCCTGCCCCCCCTTACTTCACTTTCTTCAGTAAGTTCTGCGCAGTAAGTTAAAAAAATTTATTAATAAAATCATTACATAAATTTACAATTTAGTTGCCTGAAGTTGCTTCACTATGCTCAGAAAAAAATCTGGACAAAAGTATTTCTCAACAAAATTTTACCTAAAAATAACAGCTTCACAAACATTGTGGCCTGCGACCATTATTCGGTCCCTTCTGACACTTTGGAAAACTCTCCTTTCCCTCTGTAATCTCATATTAAACATTTAAAAAGCATAGTTTCCTTTTTTAATACCTATATTTCAAAAAGACAGTTGATTATGGGCGTTTGTGCCATCGATATTCACAGCCCATTAAAAAGTAGCATTTGAAACAAGGCGGTTTTCCAGTGAAGCCTGCTTCACCCTCCATGATTCACACCGACGGCTCCTACTCAGATCAGGGACCGCGGATGATTCCGACCACCGCGTCTTCGAAAAACGGATTCTTATAAATTCTGTTGGCTTGAAACGGAAAGCGTGCTCGCCTTAAATAATTTACGAGAGATTGTCTTAATGATGAATCGACTGTGTTAGTGGGGGAGGGAGTTGGCGCTCAGAATACTAACTTGGATTATTTGACTTTCAGGTCAGGGTTGAAGTGCATTAAAAAAACAGAGAGGATTAAAACTGCAGGCTGTCTGGGGCCATTCGTCAGTGTAATGTAGCTGTTTGTTTCACCCGCTGAGTGTGCATTCGCCGGCGTGGTTTTCCATTTCAGACCAGAGCACTTACGGTGACGTCACGACTTCTGCAAACTTCAGTCGACAGCAAGTTTGGTCGTTCGCCGCATTCAGGGTCAGAGCGCTGTGTAAAGGAGTTGTTGCATTTAGTCCCGTTTATCTGAAAACAATCTCTGTTCACTTTGTAATTATAGACACTTCTGTTTCCTCTCTTGTTCTGTGGTGTTGCACTTTAATCGTGGAAATGAGAGAGTGCATCTCGGTCTGATGAATTGCGTGCCGATAACATGCTCGTCCGGGTCACTGCTTAATCAGGACGGCTCGTTGGCGTGTTTTTTGTCGAAGTGCGGACGGGCGGCCATGGGCCTGGGGTCTCTAGGCGGAGCTGTGTTTTGAACGCGCCGTTTCCTCCTCCTCACTTCCTCCCAGATGGGTTCACAGCCAGTGTGCCGCCGGCACGGACACCGCTCAGGGCCAGTACACCTGCTACCTTTGCCAAGAACCGCCGGCGCCGAGCAACACCGAGGTCGCCGCGGCGACCGCCCTGGCGGGGGACACGGTCGAGACGAGCACTCCCATGGAGATCGGTAAGGCCTCCTGAGCGGTCAACGAGCACTTTCCTCTCAGGGTTCTGGGAGGTCATGCTTACTGTTATTGTTCATCAATGAAAAGCATCAGGGATGTGACAATAGTTTTTAGAGTTGCCTGTTTCTAACGTCCCTGGAATCAACTGAGCGGTCCTTTTTTGAGTTAAGTGACGAGAGCGAAAATAAGACAATATGTATAGGAAAATTGTTAGGCTAGTTGTGGACTCTTTTGAATTTGAAGTAATGTTTATATAGCTATGTCCATTAAAGTGAATGAAATGATTAGATTTATGTGGAATATTTTGTGCGAGTGTAGAGGGTAAAGTTTTGGTGTGTGTGTGTAGAGGGTATAGTTTCAAAGTAAGGAGGAAGTTCTGAAGCATGTCTTCTCTATCTCGCAGAAGAAAGTGGAACCAGAGAATTGAGTCCTTCCCCTGCTGCTGTAGAAATGACAGAAGAGGCTCCGAGTCCTCCACCCCAGGACACTGCAGCCCCAGCTACACCCCCAGATACTTCCCTGATACCAGCTACAGCCACTTCTACACCCCAGTCTCCAACTCCAACCACAGATACACCCCAGTCTCCAACTCCAGCCACAGATACACCCCAGTCTCCAACTCCAGCCACAGATACACCCTCAACGCCTGCTTCAACAGCAGATACTTCCCCGATACCAACTACAGCCACGGCTACACCCCAGTCTCCAACTCCAACCCCAGCTACACCCCAGTCTCCAACTCCAGCCACAGCTACACCCCAGTCTCCAACTCCAACTGCAGCTACACCCCAGTCTCCAAATCCTACCACAGCTACACCCCAGTCTCCAACTCCTACCACAGATACACCCCAGTCTCCAACTCCAACCCCAGCTACACCCTCAACACCTGCTCCAACAGCAGATACTTCCCCGATACCAACTCCGACCGCAGCTACACCCCAGTCTCCAACTCCAACTGCAGCTACACCCCAGTCTCCAACTCCGACCGCAGCTACACCCCAGTCTCCAAATCCAACCACAACCGCACCCCGGTCTCCAGCGCCAATCGCAGCTACACCCTTAACTCCCACACCAACAGCAGATACTTCCCCAACATTAACAACAACCACAGCTACACCCCAGTCTCCAACTCCAACCACAGCTACACCCTCAGTGCCCGCTCCAGCAGTGGATGCCACCCCGACATCAGCTACAACCACAGCTACACGGTCTCCAACTCCAACCACAGCTGGACCCTCAACACCTTCAATGGCAGATACTCCTCCAAAACCAGCTACAACTACAGCTATACCCCAAGCACCAACTCCAACTGCAGATAATCTCCCAACATCAACTTCAACTACAGATGCACCTCAATCTCCACCGACAGCCACCGCTACACCCCAAATTCCAGTTCCAACCACAGCTACACCCCAAACACCAGCTGCAACCGCAGATACTCCCTTGACACAAACTATCACCATAGCTACACCCCATTTGCCAGCTCGATCTACAGATGCTTCCCCAACACCATCTCCAACAACTGCTACACCCACAGAGCCAGTTCCATCCATAGTCCCAGCTATACCCCAGTCTCCAACAACGACCACATCTTCACCCACAATACCAGGCCCAATCACAGCTACACCAACAGTACCAGACCCAGCCCCAGTTTCACCCGCAACATCAACCCCGACCACAGCTACACCTGCAATGCCAAGCCCAGCTTTAGCCACACCCAAAATGCCAGTTCCAGCCACCGCTACCCTCCAGACACCAGTCACAACCACAGCCCCAGCTCCACCCCCAGTGCCATCTCCAACCATAGCAACAATCCAAATACCAGCTGCAGCCGTAGCTACACCACCAACAGCTGTCCCAACTGCAGCCACGGCTTCAGCTACACCCCCAAAGCCAACTACAACTGCAGGCCCGGCAACAGCCCCAGATACAGCCTCAGTACCGTCTCCACCCACAACGTTAGCCTCGCCTGAAGCGCCACCCACGGTGCCAGCTATACCTGAAATGCCAGATCCACCTGCAGCTGCACCTCCAGTGCCAGGTACAACGACATCAGCCCCTGCCACATCAATAGTGGACCCTACTGCTGTTACAACAGAAGTGGGCAAACCTGAATCTGAATCTGCCATGCTAGAGACCAAAACGCAGGGTGGTGTTGACCTGAGAACAGGTGGAGCGAGCGGTGCTTGCTGTACCTCTGCAGAGCAGATATCAGGACAGGAAAGGGTGAAGGTCAACAGTGGGGGTCAGAACATTGGTGCATCTTCCATTCAAATGCCGCCTCAGCCTTTATGCCCTCCCCCTGTCCCCAAAGAGGAGGAGCCTGTTTGCATGGAGGGGGTGGAGCCGCAGCCTCAGCAACCGCTGGAGGCGGAGCCAAGGACTAACTCTGTTGCTCGCACCTCAATGGCAGAAAGTCTTCCTCCTGCCGTTGCCATGGAGGTTGGGCCCTCCCTGTTGGAAGAGGGGGAGGTGGAGCTCACTGTGGAGAAGGGCGAGTCCCATGAACAGGAGCTGGAACCCCAGGAAGGAGGAGCCAGAGCGCCGCTCTTCCTGGACGAGGCGTCCAATCAGAGCCGGGGGGACGGCAGCAGCAGTGGTTTCCTGGGCTCCCCTGGGGAGGCGGACTCTCGGTCCGTTTCCATGGAGGTGAGCCTGGACTCCCAGTCTGTTTCCATGGAGATGGGCCTTGTTCCGGTTGACAGGTCTCGCTCGAACTCCCTGCTCACCGAGACGGACGACTCGCTGCCCTTTGACCCCTGTAAGCTCGACGGGGAGAAGGCGAAACGCAGAGGTTCCCCCGGGCGCTCCCGCGTCAAACAGGTACCAGTGAGCGCCTGATCTCACTCCTGTCTCTTTCATTGTGCGTTCAGGGATGAGATTACACTCCTGTTAATCAAGTTTAAAAACCTTAAACTGGGCTGCTGGGTTTCATCCTGTTAAAGGCATACTATGCAGGTTATTTTTAGCCTGTGTTTACAATCAGCAGTCTCCTCCTCTGTCTTCAGCCCAGCTCAGTCACCCCTCCAGTATTCGACCGAGTCACAGACAGGCAAGTTCATGAAAAACTGCCTGTAAAATTCCCATCGGTTACTTGCACCAGGCAATAGGCTACATTGTCTGGTTGGGACCATGTACGCATAATTTGAAAACAGGACATTCTGGTCAAAAACCGGAAGTCTGGAAACCTTTACTGCATAGCCTGGGGTAACATTACTTACACGTCCAACAGAAAACAGCCAACCCCCTGCTTTTCATCCCCTTGGTGAAATTCAGCTGATGCCACTGAGGAAAAGCAATTCCAAGGTTACAGTAACTCTAGCTCTTTAACGATCCCTGTCGGATTGTCTTTTTGCTTTGCTGTATCTGAGCCATTACAGTAGATAGCTAGCTATAGCCACAAACACTTTATAGAAATCCCAAATTCCCCCCTTATTCTAGATAAAAAGCATGGAAACCCATAGAAAATATCAGAAAAAAACCTAAATGAAAACTTACTGTAAGATCCTTTGCTCTGAAAGTGCCTGATGAATGCCTGATTTGTGTGTTGCATTATTATCTTTGTTCCGCTCAGGGCCGTAGCAACAGTTTCCCAGGGAAGCGGCGTCCCCGTGGAGGCGGGACCGGGCGGGGGCGTGGCCGGTCGCGCTTCAAAGCCGTGGCATCCTGTATGGAGGGATACTTTGTGAGTTCACGCCCACGCGGACATGCTGATAAAACCTGACTGTAAACCCTTATTTCATCCTGCAACAGTTACACTCAGCTATGGATTATACCCGGAGTCAGCTACCCTGGGCTTGGAGAGGTGCAGAGTTCTGCTGGGTTGTGTTGTTGTTCTGTTCTTAGCCATGTCATTTGCAACAGTCAAAACTATTAAAAGCCCTTAACTGTGCAATCAGCTGCAGTCATTGGTCATTTAAGTAAGCTGGTTTCTTGGCTGTAAATTGGTTGGTGATTTTAGGGTGAAAACAAATAGCAGCACATCCTGTGTCTGTCCAGACCAGAGCAGATGGATGATACTGGTCTACTGTCTGGCACTTATTACGCATCACTCAGTGGTCTTGCCTTTTCTGCAACCCAGTTTCTCTTACCGATTCAGTCCTCAAGCAGACCTTTTTCTGATGCATCCTCTTCACCTTCGTCAAAACGTCTGATGAGAATTTATAGAAATAATCATCTCTCAGGTTTCCTGGATGATATAAATGAGTCATTAAATGAAAATCATTATAGATCTGTCCCCTTCCTCAGGAGAGCATGGACACGGGCATCGGGCTGTGCAAGGAGGATGAGGAGGAGGAAGACGACACCATGCAGAACACCGTAGTGCTCTTCTCCAACTCTGACAAATTCGTCATGCTGCAGGTAACCCACGCCCCCTTCCTCAAAAGCACCCATCTAGGTCAGCTCTGTGGGTGGCTTCCAGAGGTCCAATGCTCCCGTTGAGTTTTATTTATTAATACTGAGTCCTGTTTTCCTCTTCCTCTTATCAAGCAGCCAAATTCAATGTGACAGCCAGTCTGTTGGGATGCATTGAGCATGGATGCATTTCATCTACCTGCACAGTACTGATTAGGCCACCCACAGTCAACACTATAACTGAATTCAGCGTTTGATTTGTTAAAAAGAAAAAAAAAACGAGTTTGTTGCTGTGGTAACTGTTCCCGTGCCGACGCGTGTGCTCCCCCCTGTGGGTTGCAGGACATGTGCGTGGTGTGTGGCAGTTTCGGGCAGGGCGTGGAGGGCCAGCTCCTGGCCTGTGCGCAGTGTGCTCAGTGCTACCACCCCTACTGCGTCAACAGCAAGGTGAGCCTCGCGACCTCTTCACTCATCTTTAAAATATGTTTTACGCCTGGGTTTAGCCAACATTTGTCCTTAACTTTGACTCTTCGATTTTTTAAATTTGCTTCTTCACAGAGACAATTTAGGCAGTCCAGAATGTAATTGCATCTGTGAAGGAAAAAAGATCAGGACAAATCGATTGAACCCAGGTCTTAGTTTGGCTTATTGAGGTATTGAGCAAACTTCACTGTGAAAACAAATAACTCTGCTGTAGCACATTTTATTTTGCATTATTGATGTGAAGATTGAAATAAAAATCTGGAAACAAAATAGCGTTACGTGCCTGATTGGCTCCTACCCAACCCCCACTGTTAGATGTTGAATATAGAGTGCTGCACCTCAGATATGCTTCATCATTGTAAATATCAATGTTCTGTGAAAGTTCCTGTCTGATTTATTGCGTTCTATTAATTAACCTCCTATGGTGATGATTGTTAGTAACTTAATTATGTGCCAGAAGCTAGGGTAGGCCCCCAGGCCTGAATGTCTCTCAGCGAGAGGGTGGTTTCAGTTCCGAAGCGAAAGGTGGCAGGTCTCAACGGCGCCACCTGCCTGTGCGTCTCTCTCTCTCTCGCGCGCGCAGATCTCGCGGGTGATGCTGAGCAAGGGCTGGCGCTGCCTGGAGTGCATCGTGTGCGAGGCGTGCGGCAAGGCCTCGGACCCCGCCCGCCTGCTGCTGTGCGACGACTGCGACGTCAGCTACCACACCTACTGCCTGGACCCGCCCCTCCACACCGTGCCCAAGGGCGGCTGGAAGTGCAAGTGGTGCGTGCCCCGCCCCCAGCTCGGGCCTGAGCCCTCTGTTCATCCCTCTCTCTCCACCTCTGTATCACTCTGTTTCTCCATCACACAGCCTGTCTCTATCACTCTCTGAAGTGTAGTTTTACAGAATTATGTTGAAGGGCTTTTGACACTGTCTGTTATGTTACTTGAATATGATTGGTTATGTATGTACCTGTAATACAGGCCTCAACATTCACGCTTCCTTGATCGCCTGTGGCAAGTACATTGTGTGATACTGAAGCAGGATTATTTGCCTAATTTACATTAATTACAGTAACATTCATTGATCTGATGCCTAATTATAAATATGAGGAGCACTGTGTTTGGCGTGGTCTTAGGAGTTTCCATGGGTCTTAGAAGTCCCATATGTACTGTTCAACATGCCATCGCAGTCCAGATGTGGCAGACCAGTGTGTTTCCCTCAGGTTTACCTTATTAGCACTTTGTCAGTTGCTGTTTGAATAGGGGCACTAACCCGCCCTCCCTCTGTGCCCAGGTGCGTGCGATGCGTGCGGTGCGGTGCCACCACGCCCGGCTTCCACTGCGAGTGGCAGAGCAGCTACACGCACTGCGGGCCCTGCGCCAGCCTCAAGACCTGCCCCGTCTGCTGCCAGGACTTCGCCGAGGAGGAGCTGCTGCTGCAGTGCCAGCACTGCGACCGGTGAGCGCCGCCGTGGCGACGGAGGGGGGAGGAGTTCAGCTCAAACGAGCGCTTTCCCTCGTTAACGTTCACAACAGCCGCGAAGCCCTGGGATTCCTGCCAGCGTGGACGTTTGTCTTACTGCGGTCATCATGACTCATCTAGTAAAACCTTCTCTGTGTGTGTGTGTTTGTTTGTTTGTGTGTGTATGTGTGTGTGTGTGTGTGTGTTTGCGTGTGTGTGTGTGTATGTGTGTGTGTGTGTTTGTGTTTGTTTGTTTGTGTGTGTGTGTGTGCGCGCGTGTTTGCGTGTGTGTGTGTGTATGTGTGTGTGTGTGTGTGTGTGTGTGTGTGTGTGTGTGTATGTGTGTATGTGTGTATGTGTGTGTGTGTGTGTGTGTGTGTGTGTGTGTGTGTGTGTGCGTGCGTGTGTGTGTTTCTGCAGGTGGGTGCATGCGGTCTGTGAGGGCTTGTACACTGAGGACGAGGCGGAGCAGGCGTCTGACGAGGGCTTCACCTGCACTGGCTGCTCCCCCTATTTCCCCAGGCCCGTCGGTAAATGCTCGCTTGCTCCTCTGCATGACTGGCCATTCTGGTCTAGGCAGGCCACCACACTATATAAAAGCTCTTAGAGAAAGTACAGAGAAGGGCAACAAGATTGGTTCTGTGCGTCTGACTTAAAGGGGTCGTTCTCTTTACTACCTCTGGAAGCATGACATCTCTGTATGAGCAGCTTGAAGTTTATTTTCTTATGGACCACAAACCCCTTGACTCCCATAGACCTGTCACTATAAAGCCAGTAGCTTGTCAAAAAGAAAGTGTATAAAGTTGCATTAAAGAGAAAAGGGGGATTTTATATCTATTTATGTGATATTGACGCAGGAGGATTATTCAGGTTGTTTCGGGTTAAGTTTTACCAGCCAGACATAGATGGCAATTATTCAGTTCAATTTTGGTACATTTCCACACCGTACTTTGTGGGCTAGCTCACCAGGACTCTTAGTGGCAGTAGAAACCCTTGGAGAAGGTCCAGCTTGACGGTGCTGGGAATGCTCTAGACTGCTGGCAGCATGATTTGCCCGGGTGACCTGAATACCCTGTTTTCAGCATCAGAAATGCTCATGTTTTTATGACATTGTACCTGAAGGTCTGTGCCAGCGGCTAGCGCTCATCCGCGTGCTCGCTAAACCGCTTCATACTTCCTTAATTTTGGGTTTTATTTCACAGCTGTAGTGACACCTTCCTACTTGGCTCCTCTGAAAGTGAAAGAACCAGGTATGTGGTATTCTGTGGAATTGTTTGTACATGTCTTTAGGGCCAGTGCTTACATTGTTAGCTGCCTGCAAGGCTTGTAAGTATTTTGTTGAGCTTGGTGTGTCAGTTGTAATTTACTGACCTTCAAAAAGATGCCCGGGCTTGAACTTGGACAAAATGTCAGACTGTGTACTCTCTACTAAATTAAATGACCTGTTAATTTTGGCCTGTGCAAGAAACAAATATGCACCACTATCTCCCAGCTTACACCTACTTGTCTTACAGAGAAACTCAGTTCTCCTTGACTGTGACCCTCAGTCCCACTGGCACTTACTGCATTGATACCCAGCTGCATTAGTCAATGTGTTGGGCTGTGATGCTCTGTTAGCGTCAGGAATCGAACAGAAACAACTTAACTTAAGCGAGAGACTGAACAGAGCTCAGATTCACGCGTGAGTGCCACCGGTTTAACGCCCCCCTCCCCCCCCCCGGGTCTGTGTGTCTCTGGGAACGCTCGGACCCTCGCAGAGCCCCAGTTCTACCGGCTGGAGGGGGTGTGGCTGACGGAGACGGGCATGGCCCTCCTGCGCAGCATCTCCCTGCCGCAGCTGCAGAAGAAGCGGCCGCGGCGCCCCCGCCTGGACACCTGCGACGGCGCGGAGCTGAAGGACGGCCAGGGAGAGGGTGAGGGGCGCGGTTTAACCCTGTGCGGTCTGGCAGAACAGGGGTACCCAAACTGCCGCTCTTTTCTGCCTGAGTTTATTGATCGATCGATGTCACTGATCGGCCAGAGATTTAACTCCCGTTGTGTGTCTGGTTTAAATCAGTCTAGATTAGAGGGGAAGAAATAAAACCAGCAGAAATACATAAAACCTCTAGGGCCAGATTTGACTGTCCCTGCAGCGCAGCTTCATAATTCATAGTTGCCTTGTGGTCATGACTGATCTCAGCAAAATCAAACCGAGGTCTCTGTGTTTATGCTTAATGCATATCTGAGCACAGGATGTTGTACTGCATCGTGGTATTGTCTGTGATGCAATTTGAAATTAGAGACATGATAAGAGAAGTGAATGGCTGGCCTTTAGCCAATCGTAGGTCGCTTCTGGAGGGTTAAGGATTCCTATTCGTTGATTAACGCTGGTGTCGCGTGTCCTGCTCTCCAGGCTGCGGGGAGCCGATGGACTGCGACGCCAAGCTGGAGGCCCCCGGGAGCCCCGACGGCGGAGGGGGCCCAGAGGGAGGCGCGGAGGGCGGAGCCGACGGCGAGGGCGCGAAAGGAGGAGGAGGACCGGAGGAGGAGATGGACGACAAGAAGAAGAAGAGGAAGCCCTACAGGCCAGGTCAGAGAGCGGCTGCCTCGCGCCCTTCACACCCCGATGACTCGCTCCTGCGTTTCGTCACATGACCTGCGTGCTACTGGGGCTACTGGGGCTCCTGTACATCTGACCTGTGACCTTGCTCAGGTCTGCTGAAATGAGACAGAAAAGTTCAGCCCCTTGCTTTTGGACATTATTTAAACACATTGCTTCTAGGACCGTCAGATTCAGATTAGAAAATCATAATATTCTGAGTATCAAAAAACTGTTTTCTAATTGGGGGAGGGGGGTGGTATGGGGTGGCTTGTGACCTCCCCATGATGGTGGCTTTACCGGAGAGAAGAGAACCACGAATCCTCCGGGGAACTGGCCCATAATTACCGATCCTCCCCAGCCATCGGCTTCCATTGGCAGTGATCCCCTGTAGGAAACCCCACGCAAGTCCATACTGGCGTATACAGGCCAGGTCCTACCAGCCTGTGCTCTTATTTCACGGTGATGAGGCGGGCTTAAGAATACAGCCGGTTGTCCCAAATTCAGAGACCCAGGGAAAAAAATCTGGGTCAAAAAATGGAGCAAAGAGTAAATAAAATAAGCCTAAATATATGCTGTTGTCAGTTGGGATGTAATGCTCCATTAATGCCGTAGTAAAGCGTGATGACTGAAGTATAGACCTGTGACTAACTGTTGTGTAGCTCGACAAAACTGAGATCTCAACTGGAAAATATGTTGCAAAACATTTTTTTGTCAAAGTCAAGCACTTCTATAATTTTATGTAGCGGACTCCGTCATACCTTGTCCCGTTGTGTGGTTGGACAGTTTATGCATAAAAGCAAGTCAAGGGTTTGGCGTCTCTTGATTGTAGAGACAACAGAACCCTCCCCCTAGGCCTTGGCTTAAGTATAAATGGCAAATATCATGCTACAGTCTACAGAGCATAACTTAGGCTTTGGGCTTGCATAAGGTCATAGGCGTTAGGGTCGATTTCCCTGTGGAGCACTGCTGTTGTACCCTTGAGTAAAGTACTGAGCCTGAATTGGTTCAGGAAGCATCCAGTTGCTTAACCAAATTGTATGCAACTAAACGTAAGCCTTGCAAGTTGCTGTAGAAAAGAGCATCTGCTAATTGCTAAATAATGAGCATCCTGAATGATTTTGCGACTGGCCCATGTGCCGTAGGGATCGGAGGGTTCATGGTGCGACAGAGGAAGTGTAACCTGCTGCTGAAGAGAGGGCGGATCCTGCCCCCCACCACACGAGAGGGCGTGGCCGAAGGGATGGGCGGGGCTGAGGGCCTGGCCCCAGACAGAACCACGGACGAAGGTAAGTGTCAGGCTGTGTCCGAATCAGCACCCTTCCATACCATTGAGTACGCTTGTTGAGTACACTCGATGAGAAAGTTAAGTAGAAAAAGTTTTCTCTAAATGTAGTGTACTTGCAATCCCCAGATGATATACTTATTTCCGAGTGTTCACAGAGTGCATTCGGGAGCATACGCTTCAAGAAGTAAACGAGCAACGAGTCCCCTAAATATGACACAGCTTTGTTTGAGACGCAGCTCCTTCAAGAACATTGACACACGAGGAAGGGCGGGGCATCTTTCAACACTTCCACAGTACAGTTGGGAAATAGTATGAAGGATATTTTTTGCATACTTCACACAGTATGCTAGGACACAGGGCGCAGTGGATAAGGCTCTTGATTCAAACGTAACCTCAGTCACTTAGTGTTATTCTTTCTCCTCCACGAGGGGACGAACGCAGTCATCTTTGAAAAGGGAACAGACCAGAAGTTCAAACTAAAACCGTAATCGTGGGAGGTGAAGCCATTTAAAAACAGAATAAAGTGAAACGTTTTTTGATTTTTTTACAGTAGTTTGTAGCAGAGCTCAGCCGGAGGCCTCCCAGGATGCCAAGCTGACGGAGGCGGAGGCGGAGCACGCCAAAAAGCGCCGGGGCAAGAAGAGGAGCAAGCTGGAGGACATGCTCCCCGCGTACCTGCAGGTGCGTCCCGCCGCTGCCTGGCCCGCCGCGGCCGCCAAACCGCCGCTTCCAAAACTCCACCCTGGAGGCAGCACGCCATCTCGTGTAGATCAACAGGCCAAATGCTGTTTTCAGTTTTCGCTGTGTGAAGGATGTCTGGTGTAGGCGGGCCTGTTGAGTGTGTGCGTCTGCGTGGGTCAGCACGGTGTGACTCTTCCTCTCTCCCCCCCCCCGTACAGGAGGCCTTTTTCGGGAAGACGCTGCTGGACCTCAGTAAGAGGGCGATTCAGGCCCCTGCGGGACAGAGGCCCCCACAGGGCCCTCCCCGGCCCCCGCACCCCACAGCCCCAGCCACACAGGACCCGGGGGGCAAACCCACACCCCCCCAAACAGGTGTGACCCCTCATACCTGCCTTTTCATTTGATTAGAAACCAATTAGTTCAGTTTAACTATTCGTCCTGGGTTCATACACTAATACACTACAGATACCAACAAAAGTTACATATAATAATTACACAGAGGTACAGTCCAAGCATTAAAAAAAAAATTTCAACTCGAATTTAAAGAATGACAACAGTATTGGCTGCACTAATATCTCGACCTGTCTTTTGAAAACAGGTCAAGATATTCTTATTAATTGTAGCTCTGGTGATAGCCTTTTCTCTTTATACATTAAGCAATCACCAGGAATATGTAATGCATAGTTTATAACTTCAGAATTTCATAATCTCGTAGTGGGTTGCATTAATTGCAAACACATTCATGGCTGAAACGTTCTGTGTGCTGCGCCTCTACACAAGAAGAGCTGAGAGGTTCTGCTCTAATGGCGCATGTGCTCACATCGGGACGGCGAGTAACGATGTCTCTCTCTTCCGCTTCTTCACAGCGGGTGCCGCGGAGGGGGCAGGGGGTTCCCCCGCTCCCCTAAAGCAGGAGGCTGGGGCATCGCAGCCTCGGGAGGGCACAGAAGGTGGGACGCTCGCTTTTTTTTGTCGTTGTGTTTGGTCACTGAGGCGACCTGTGGAGCTGGGAGTGAACGGCGGTACGCTAACAGTACTGCCGCTGCCATCGTGGCCTGTAGACCGCGTGTCAGCTCCTCTGCCGGGCGCATGCCAGCCCCAAGGTGGCGCCCTCGTTCAGGTTTAACTGCCTGGGGGGGGTGGCTGGAGGGGCGGTCCGGAAGCTTAGGGGTGCTCCACAGTCCCTCTTGAGAGCTAACCATCGCGCACCCTCTTTGCAGCGCTCCTTAGGGTTAGGCACTCAAGCCTGGTACTGGTTTCCGTAAGACTGATTCCTACCAGACCGATTCGCAAGGCAGGCTTTGGAGCCTCATTCCGGTGCCACATGCCTTCCCTCGCTAACGTTACACTCACTTTGTCAACTCGGTCAGTGACAGCAAGTACCGTTGGCAAGCTATTTAATGTTAAATTCAGTCAAAATGGCGAAACGGTAGTAATTTAAACGGTTAAATAAAACAAATAGTTTACATTCTTTGCCTTTACAATAAAAAAAAAAGTTCTTTACTGTCATTATTCAGCTCTGTTTTAAAGAAGATAGCGATTCAGGCACCATTGTATCGCATTTGTATCAGCGAAATCTGAAGGATACCCATGCCTATCCCCCCCCCATTCCTGCCCCCTCCTTGCCCTGGAGTGACGCCACCCTGGTCTGTTTTCCAGGGCCCCCCAACGAGGCGGAGAGCCAGGACTCTGAGCAGTTCTTCCGGAAGGTTCTCGGCTCGTCGGACAGCACCTCCCTTGGCGGGACGCTGCAAGCAGGCATGCGGCCAATCCTGGGGGGCCCCACGAAAAGCTTGCCCCCAGGTAAGCTGAGGGAGGGTTACTGAGGAGAGAGAGTCATTCTACAGTGGTAGTAGCAGCAGCGGCAGTAGTAGTAGTAATGATAATTATAATAATATTGGGATTATATATTGGCTGCCCTGACTTCAGAGAACTTTACAGTCAAGCGGGAAAACTGAAATGAACTGTGAACTGTGCGTAGCATCTGTATGCTAAACATTTTTGGCGGTTTCCGTGCTTCTGAGCACTCACCACATTGCGCCTCTGTTCTGTGCAGGCAGCTCTCTCTCTGGGGTCCTCCCATCCACTGGTCTCATGGACTCCTTCCCTGGACTCTGCCAGTCCCCGTTTTTTGACAGAGGGTAAGAAAAACCCGCGAAGCTTCGCTCATCTGCTCTGTGCAGCTGTGCCGCTGCCTTGCTTTAACCGGCGTTCGCCTCGACGTTTGCAGTGACCGGGCAGGGTTGTTCAGCCCCGACCACGAGGACGAGAGCTTCTGGGACCCCCCCTCCACCCCGGCCACCCCCTCCACTCCAACCACCCCCACCGAGCCGGAGGGGGACGGACTGTCCTACAATCAGCGCAGCCTGCAGCGGTGGGAGAAGGACGAGGAGCTGGGCCACCTGTCCACCATTTCGCCCGTCCTCTACGCCAACGTCAACTTCCCCAGCCTCAAACAGGACTACCCAGGTCGGTGTGGTGCTTAAGCCTTTGAGGTGTGAGATCACAAATACATGATTAGAATGTTCTTAACTGAACATTCTGATGCCGATGTAACAGTCACCACTGGTAAATGAAATCAATGGAGTTCTAGAACACTGGCTTGTAATTTTGAAAGAAACATTCCAAAATACCAACTCTTCGTAGGGCTGAGTAATCCAGAGTTCCTACAGGAATACCGAGGTCACTGTTCTGTTTAAATATTCCAAACTGTTACAGGACTATCCGGGTCAGCGTATGGACTTTAAATACCCCAAATTCGAACAGGAATACCCTCGTCACTCTTGTTTATATACCCAAATACATTAACAGGACTACCCAGATCGCTGTGCTGCTTGTGCTCTCCAAACTCTTAACGGCATTGTCACTGTCGGTGTGAAATAAAACATTCCTAACAGTAACACCCAGGCCACTGTGCTGGAAAATCATTTGTGTGGGAGTTAGGGGGACACCCAGCATTACCCTGAACGGAATGCCTTTTCGGGTTTTTCGTTGCCGTGTGTCGTGATGTGCAACGTGCCGCTCCTCCTCCTGTGCCTGACAGACTGGTCCAGCCGCTGCAAACAGATCATGAAGGTTTGGAGGAAGATCTCTGCTGCCGAAAAGGCTCCCTTTCTGGTGAGCGCTGTATTTGTTTTCCTCTCTCTCCCCCGTCCGAGACAGCGTGTGTATGTTTATCTAGCCCGCGGATGATCTTTCCTGATGTGGCAGTAAGCGATGGAAAAGGCCCGAGTTTGATCTGTTCTGTACCTCTTTCAGCAAAAGGCCAAAGACAACCGAGCCAGCCAGCGCGTCAGCAAGGCTCAGAAGGTACGGACCTCGCGATGGTTTTACTTTACTATCGTCCGCCCCCAGTTTCATTTTGGGATGGGTCGGAGGGTGCCAGCGTTCACAGATTTCCAGAATTGTTGGGGTCGGGTACTCACCGAGTTTAGAACACACATTGTAAAACTTGCAGAGCGAACAACAAGAACAACAAAGACAACGACACTTTTTGCTGCCACTACATTTTCAGAAACAATACTTGGGACTACCTTCAGAAAGTATACAATGCACTGCCTTCCTGTTATATGTGTATTACTCCATGCAGCTGGTGGGAGCGTTGGAGCATTGTTGGAGTGTTGGAGTAATGCGCTGTTGGTATTATGGGATGTTTCGCTGTGCTCACGCTCCGCTCTGCTCCTGTTGTGCAGCTGGAGGAGAAGAGCCAGGTGTGTCGCACTGTGAAGACTGAGCCTGGGTCCTGTGACGGGCCCCGCCCCGCCCTGCACCTCCAGATCCGCCCTCCTGGCCTCACGCCCGACCCCTCCCAGCCCGGCTCTGCGGAGAGCCCCGTCCCCCCTGCCCCCGCGGGGTCCTCCCCCGCCTTCCTCGCCGAGTGCCCGGTGAAGACGCCGGTGTCCGCCGGCACTCCCACCGACGGCCTCCCCAAGCTCCCCCCTCAGTCCCCCCAGCCCCACGCCCACCCCTCCGCCCCCCACGCCCAGCTGCCCGGCAGACCCCCGCAGGCCGACCCCTTCCCCAGAGCGCAGCACCCGCATTTCCAGGAACCCTCGGGCCCCCGAGGGAGCCCTCAGGCCCGGGGCCCCGTGGAGCCGCGCCTCCTGTCCCCACCCCGTGGCGGCGCGGGCCCGGACCTGGGCTCCGGCTCCCCGGCCGGGCCGCTCAGCCCGGGGGTGGGGCTGTTCAAGGCCCCCCCGACGCCGTGGGCGCACCAGGGGGACGCCGCCGGCTGCCACGCGACCGCCTCGCCTGGGCACGCTCCCGACGCCCACCGCCAGTCTCCCTGCGGCCCTCTGTCGGACCCTTACGCCCAGCCGCCCCTCACCCCTCGCCCCCTGTCCGGGGGCGGCTGCTCTCCCCTCCCCCAGCAGGACCCTTGCTCCAGGGTGCCCAGCAGCCCCAAGCCCCAGCCTGGGGCGCGCTCGCCCCTGACCCCCGGAGCGCTCTCCAGCGAGGCCTTCTCGGCGCAGTCGCCCGCCGCCTCGCGCTTCCAGTCCCCCGAGCCCTGCTCCCGGCCGCCCTCGCGGCCCCAGTCCAGAGACCCGCTCGCCGCCCCGCTCAAGCCCTGCCGCCCGGCCGCCGGTACCCCGGAAGGAAGCCCGGCCTTCGCGGGCTCTCCCTGCGAAAGCAAGCCGGCCCCGCCCCCACCCCCTCCCCTTCCGTCCTCCCCGGGGGACCCCCTCTCTGGGAAGCCGCCTGGGTTCCCCGCTTTGAGCCGGAGCCCCGGCTCGGGCGCGTTCCCGGGGAATCGGCCTCAGCTGTGCTCACCAGCCCAGGCCCAGGCCCAGATCCAGCACCTGCAGCCTCAAGCCCAGCCCGCAGCTGTTCACAACTTCCCCTCCAGGACCCAGCTGCCCCCAGGGGCCCCCGACGCACCCTCTCCGTGGCCACGGGAGCCCCAGCAGGGCCCCGGCCGGCCACCCCAGGAGCTCCCAGACCTGGCGGGACCTCAGGACCCCGCCCTAATTGGCCTCAGTCAGGCTGAGCTGGAGAAGCACAGACAGGTAAAATCAGAGTGTCAGCCTAGCTTCAGCTCTGCACCTGTCCCTCACCAGGTATACCTGGTATACAGTGCACACATAAGAAACTGAATTGGATCCTAAACAACACACAGTCCAGTATCTTATATTCGGCATGCAAGAACTATGTATGAGCCACCGTGGTAATTTAGCAATACATTTTCTACAATGAAACTGTGAAAATATTCAGTTGATATTATAGATTGAAATCTGACTGACATGAATTTAAAAAATCTCAAAAGAAAGATGGCAATGACAGTTAAAGAAACGGGATATATCCTGTCTGTGGGTGAAAACATGTCTGTTATGTGCTGTAATATTGCAGAGACTGAGGCTGCGAGAGCTTTTGATCCGACATCAGATGCAGAGGAACTCTCTTCGTCAAGAAAAAGAAGCGGCCGCCGCTAATAGTGGCGCCACTAACTGGCCTGGGGGAGAAACTGCACCCTACCAGCTGGATAAGACCCTGCGTCCACCTCCTCCTTACCCACAGGTGCAGAACAGGCCGGGAAATTTCTCATCGAACAAACTTTCTGCAGTTCTTGTAATGTTGAACGTTAGTTTTCTGGGTTGTGCTTTCACCTTTGAATCAGCTGGGTAGCTCGTCCTGTTATGATATTATTCTAGAGTATGGATGGATCCCTATAGTTTGGTATTGAATCCGGACTGTGTCAGTGATAACTGGCTAATAGCTGTGGCATTGCTCAGGGATGGGAAGGTTTCAGTCGGCTGGGATTATAGTGCTTCATCACATACCCCATTGGTCTGCATTCTCCCAAGTCAACAATGGAGGTTACAAAGAGCGTTGCAGTATTAACGTGATTGGGCGTAACAAATTGGGAAAAAGCATGAAACATACTATTGAGTAACAGTGCAAACCAGAAAGACCCTGTTACTGTCCAGGACCAGGGTTAGCCACAGCCGTACTTCAAATATGGTTGTGACCTGTGACCAGGTCATAACCATTTGGTAACATTTCAGTAAATCGGCTCCAGTGTTCTTGTCATTCTGTCTTATTGCCCTGCTGCAATTGCTTTTAGGACAAAGCTGCTGTTGGTCACCCTGGAGCGGCCTCAATGGAGGATAAACTCGGCCACCCGCCCCCTCCTCGGATGCCTGTGAACGTGGACCCCAGCGCCATCAGGTACAGCCCCGTCTGAAGTATTTCAGCGTCGGGTGCAGCGGTCTGGGCTAGCCTGGACTCGGATATTTAGGATTTATTCTTCATGTTGCCAATCGAGTGTTGACTCTTGAAAATTGACTTCCTTTGTAGGCTACAGGGTTCCCAAAACCTGCAGGGATTTCACCCGCAGCCTCGGTTCCCCACCCCGTGGCCCGGTCAGCAAGCGGGCCTGCAGAGATTTCCACAGCCGCCCGCGGCAGGGCCGGGCGGCCCGAGACCTTTCCCCGGTGTTCCCATGAACGTCCAGGGGGTGCAGGGAATGCCAGACCCTCGCGCCCTGGCGCCGGGCCCCCGCGTCCCCGGGGCCCCTCCCCAGTTCATCGAGCTCCGGCACAACGTGCAGAGGACCTTCCCCAGTCATCAGTTCCCTCCCGGTGGCCCCCAGCCCCGCCCCCACCTCTACGCACCCCAGCAGGAGAGGGGAACCCCCTTTGCACAGTCTCCCGTTCCCCCTGCTGCCTTGCCCTCCACCCTCAATGCTTTGGCAGGGGTGGGCCCAGACCTCGCCCAAGTGCAGCAGCAGAGTGGCCTGGCTTTCACACCGTCATCCCAGCAGAGTGGCATGCGGCCCCCGCAGCCCCACCTACAGCCGCACCTACAGCCCCACCCCTCTGCTCCCGGGCCCCACCCCCTCCCCCACCGGCAGTCCCCGCAAACCGAAACCTCAGCTGCGTCCCCTGCACTCGGGCCCCGCCCCCTGGACCTGCCCGAGCCCAACGCCGTCGACCCTTTCGGCCCCAAAGGGCTGGGTACTGCGGGAGGAGAGGAGGGGGCAGAGGAAGAAGACGACCTGGCGACCCTCGACCTCGGCCCCGACAAGGGGGACGATGAGCTGGGCAACCTGGACAGCCTGGAGGCAGCCGACCCACACCTGGACGACCTGCTCGTGTGCGACGAATTTGACCTGCTGGCTTACACTGACCCCGAGCTCGACCAAGGCGACCCCAAGGATGCTTTCTCTGATCAGCTGCGGCTGGTGGAGGCAGAGGGAGAAGCCCCGCCTCCTTCCGGTGCCACTTTGGACATAAAATTGGAGGATAAACCAGGTTTGCCGTTGCCAGGCCAGGAGACACTCCGAGATGGTATGTCCATTGTCACAGATCCTCATCAGAAACCTGTGACTTCCGTTGCCTCCGCACAGCCAAGGTCTTCCTCTTCAGGGTCCCCTTGGCTTGGCACGGTCAAGCTGGAGGATGGTGCCTCAGGCTTGGGTGGGTCTCAAACCCCAGCAGCCCTCTTTGAGAGGGACCTGGGATCCAAGCAACAGCAGACCACACCTGCTATGGTGAAGGATGAGGTGGGGGAGGCGGTATCCATGCTGCTAGGCAGGCCGGACACCGCGACCAAGTCCCCCAGTGGCCTTTCCACCCAGCCGTCCGACCCCGCCAGCGGCCTTTCGTACCCTCACCCCGGGCAAGCGGATCCCCTCGCCTTCCCGTCTGCCAGGGGACAGCGCTCCCCTGGTGTGGACCTGGACAGAGTGGAAAGTTCCCTGGAGGCTAGCGAGCTGCCCCTGCTGATCCAGGACCTGCTGGAGCATGAGAAGAAGGAGCTCCAGAAACAGCGTCAACAGCAGCAGCAGCAGCAGCAACAGCAGCAGCAGCATCTGGGCCAATTCCAGCAAGGGTCGCTGAGCACCCAACATCACGGTCTACCTGGTCAACACCAACAGCCTCAAGGGCTTATGGGTCAGCCAAGTGTGCAGCAGCAACAAAGGCTCTTGGGCGCAGCCGCATGCCCGACGCCCCACGTGACCATGGCTTTACAGCAGGGCATGATGGGAGCTGGACAGCCAGCTGGGCATCCTACACTGGGTAACCCGCAGCAGCAGGTGTCTAAACAGCAAGCCCCGGTGAACAACTTCTTCCCAGACACAGGTAACGGCACAATTAACAGCTTCACCAAGGCATCGGTCCTGGCTTTGGTTTTTGGCTTGGTTTTAGAAGAACCTACCTATGCTGACTGTGGCTTTCGAGCGTTGTCATGACGGTGCTGTTGCCACGTGTTGCAGATCTCGACAAGTTTGCAGCAGATGACATCATGGACCCTATCGCAAAGGCCAAAATGGTGGCCCTGAAGGGCATCAAGCGGGTGATGGCACAGGGCCCACTTGGGGTGCCACCTGGTGTCAGCAGGTAATACTGGTGCCGGCATATAGACCAAAGGTCCCTATGGACAATAAATTGGGTTTGCGCAAGCACATCTTGGTCATGTATCTTCAGTGTTGGCCTGCTCTGTTCTGGAGGGCTTTGAGGAAGTAACTACCTTGGTGTTTGCACACAGGCAGCAGGTGTCTCTCCTGGCTCAAAGTCTGACTGGCGACTCGCAGGGCCAGCTTGCTACAGGGCTCCCTCCAGGCATCACTAAGGTAACCATGTGGAGCTCAGAACTGCCGTAATGCGATGACTGTGGTCTGATGTCACAGTGGAGATCATTACTGTTCAGAGAAGACCCGTGTAGTGTAGTTCGCAACAAAATGCATGAAGCTTGCGTCAAATTTTAGCATACTTAATGTTTCGTTAAGTGAAGCAAATGGCAAGTCGGTGTTCTATAGCTTGCAGCATGAGATGGAGTCTGTGATTAAACTTCAGTTTGTCATGTCTGTAGGAAGGGGAAACCATCAACCCGGAGCAGTCCAGACCAAACCCTCCCCAGTGCGCACCAGGAAACATCAGTAAGTCGTTTTCAGCTGCCCAGCGCTAGCTTTAGCCAGACGGCCGAGCCGGTCGAACAAGCGATCGGCGATTCCGCAGCTGACCCCGGCGTCTTTTCCTCGGCTCGTCTCGCAGGGGACGGCGACCAGCAGCAGCAGTACGAGGAGTGGCTCCTGCACACGCAGCAGCTGCTGCAGATGCAGCTCAAGTACCTGGAGGAGCAGATCGGCACGCACCGCAAGTCGCGCAAGGCGCTGTGCGCCAAGCAGCGCACCGCCAAGAAGGCCGGCCGCGCGTTCGCCGAGGCCGACGCCGAGAAGCTGAAGCTGGTCACCGAGCAGCAGAGCAAGATACAGAAGCAGCTGGACCAGGTGAGCGAGTGGGGCTGTATCGATTGGCTGACTGGCAGGATAGGCAGGCTGAGGTGGTTGGATGTGCATTGTTAGCCCATGTTCAGTTGAAGGAGCAAGAATATGAACCATCTTTGTTACTAATTGTTGGCAGTGCTTTTCGTTAGGGGTGGGCGATATGGCAAAAATATCACATCGCAATTTTTTTCAGGCATGGTCCCGATCCACGATATGATCACGATTCTTTTTCATGTTGGCTTTTAAGACTATTTTGCAAATTAATGAACAGTGCAATGAAACTAATATCCCTATTTAAGAAAATATTGCCCTTCAAGGAAACAAAACC
This sequence comes from Anguilla rostrata, assembly GCF_018555375.3. Classification (NCBI taxonomy): domain Eukaryota; kingdom Metazoa; phylum Chordata; class Actinopteri; order Anguilliformes; family Anguillidae; genus Anguilla; species Anguilla rostrata. The sequence goes on along the minus strand of NC_057945.1, from coordinate 12,360,104 downwards.
TATAAGAAAAAAGAATAACAGAGACCATTTGGGCCAAAGTACCAGATTTTAATCAAGTGCAATTCTGCAAAGTCTTAAGTCTGTACCGCTGCCTTGGCTGTTGCTGTAGCCTCTAGCTGCGTGGCTGTGCCTGAGGCACTCACGTGAGATCCCCTGATTGTTTGGCTTTCCGCGTGCTCTTTGGGATGCTTTCTCTTGAGGTGATTAAAAAGGTTTGTTGTGTTGCCATCCGATGTGCGAACATTTTCTTTGCAAACTTAGCAAATAACGGTGTTTTGTGCCGTTTCGGTTTTGGAAAACCCAAACCAGTTCCATGTCACAGACGTCGATTTTTTTTTTAGGGACCAAGTCCTCTGTGGTGTCAGCCATGCTGCGCTATGTTGTCAAATAAAAAGGGGGAGGAAAATAAATCCAAGGCGCTACGTACTGTTTGCTATTATTGGTTTATTGGTGTGTCTGTTAGGGGAGGCGCTACAGGGACTAGCGAATAGTGTGATTTTAGGTTTGGCTGAGAAAACAACATTGGATGCCGTGTATGAGCATTGTCAGTGCAGCTGACTGCAGTTTCACTGTAGCCCGATACTCCCGATCTCTCTGGAAAGGCAGATCATGGAGACATTTTAATCGTTCACAATCTAATATAATCATATCGCCCACCCCTACTTTTCGTTATGTCCCATGTGCATTAATTGTTGGATCCTTGAATCCCAGAAAGTGCTGGAGGAGGAGGAGAATATTCATTTTTTGCCCAGGTTACTGATGTTTGACCTGAGGAATAGGCGGTGATTTGTCTTTGGCATTGAGAATGTGAGCTGTGAGCTAGGGTTGTTAATGATGTGATTGGTTGTGTTGCAGGTTCGCAAGCAGCAGAAGGAGCACATCACGCTCATGACAGAGTACCGCACCAAGCAGCAGCAGCAGCAGCAGCAGCAGCAGAACTCGGGTCTCCTGGCCCCCGGCTCCTCGATCCAGGGCGCCCCTATAATCCCCGGCGTTCCGGGGCCCATGATGATGATGGGCCAGCACGGGGCCCCGAGGCTGGGGCAGCCCCCTGTCCGAATGCCTGGTGCAGGGATTCTGCCTGGGGCACAGCAAGGACAGCCTTACCCTGGCCCTTCCGCTGGTTACTTTCCCCAGGGGGCCAGAGCTCCTGATCCAAGGCTCCTGCAGGAACGACAGATGCAGCTCCAGCAGAGGATGCAGCTGGTCCAGAAAATGCAGCAGCAGCAACAGCAGCAGCAAGGCATGATGGGTCAACCCTTAATGGCTCAACAGCAGCCACCTCAGCAGCAAGGTGTCATGGGAAATTCTGTAATGGCTCAACAGCCACAAGGCATAATGGGTCATCCTGTAATGTCTCAACAGAAGCAACTTCAACAACAGGGCATGATGGGAAATCCTGTAATAGCTCAACAGCAGCAAGGCATGATGAACAGTTCTGTAATGACGCAACAGCTGCCCCCTCAACAGCAAGGCATGATGGGAAATCCCATAATGGCTCAGCAGCAGCCACCTCAACAGCAAGGCATGATGACTAATATTGCAATGGCTCAACAACAGCAGGGAATGATGAGTAATCCCATACTAGCTCAACAACAGCAAGGCATGATGGGTAATCCTGTAATGGCTCAACAACAGCTACCACAGCAGCAAGGGATTGTGGGTTATCAAGGCTCTGCTCAGGCAATGCAGGGCCCATCCGGAAACCAGTCCACAACTCCACTGCAGCAGAACCCCATAGGCCAACAGACGATGGCTCAAACTCAAGGAATGATGGCCACCCAGCAAGGGATGATGGAAAACCAACAGATGATGCTGCAGCAGCATCAGAGGCCACAGGCGTTAATGCTCCAGCAGGGGCAGCTTGCCCCCCAGCAGCAGGCTTCCGTGCCAAGGTCCATGTTCCACTCCCAGCAGCAGCAGCAGAGGTTCCTCAACCCAGCCAGCCAGCAGCTCCAAGGAGAGCGCAGTCCTGCTCCCCCTCCGCTGGGGTCTGCAGAAACCACTCAGGGCAGACCTCAACTACAAGGGAGCCCACAAATACAAGGGAGCCCACAAACCCAAGTACAGGCGGGCACCGAGAGCCTGCAGCAGAGACCCCAAGACTCTGGTCACATGCAGCAGACTGGCGGCATGCTCTTACAAGGGCAGGCCCCCCTAAGCGGAGAGATGCCTGCGGTGACTGTGGTGAAGCAGGAAGTGCAGCAGGGGAGTTACATGATGCAGCAGGGGCCAGCAGTTGCGGGGCACCCACAAGGTGTAGTAGGGCAGAACCGCGTCGGTCAGCCTCAGCAAAGCGTCTTGGTCCACCCCGGCCAGCAGGAGCAGCAACTTAGCCTCCTTGCTCAGCAGCAAAAGCAAGGCATGATGGGACAGAGACCGGGAGCTCCCGTTGGGCAAATCAGGGTACCCGTGAAAATCCAGGCTTTCATCGCCCAGAACCCCCAGCTGCGTCACCTGACGCCCAACCAGCAGGTCCAGCACATCCAGGCCTTGATTGCCCAGCGGCAGCAGATGCAAGGGAGGCTCCCTCTGCCTCAGGGGCAAGGCCAGGCCCAGAACAGGCTGGGCCAGGCCCAGCAAATGCAGGGTTTCGGAGCCCAGCAGCAGGTGTACCGTGGACCTGCTGGGCACCAGCTGGCCCTGGGCCCCTCTTCTTCCCAGCAGCAAGGGGTCCTGGGTCAGCCCTCTGGTGTGGCACCTCAGATTCAGCAAAGCATTATGGGTTCCCAACAACAACAGCATCAGCAACATCAAAGCATAATGGGACAACCATCTGCTAACCATCAACTTAGCCAAACTCAACAGCAAGGTCTCTCAGCCCCACACCAGCCAGGGGTTAGAAGTCCAATGGGCTTGATTCAGGCGAGGGGGCAGGGGTCCATGACTCCTCAGGGCCGTGTGAGTACCCCCGCCTCGCCCCGAGATGCCTTGTGCCTGAACTCTCCTGGAGATCCCTTGTCCGCCCAACAGGAGAACCTACAACAACAGCGCCACCTCTTGGCACAGCCTATGAGCACGTTCCAACCCTCCCCCACGCAAGCGCCGTCGCACTGCCCAGAGCTACCTCCCCGCACGCCGACCGCCCAAGGCCCTTTCCAGGCTCCTTCCGTCCCGCAAGGCTCTCCGGCCGGCTCCTTGGAAACTGGCCTCCTCCCTCCCGTGAGGAAACAGGACTGCGGGTCTGGCCAGGGTCCCCTGGCTCCCTCAGCCCACGCCCGCCAGGTCGACTCTGCGGCTCGCGGAGCTGGACCGTTCGGCCAGGCGCCCGGAATCGCGGCGTCGTCGCCGAGGGGCGCCAGCCAAGGCCCGGAGCAGCCGGACAGGGCCGCGTGCGGGATCACCGCGCAGACTATCAAACAGGAGCCCCGGGAGGTGCAGTGCGGCGCGGAGGCGGGAGGCGAGGCCCGCGGCGGGGCCGTCAAGCGCGAGGCCAACGGCGAGCCGGTGACGCGGCGGGCCGAGACCGGGCACCTGCTCCTGCAGAAGCTGCTGCGCACCAAGAACCTGCAGGCGGCGGCGGCCCAGCGCACGGCCGACAGCTCCCACAGCGAGATCAACGGCCACATCGACAGCAAGCTGGCCATGCTGGAGCAGAAGCTGCAGGGGACGCCGCGCAACATGGAGGTGAGGGGCGCTGACTCCGCGTCTCGCAGTGCGCCATCTGCTGGCGGCCCGTTCCGATATACAAAGAAGGAAAAAAAACATCTGTATATGTTAGACATTGAACTATGAGGTTTTACATTATCATGTAGACAAATTGACCGTTGTCTGTATAAGCCTGTTTGTGGTATTTGCACCCACCATGTTTAGAAATGGCTACAGGCTCATGATTCAGAATTCAGATATCAGAAGCATACAATTTGAACAAATTTATGAATTCATATAGGCATTTTCATTCTTTCATCTTTTGTTTCCATGCGTCTGTCCCCCCCCCCCCCCCGTCCTTCCACAGGACATGCAGGCCGTCACCAAGAAGGCTCCCGTCCCGAAGGCCAAGGGTCCCCCCAACTGGCGCAAGAAGCCCAAAAAGGAGGACGCAGGAAACACCGCCGAAGCTCTGATGAAGCAGCTGAAGCAGGTGAGCGGACACCGCCGTAGGGTTTTCAGTCCTTCGCGTAAAGAAATAGCTGCTGTGCTGTCATAGCCAGGGCTGCTGGGTCAACTGGTTCTTTTGCACCTTTTTTTGTTTTATCCAAAACTAAAATATCAACGGGATGGGATACAAATAGAATGACTTCATGATAAGGATAAGGCCCAACCAGCCTCTCAGGATTGCTCTCTAAGGAAAATCAGTGTTTCGTGCAGTCTTTTATGTGAAGTGGGGAGAGGGTTACTCGCCTCAGGGAACAGTAGGTCATCATGATTTACTTTGACCGCCTGTATAGATCCCCAGCTAGTTGCAGGGCTTTTTATTGTCCACAGTTCACGTCTTCATGGAGGTTCCAACCAGACTGGCGCCCGTAGCACAGCTCTGGACAAGGGACCTGGCCCCCCTCTGGGGTCTCTGGGATAAACTAACCCCAATTCCCACCGATTGTTCTGCCTCCAGGAGCTCGCTCTCCTTCCCCTGATGGAGCCGTGCATCGCGGCCAACCTGGAGGTGTTCGCCCCGTTCGGCAGCAGCCCCGCCGACGGCAAGGCCCGGCTCAAGGGCTCCTTCGGCAGCGCGGTGCTGGACGACACCCCGGACTACTACTCCCAGCTGCTCTCCAAGGTCAGGCTCGGAGCTCGGAGGGGCGCAGTCAGTGGCTCCCCGTCGGCTAGGCCAGTGCTCTGTTGACCCTGTATGGTCTCTGTCGATTATCATGACCAGGATTATCATGATAACCGTTGTGTTCCTCATGTAATACTGGGCATGATATATGCATTACTTGAAATGACTGCATACACAGATTGGCAGGTAAGTGTATTTGAGTGCGAATGCACCTGGGTGTAAAAGTGGTCTAGGCAGGTAGTGACTGGCATTCCGCAGCATTGGGTCACTGTTGGCTTTGTCCTGTAGGGTGAGTTTAAGTCATCGAAGGTTGCTCAGCTTACCGCTGCGTTGGTTTCCTCCACACAGCAGCATGCTGTGTGCCTCCGGTTTACGAGATTGTGGTCACTGAGCAGTTTGCTTGCGTGCTAGATCTCCTGTGGTACTGCTGAGTCCATCAAAGCGCACGATCTGGCTGCAGAGCTCCTTGCGTGAGGTACAGGTGGCACAGTGATGGCGGGAGGCACAATTGATGAATCCACGTTTGGGGGGAAAGTTGAAAAGCAATTAAGAGAGTTTCCGCCAATGTTTGCTCCTGCCTTTCCATCAGTCTGTATAATGAAGATTGAGGTGCAGAGTACGCACCCTGTCCGAGACTCCAGCCAATCACAGCCATTATCCAAAATGCATTTCACCTGCACTTCCTCTATATTCCTCGTTATATTATAGTTTAGGTGTTTAACGGGTCTGTGCTGGATCTATGCTATACTGACTGTTACTGGATTTGTTTCTGAGTACCTTGAAGGGAAATTCTGCGGGTACTCTGTCCTTAACCACTACGCTGCGCTGCTCCACCCCTTCTCCACAGAACCACCTCAGCAACCCGCCCACCCCTCCCTCCTCCCTCCCCCCCACGCCTCCACCCTCGGTGCACCACAAGCTGCTGAACGGCGTGACCACCGGCGAGGAGGAGCCGGCCGACGCGCGGAAGGAGGCCGAGGCCACGGGTGAGTCTGGGACCCCTCGTCCCGCCGAACGCCGTCGGCGCTGTGCGCCTCGCTTCACGCGCGTAACGCTCCTCCGCTGCGCTCCCCACAGACGCCGCGGCGAAGGAGGCCAAGAGCGTCGACCTGCTGGCCGCCCTCCCCACGCCTCCCCACAACCAGAACGAGGACGTCAGGTACTGCCCCCCTGTGGGCCGCGCCCATTCCTGCATGCCTTCGTTGCTGTTGGGAGGGTTAATGACTCCACCTCTCCCCAGTCATGTTGCCCTTTTATATGTCCAGCTGTTCTGTATGTACAATGAGCAGTAGATGAAATATGATGTAAAATGTTGAATGTGTTGTGTAAGGCGAATATCACTTTTTGTACGTTTTATTACCAATGATTCTGATATTCATGAACTTAATTTACAAGATGTATTAAAAGATCTGGTTAGTTTTCATTTGAAATACAGAAACATGACGAGTAACCAAGGAAATGATTTAGAAAGTCTTCTGGTGAAAAGCGACGCCTCGCGTGACAGGCGTGACAGTGAGACGGGCCTGACTGAGCGCGTGCGTTTCAGAATGGAGAGCGACGAGGACAGCGACGCCCCGGACAGCGTGGTCCTGGCCTCCTCCCCGGAGAGCGTGCTGCAGGACGACGTGCCGCGGTTCCCCCTGCTGGGCCAGCGCCGGCCCGGGGACAGGGAGGAGACCGCCTCCCCTGTCATTCCCATCATCCCCCGCGCCGCCATACCCGGTACGTCACTGTGTCTGCGTCTCCATCTGTCTGTCCCACCTGTCTCTGTCTGTCTGTGGGTGCTCATGTGCACATATGTATCATTTACTTCAGCTGGAAGCTTGAATGAATTCTCAATCGTAACTCCAATGCATTTCAGAATCGCTTTTTTATTTTCTGCTCAGAAAACTTCTGAAAGGTCCGACTCCCCTTCTCTCCCTTTTCTCCAGTTTTCCCCAAGACTGAGCCGCCAGGAGCGCCGAGCCAGCTCCCCGAGCATGCTGGGAAGGAGGCTCCTGGGTCGAGCCACCGGGACGAGCCCAAGAGCGGCGACGTGTCCGTCACCTTTACTCTCGCCACAGGCGCGGCCAAGGTGCCCGAGAAGCGCTCCCCGAATTTTTAAAGTTAAAGAGTTAAAACGCTGTTGTGCTAACACTCCATCGTGCTAACTCTATGTCGTGCTAACGCTCCATCGTGCTAACGCTCCTGTCGTGCTAACGCTCTGTCGTGCTAACGCTCTGTCGTGCTAACGCTCCGTCGTGCTAACGTCCTGTCGTGCTAACGCTCCTGTCGTGCTAACTCTATGTTGTGCTAACGCTCCATCGTGCTAACGCTCCTGTCGTGCTAACGCTCTGTCGTGCTAACGCTCTGTCGTGCTAACGCTCCGTCGTGCTAACGTCCTGTCGTGCTAACGCTCCGTCGTGCTAACGTCCTGTCGTGCTAACTCTCGGTTTCTCGCTGCTCTCCCTCAGAACCTGAGCGCGGTGATGGCCACCATGGCTCAGCTCCTGCGGGTGGAGACGCCCAGCACTTATGAAGTCACCTTTCCACCGGGGGACGGCGAGCCCAGCACAGCCCCCGCTGATGCTACGCCCGGTATGTCTGCCCGGAAATCTCCGTCCGGTCCGCACCATCCGCTGCATACGGAGGACACTGCAGCAAAGACACACAGACAAGTGTACACATTTGTGAGGAAAGCGAAAACAGAACATGTTTCAAAAAATTGCCGGGATAAGGATGAGCCTCTTTCTTCCAGCGGCCGTTCGCGTGAAGTCGGACCCTGCGGAGAAGGAGGAGAAGGCTGATTGGCTGAAGCAGGGTGGCCTGTCTTTGCCTGGCTGCTCACTGAAGAAGCAGATGGACATCCTGTCCATAATAGACCAGGTGGGTACCCTTTCACCTTCTGCCACAGCTCCTCTCGTTGTCCCTTTAAGGTGCCTTCTGCTCCTCATTTAAGGCGTATTTCCTGCTTTACTGTTTTATATTGCAGTATCCGTGCTGCCATTGTACTGAATGATCCGTGTGTTTCTGTCAGGAGCCTTCAGAGCCGCAGGACAGGCCGGTCCAGCACCATTACATCAACAACGATCTGGATCTGGACGTGCGTCGCCTGCCCGTCATTCCGGTGGAGGAGTCTCCCCCTGAGTCTCCCTCTCCTCCCTCCCCGCCCGTGGCCCCGCCTTCCCCGCCTCCCCCTCCGGCGCTGCCGCCGCCCGCCCCTCAGGCTCTGGCTGAGCCCAGCCCCCCTCTCCCCTCCTCCGCCCCCGGGAGCCCGCCAATCAAAACCGAGCCCGAGCCCGACCCCGCCTACACCCCGCGGGCCGACCCGGACCCCCCCGCCGCCGCCGCCCCCCGCGGGCCCGGACGCCGCCGGCGGACGGGGAGGAGCCGGCGCCCGAGGCGAAGAAGTGGAAGGGCCTGCGGTGGAAGCGCCTGACCCCGGCGCCCGGCGACGGGGCGGCCCCGCGGGCGGAGGAGGAGGACGACGGCGGCGGCGGCGAGGGCGTGACGGAGCTCCTGGAGCGGCTGCGCATCACCCTGCGGCCGGACCGGCCGCCCCGGGACCTGCGCGGCTGCTGCTTCTGCCACGAGGAGGGCGACGGCGCCACCGACGGCCCCGGGCGCCTGCTCAACGTGGACGTGGACCTGTGGGCCCACCTCAACTGCGCCCTGTGGTCCACCGAGGTGTACGAGACGCAGGGCGGGGCGCTGGTCAACGTGGAGGCGGCGCTGCGGCGGGGCGTGCGCACGCGCTGCGCCGGCTGCCGCAAGGCGGGCGCCACGGTGGGCTGTGCCCGCCCCCGCTGCCTGGCCTCCTTCCACTTCGCCTGCGCCATCCGGGCGCAGTGCGGCTTCTTCAAGGACAAGACCATGCTGTGCCCGCAGCACCGGGCCAAGGGCGCCGCCTGCGAGGAGCTGGGCAGCTTCGCCGTCTTCCGCCGCGTCTACGTGGAGCGCGACGAGCTCAAGCAGATGGCGGGCGTGCTGCGCCGCGGCGACCGGCTGCACACCTTCCGCGTGGGCGGCCTCATCTTCCACGCGCCGGGCCAGCTGCTGCCCGCGCAGATGGCCGCCTTCCACTCGCCCACCGCCATCTTCCCCGTGGGCTACGAGGCCACGCGCTTCTACTGGAGCACCCGCGCGCCCAACCGCCGCTGCCGCTACCGCTGCCGCGTGGCCGAGGCCGACGGCCGCCCCCTCTTCCAGGTCCGCGTGCTGGAGCAGGGCCAGGAGGACCTCCTGCTGCGGGACTCCACCCCTGAGGGTACGCCTGCCGTCTCAGACTACCCCGCTCGTCTCCCATCTGTATACTCCAGTTTAAGACCAGTACGCTGCTGCCTCAACAGTCTGTTATACTATACTGCCGTACCTCATTCAGTCTGTTTATTACTCCCGGTCTTAAAGACCAGTACTACAGCTACACTCATACCAGTCTGTTTATTACATTATTACTGCAGCTACGCTCATATCGTTACCCAGTCTTAGCAGTACTGCCTACGCTATACAGTTGTATTACTCCCGTCTTAGACACAGCTACATCATACAGTCTGTTTATACTTATCTGGCTATATCACTGTTATACTCCGTCTTAAGCAGTCTACAACTACACTCATACCAGTCTGTTATTACTTATACACACTACGCTATCATCTGTATACTCCAGCTAAGATCAGTCTCAGCTGCGTCATACCAGTCTGTTTATTACTCCCAGTCTTAAAACCATACTATAGTAGCTCATATCAGTTTATACTCCCATCTAAGACATACACAGCTGCGCTCATAACGCTTATTTCGGCTAAGACGTACTATAGTACTCATATCATTTATACTCCCAGTCTTAAAGACCAGTACTACAGCTGCGCTCATATCAGTCTGCTTATTACTCCCAGGCTAAAAGACCAGTACTACAGCTACGCTGATCAGTCTGTTTATTACTCCCAGGCTAAAAGACCAGTACTACAGCTATGCTCATAACAGTTGGTTTATTACTCCCTGTCTTAAAGACCAGTACTACAGCTATGCTCATATGAGTTTCATGAGCGGAACACTCAGACATATTAATCATCACCGACGGACAGTGGGACAGGACTGCAGTTGGCGTTGGGTATTCCGTATCAGAGTGAATAAGTAGATGAACAGGGACTGGGTCCCGGTGGGCGTGTGCTGACGAGCGTGGCGCCCGTGTGTGTGCAGGCATCTGGAGCCGCATCGTGGAGCAGGTGGCCACGCTGCGCCGGGAGGCCTCCATGCTGACGCTCTTCACCGAACACGTGAAGGCCGAGGAGATGTTCGGGCTGACCATCCACGCCGTGCTCCGCATCACCGAGTCTGTGAGTGCCGTTCGCTGCTCGCAAGCTGGAGGTCTTAGTTTACCACCGCTTCTACAATTCAGCCAGTACTTCCGGTACTTTTATTTCTCATTTAGCACCTGTAACGCACAGCGTTGTCGAAATTGAGCCAGGGTTGCAGCCCGACGGGCAGTTCGGCGGTGTGCGTAGTGGCCTGTCCGGTGCTAATGGCTCTCTTCCACAGCTTCCTGGGGTGGAGGGCTGCCAAAACTACTCCTTCCGCTACGGGCGCCACCCCCTGATGGAGCTTCCGCTCATGATCAACCCCACCGGCTGCGCCCGCTCCGAGCCCAAGATCCTCACCCACTACAAGAGGTGTGTGTGTGTGTGTGTGTGTTGTGTGGTGCTGTAGTTGAAGTTGTTGTTGCTTCTGTTGTCTGTTTGTGTTGCTGTTGTATTCTATTTTTGTAATTGTCCAACTGAAAAATATCGAAAAACTCAAAAAATATAATTTCATACGCATTTCAAACAACAGTCATTTTTTCACTTTCCTAAACAATTTAAACGACCACGTTCTTCCACTGTCGATATCACCCCAACCAGGGAACACACTATTACCAGCACCAGCATGTGCAAAGCCTACAGTGCACCCTCTCGACAGACCATATCCCACCAGCAGCGCCTACAAACCCCTGCACAGCTCAGCCCGTTCATCCACTCCAAGTCCTCGCAGTACCGGCGGCTGAAGACGGAGTGGAAGACCAACGTGTACCTGGCCCGCTCGCGCATCCAGGGCCTGGGCCTGTACGCCGCCCGCGACCTGGAGATGCACACCATGGTCATCGAGTACATCGGCACCACCATCCGCAACGAGGTGGCCAACCGGCGCGAGAAGGTCTACGAGGAGCAGGTGGGCATCGGCGGGGGCGGGGGGGGGGGGGGGGGGGGGGGTCCGGGCGATTCTTTTCCCACCCTGCGAAGACCGCTCGCGGCCTCCAGCAAACGTGGCGTCGGCCCCGGGGCGGCTTTAGGGGAGGAGATTAAAAACGTGTCGTCTGTGTTCATCGGTGGCTTGCGCGCACGACGGGCGTCGCCGAAACGTCCGTGACGCCTGAAATCTGCACCTTCCCTGCTGGACGATGTGAGCCCGCCATAGTACTTGTCGGAGCTTTTCGTTAGCGTGCAAATCTCATTTTACCTGTGGGGGAAGGCCTTTGGCGCTAGGAGTTTTTTTGTGTTGAGACTCTTTGCTGATAAACCGAGTGATTAGCTGGGCTTTTTCCTTTCACCGAGACGTGCTTCAGTACAAGGGTTTCAGAAACCCGAGAATAAGCAGCTTGGGATACGTCCAGCAAGTTTTGTATTTCTCAGTTCACTGTACGGACAATCTCAGGCTGGTAAACAGGTCCAGCTTGTGTCATCAACCGGAAAAAGAGAACTCTATGCTTACAGGAAGATCACTGAAATACTTAAGAGTGTTTGTGCTGGGTTCTAATAGTAACCGTATCTATATAACATTACATTTTAATTGTTTTGATCTGATTTCTCTACAAATAGATCCAAGAATCTTTATGTGTTGAGAAAAGGAGCTCGTGCTCTAACAGCATTTCTGTTTGCATCGTTCTCTGTTGGCATTTGAACCTTTGTCAATGTTCTCTTGTGCTCTCAGAATCGCGGGATCTACATGTTCCGGGTCAACAACGAATACGTGATCGACGCCACGCTGACCGGCGGATTGGCCCGGTGAGACCCGCTCGTTCCGTCCCCCCCCCCCCCCCCCCCGCCCGCCTTTCTCCAGCCGCCCAGACTCCTGACCCATAATGCCTTTCCTCCGCCTCCGGCAGATACGTCAACCACTCCTGCGCCCCGAACTGTGTGACCGAGGTCGTGACCTGCGACAAGGAGGACAAGATCATCATCATCTCCAGCCGGAGGATAACCAAGGGGGAGGAGGTAAGAGAGCGGTGGCGACCCCCTGCTTCTCCGAGAAGCGCCTACTTTTCCTCCCGTAGATGTTGGCCTTGCAGGCACACAATGCATTTCATGCTGTCATCTCATAATGTAAGCATGCTGTATGGTTGCATTATTTTATTATTTTAGTTTTCCGGCTTGCAGCTGGGCCTTTTGTGCTGTCCCGCTGAACCTAACTCCTGTTGTGTGCATACCGTGGTTAAATGCTCGTCACGACATTTACACGCTGGGCTAGAGGTTGGGTTACAAAAGAGGGTTTATTTAACGGAAGAATAGAAAGTGGATGGCGTTCAGGAACGCTGTGCGTTTGAGCTGGCTGACCTCGCTCTCTCCGCCCTCTTCCCGTTCCCACGGCAGCTGACCTACGACTACCAGTTTGACTTCGAGGACGATCAGCACAAGATCCCCTGCCACTGCGGGGCCTGGAACTGCCGCAAGTGGATGAACTGAGGAGCGGACGAGCCCAACCGAACCGGGCCGTCAGGAGCAGGGAGGGGGGGAGAGAGAGAGCGGACGAACCCAACCCAACCCAACCGGGGCGTCAGGAGCAGGGCGGGGGAGAGAGCGAGGGCCCAGGGCCGCTCTTACTGCCCTAGGACCCGCTCTCAAGGCCTACAACCCAGTCTATAAGCTTCTTTCTTTTTTTATTTTCTTCAGGGAAAGACGTTTTATTTTAAATTCAGGAAAGTCGAAATAAGAGTAGTTTTAACGGACGCGTGCTTTTTTTGTTGTCGTTTTTATCGAATGGGAGGTCGCAACGCCGGGAGCCAAAGCAGCGTAGGGCGGAGTGGACTTAGCGAGCGCGCGTTCGGCGTTTTGCCCCGTCCTGCACCACGGAGACCGCGGCCCGGGGCGATGACGGTACTACTGAACGCCACAGCGGTCTGAATGCGGCCACCCCCTCCCCGCCCCCGCTCGACCCCACCGAAGGACCATGTAGACGACCTTCTCCTTCCTCCTCCAAACGCCGCAAGGTCGACGTGGCGCTCGGGGGGCACGTTGAGACTGGGCGGGGGAACGCCCGACGGACGCGTTCAGAGTCGTGTACGTTCTGCACGCTGCGAGATCGGAGCTCGACCCTTCTGCCGAGCCACAGACGCCACGGACACCGGCTGGACAGTCCTGGGGGGGGGGGAGTGGGGGCGGGAGGGTACGGGCGCCGCTGAGGGGGAGGAGCTTACGCACGCAGCCCCGAAGCCAGACGATGCTATACTGTGCGTAGCTGAAGGTGGGTTAGTCTGACCCTGTCTACCTCATTGAGTCTGTGGGACCTGTCAGCTTTATCAGATGTAAAGCCCGCTGTGGAGAGGGCAAGCTGTATTTAAGTGTACTGAGGCTGCTGTAGGGAGGAGGTGGGCGGGATTCAGTGGCGGGAGAACGTGTGCAGGACGGGAAGGCTGCGTTGGCGGCACGCCGTCGCGGCGAAGCGGGGAAAAGGTAGCAGCAGGGTCCCGTTCAAGCCTAGATTACGATAATGATGACAGAAGATAAATCTCCAGTATCGTTGTTAGCGTGTGTATATGAACTGCATTAACTATTTGGACAAATCTGTGCATTAAGAAATTATTGGTCAGAGGCCTAACTCTAAACTGTACATTTAGGATCGCACTGGTCAGTATTTCTGTGTTTCCTTTCACCAAACAAGTTTGAATTTGGGTAACTAGTGTTTTAAACAACCGCACAACGGAAAGCAAAACTTGCGGCCCAGATTCAGTTCTAACCACTTTGCACTATGAATTATAAGCTTAAGCAAGATTTGCATTTTAAATTTTTTATTTTTATTTTAGCAACAGCATAAAATCTTGCCTACTAAGCAAAGGTAACGTACTGTTACATTTGTTGTACATATTTAAAGACCAGGTGCATTGTGGGTAGACTGAATGGTGACCTGACTTGTTTGAATTTTGATGTGGTAAGGACTGTAGCTTCAGTTTGTAGTTACTCAATCCGAATGTCTTGCCCTGTGTCACTGGGGTCAGGAATGGGTGGGGCTGTTGTAACACTGTGACACGCAGTCCCATATTACTCCCACTCTCCCTACTTGGCATTGTGCGAGCGGGCCTCTCCCAAGTGTGTGTTCTGCCAGTAGCCAGTAGGGGGCCCCATTGCCTTCAGTTGAATCAACAGCTAAAGGGTTACAGGTGGTGACCCAAAACTGAAGGTAGCCGAAGACAGGAAAAGGGCATTCATTTTTTCCTTGTTTTTCTTCTTTTTAATCAAATTGCAAAATTTCTTCAGAATGCAAAATGGGAGGTGTATCGTCTCCACAGCCCTACATTACTACTCTTATTTCTCTTCCTTGACCTTTGACCTCAGTTGCTTAAAAAAAGCCAACTGTACAAACTGTATATATATATATATACATCGGGGGGCCAGAACTCCTGTTCCAGCCCTTTTTTAATCTGTAATTGTGAAATAGATGAAAATCAACCACTGGATATCATTTTATTAGCAGATTTAAGTAAATATATACAAACGTAAATATATATATATATATATATTATAAAACGGTAAACTGAAATCTATGTACCTGGATGGGAGTTGTTTTTTTGCATTTACCTGGTTTTGTATTAGATTTTTTGCAATAAGCTTGTAAAAAGCGGCTGTAAATTTTTAGCTGGACAAAGACGATAAGTATTTTTGTTTATTGCCAATAATTTTGATAAGAAGCGGGCTGAAATATAGACTTTGCTCTTTACGGAAGGGTTTTTGTTTCAGGAAGGCATCCATCGTTTTGTTTTATTTTGAGGTCCACATGACTGCGGAAATGCACTGCGGTTGTGTGCGATGTGGTTGTATTTGTTTTTGGGTTTTTTTTCTACTATTTATATTACTGCTTGTGAATATCTACAGTACATCTGGCCTAGTCATCAGATTCCTCTGTCCTTTGCTCTTTCAAATACCTTTACCTCCTTAGATTCATGATTATTTAATTTTCTACTCTAGAAGTTGAGATGTGTTGGAACCGCTTGTATGAATTTACGAGCTGGTCAACCCATTTTATATTGTGGTGTGATTTTAATTTTAACTACTAATTTTGGTTTGGTTCTTTTTCAAGGGAAGTCTATGACAAAATGAAGTTCACTGGATATTTTTGCCTGGATAAAGTTTGTTTTTGTGTTGGAATATCCTAATTTAAGTTCTCTGCCTAGCATTTAATTTAAAGTTTTTCAAAGCATTACCTTTTGAAGTTTCATTTGTACAGCAGCTACAGTACCTTTAGGGAAAACAAGTAATGAAATTATCTTTTTTTATGTTTGTGGCATATTTTGTATGTTATGATTTGAATTTTTTTTCTCCCTACTATGCCTGAGGTTATTCTTATTCCAGATTTCCTTTCCTCATATTTCATTTCTGCCTCAATTTTATTTCCTATAAAGAAAAATAAAAAATGCATTTTAAATATGAATGAAGTTTCCTCTGTTTCATACGTATGTATATAAGTGATGTACAACTAATATAATCAGTGATGTACTATATAAGCTATTATACTTATAATTTGTCAACTGCCTCAGCTTCGGCAGGTATAGGCAAGTAGCTGTTGCCAAAGTTTATATGGCTCGACATGGATAGCCTCCCCTCGTTTTATCTAGTAGCTTGGATAGCTAGCCTGTTAGCTAGCCGAGTAAGCTGCAATTAGGTTACAAGACAAGGTTGTTAGTAATTTCTCTGAAGCTGAAATGAAGTTTGCAGTTCATGCAGAATTATGTGGGTGCAATAGGAGTAACATGTAATAAATGGAGTAAAAACCGCAAGTTCTCGGATCAAATCCTGCCTGTGCCAGAGTCCGGCTGGCAGTCCCTCAGAGGAGCCATATAATCGGCTTTGTGTTGCTCAGGGGTATGAGAGGGGTGCAGTTGGTAGGGATAGCACTGTTCGTTGCTTGAGCAACTCGTGCTGGCTGTTGGGGCACCCATAGGTTACTGTCCGCAAGCGTATGAGTGGGTCTCCTCTGCCCCCACTCTGTGAATATGCAGCTTGTGGTTGCGGTGTGAAAAGAAGCAATGGCTGGCGGGCGCGTTTTGGAGAACTGCAGAGTGTCTTCAAGCCAGCAGCAGGGGCTGTGCATGAGCACACACAGTTCACGAACTGGACATTCCAAATTCGAGTGGAATTAGATGCCAAATTTTTAAAAACAGTAATTTTTTTTGTCGATAAATTAACTTTTATTAACGGAATTAATAAAAGTGAAACTGCCTACTTACTGTCTTGGACAAGGCAAACTGTGGAGGGGCCAATCATGGCATAAAACAACCTTGACATTCATGGCATTAAATAAGCTGTGAATGAAAGTCTGAGTCTGAGGAGAAAGTTGTTTTATGACAATCCAGCTTGACCACAGAAAAACTGAATCGAAACCGACACAGGACTGGGAACCCTACTCCCACGGGGCCAGACCCAGCTTACTGCAGTAATGTCCCCAAGGTATCAATACAATCTGGTTGTTCTTGGTGGGGAAAAAATTGTATGTATTATTTTAATGAAAAAGGGCAGCAAAGAAATACAGGCTTCAGTTAAAGCTACCGATAGCCTAATAAATCAATATATACATCAAATTAAACAAGTAAACATGTATGTTAATGTTCATTGGTGTTTTTAGTTCAGTCTATCAATAATCAATAAATTATTACGTAAAATGAAGCAACGTGAACATTACAGAATGGTTTGTGTGTGTGTTAGTTTTCAGAGGACCATAAGGTGAGCTTTATTATACCAACCGCTGATAAAGGGCTCAACTCTTGGTAGTGTTTAAAAACAACCTCAATTTTAAGGAGGGTAGGTGAGAAAATCTCTTGTAATTGCTTAGCTTACTGCTCATTTTTTTGCTTCTTGTTCCAGAAAAATATGCACCCAAAGCTGGGGGCTGTCCAAGGCACAAAGCCCCTTCATTTTCTTCTCATTTTCCTACAGTGTGTTCCATTGTTATAAGTCTTGTGGGGTTCTGTGTATTTATTGTTTTTTATTGCTTATTGTTTTTTAGTCTATCAATTATTTTTGAACAAATTAGAAAAAACAATCACACAATAACGAATTCAGTTAGAATAAAAGACGTAGTCCACGTCTGAATAGAGCAACAAACTCTACAGGTTGCTGCAGCACTGAATGGGTACAGAGGTGGGTAACCCGGCTTCAAAGAGTAAAAAGACTGACCATGCATTTGCTTCACCAACATGCACTAAACCAGCTGATTACAATAATTAGTTCTCCCATCATGCTGAAGAGTTATGCTAATTAAAATCAGCTGGTTTAGTGCATGCAGGTGCCAATGAATGAGCTTTCTGGTGTGGAGGGATGACTAGCCAACAAGGGAGTATAAAGTGCAGTGGAGTAGTGAAAGGAGCATTCGTAATGAAACGGATAGCAGGATGGAGTGCCGCAGCATCATAAGTGAGAGACTGAATCTTCAATGGCAGCAAGAGTGAAAAGACAGCAGAGGGAGAAAGCTATACAACGTCCAACCATCTGTTAAACCTGGTAATAGAGTGAATGTGCCTCAGAAAGATGAAATCAAATTGACAAGGCTAAGGCTGGGGCATTGCGGTTTAGCAAGTGGGTTGGTGCTAGTGGGGAAGCACAGAGACGGCAATTGTGAGAACTGTGAAGCCCTGGAGTCTGTACAACACGTCTTGATGCATTGTCCGATCTATGCTGGGGAAAGGAGGGTTTTATTCTTTTTTTTGTATGATTTTATTTTCATTTCATTATACACACACAACATGACATCTTATACATTTATCACACACAAAACATCCTAACATAAATACAAAACATCCATACACACCAAACATTACTAGACTTACATCAAAACATACAAATTCACATAATTGCTCAGTCCTACATATCTACTGTTTCCAAATCATACCCCCGATTCATTTTAACAACTTAGCTATCCAATACCTTTTCACACAGCCTCTTTTGCAAATTGACACATTATCGGTTTCATTTTTATCACCTCTTTCATGAACTCGTCCAAAAAAACAAACAAACAAACAAAACCAAACCAAGAAAACAACAAAAGCATCCTCCTAAGCATTTACGTACTATAACTATGAGTGCCCCTTAACTACTGCCTTCATCATCCCATCCCATACAGCTTCAAATTGTGCTATTCTGTTATTTTCTATGGCTAATATCTTTTCTATATTTAAATAATAAAGCATTTCATTTTTCCAATGTTGTAGTGTTGGAGGTTTAATAGATTTCCAATGTCTAAGTAAAAGTTTTTTTAAATACCATCAATGAAAAAAGGATTATCCAACCCCAAGGGTGTCTCACTGTAACGTATGTCACGTCATGAAATAAACAAATGGGTGAATTAAAATTGAATTTTACTTTAAGTACCTCTGACAACCATTTTTCTATGTCTAACCATATCTTCTGAACTTTAGAGCACTCCCAGAAGGCATGTGCTAGTGAATCTTTAGTTCTACACTTGAAACAATTGTTTGATGTACTACTATAATATTTATGAATTGTATCTCTCGTGTAGTAAATTCTATACATTATTTTATATTGGATTAAGCATAAATTTTCATTAACAGTAATATCATTGGTCGTATTCCAGCACTCCCTCCATTTTGAGCCAATGTTTGTTCTTCCCAAATCCTGATTCCACACATTTATCTTACCTTCTAAGAGTTTTTCAACTGTGCAGGACTTCTGCAGGATTCTATAAATGTTGCCTATCATGTTATTATCCTTTTCGGGATCAAATAAAATTTTCTCAACTGTGCTCTGCTGTCCAAATAAATATGTCAAAATTCTGATTTATATAGCTTCTAAGTTGCATGTATTTAAAAAAATCTGCATTAGTCAAACTGAATTTACTTTGGAAATCTGTCCAAGACATAATTGTATTACCTTCTGTTAAATCATTTAAAGTCTCTATTCCCCTTGTTCTCCAGGTAGGCCAATTTATAGTTAAATTCTGAAGGGCTATCCAAGGATTGTTCCATGAGATAGTGTTTTTTGGAACTGATATTGATTCACCCAGTATCCTCTTAATTTTCTTCAATGATGTTACTGTATTTTTTACTATTAAATTTGTAATATTCTTAATATTATCCTTTGAAACTAAACATGTAAAGAGGTTATGGGGATGTACTTGAGCATCTTCAATATGAATCCATTGTTCATCCTTTGTATATTTGACTATATGTCACAAATAGAATACTTGGGTGGCAAGTTGGTATAACTCTAAGTCAGGAAGGTTAAATCCACCCTCTGATTTAGGTAAGTGTAAAGTTTTCATTTTGATCCTATGGGTTTTTCCTGCCCATATAAAATCTGTTATGGCAGAATATGCTTCTTCTTTTTTTCTTTTTTTTAAAAACCTTTTTGGCGGGGTAATTGGTATTATTGAAAATAAAAAGAGAAACTTTGGAAGCCATGTCATTCTACAAATATTAATTCTGCATATGAGATTTATGGGAAGATTATTCCATTTAGTTAAGGCGTCTTTCATAGAGTTTTCATAGGTTTTATTCATAGAGTTAAGTTAACTGGGAATTACATTTTTTTTCCTTAGATCATTGCTGGGCGACGGGGTCGTTCCAAAAGAGAGAGCTAGGGAAGTAATACGCTTCCTTAAAACTACAGGTCTCTATCGCAAGATATACGCCTCAGATTGCATAAGCAGCAATGACATTTCTACACCCGGCTATTTAGGATATTTATACTCCGGAATACACTACTGAAGTAACGTCGACATTAGAAAAGTTGAATTAATGAGTTTTGTTTAGGAAAAGTTCCATGTTGCGCACATAAAAGCATAGTCCGTTGTCACGACAGAATAATAGGAGTGCTAATCTGTGACGTCACTGCTGAGGTAATAGAAGGTGATGGAGCTTGACACCTGAATTGAATCAGTGTTTACAGCCATGGACTCCGTAAAGCAATTTAATAAGAGGTAAACAAAATGATTTCAATTCAGCGTAATAATAAATGTTTAAAATCTGTATTTGTGCCATCATTAATTGTGTTTATTAATAATAAAATCCACAATAATTGGCGTTATGTTTTCTATGAAAGAGGGTATCAAAAATTATTACATTTTTCGTATATTTAATGAAAACGAAAAACAAATAGAATATTGCCTTGAAATGCCTGTCATCTTATTTTTTTTAACAGAAATGTGGTAAAAGGAGATAAGGATGATTTTAAAACATTGCAGAGAATGGTAAGAGCTGATCATCCTGTCTTTAAAGGAATTACACAGTCAAAATACACAAACTAATTCAGGTATATGTCTTTTTTTAGTCATCCTAGTGCTTGTGTTTGCCATCTTTTTTGCATCATTAAAATGGGACCCCCGGTGTTAATTTCAGAAAATCAGTGGCTCATTCCAGTCAAGCATTAACAGAAAGTGCTAGATACGGTATCAGGCTGTTACCTGATATTTTTGCTCCACTGATTTAGCCCCATTTTAGAAATGGTGTGGTTATGAAATCCTCTGAAATTGTGGAAGATGTTTGGCTTTATTTAGTTTTACCCAAAAATGTTTTTTATTAAGGTTTTGTTACATACACACTCCAGAGCATCTGTGTGTGTATGTGTTTTATGAGTTGACTGACATTGAGTGTAGAAAGGTCATCTAAGAGGTGGCTGACGCTGCTGTATTTCATTAATATTTACTTTAAAGATGCTTTACTTCTGAGAAAGGGAGTTGTAGGGAGAATAGGGGGTAAAAGTCAGTAACAGGAGTGAAAGCTCCAGACATCCAGTCTGACTCATCACTATCCTGCCCCTCCCCCACCTCCATCCTCTGCCAAACTGGTTAATCATTCCTTTCATCTCCTGTATTTTTAATCCCTCCTTTCTCTCACTTCGATTTTGAAGTACAGTTTGGGTCCATGCCCTCTGCTCCAGGTTCAAGGTCCCGTTCCGACAAAGTACACTGTCCTGCCGGACATCAGAAAGGATGTTCTGGAGTTGAGAAACCAGACAAACCAGGTGAAACTAAATGTTTTTGTTACAGTTGTCAAACTGTATGTCCTTCTGTCCAGTACATCAATCACACCAGCCTTCTAAACTCCCCTTATAAAACCTGAGAGTTGCCCTTGGTAACGAGAGCAAGATGTTTTCATCCCATGTTTCTTTCTATTTTTTCCCCTTCTCTTTGCAGGAGGATGACACCCAGTCAGGAAGTCTGTTCCAAGAAGAAGTACTTGTCCCTCTCAAATACAACATCCTGCCCGTCATCAAAAAGAATACGGAGGAGGCGCATCAGCAGACGAACCATGCCAAGACAAAGTGTAGCACTTCACTGGGCGCCTCACTGGATCGCAGTTTGCCTTTTCAAGCCAGGGTCTTGCAACAGGTGAACACCATCTCAGCTCCTCCACCCCAGCACTTGAGATTATGAAGTTGAATTGAACTGTAAAAGACATTTTTGCCTCTGATAAGATCCTCTATACTGCCATTCTGGGCCCCCATTTCACATTTCGTGCACAGGATATAGGTCAACATTATGCACAATTATGCACATGTTAATTAAGTACCTTGCTGGATCATGGTACTTGTAGTTTTTTTTGTTTTATTATAACCGGCCACAGTACAACACAGCAAACCCATTTCAAAGGCATGGTTTATTTGGCAAAACGTTAGCTAACCATTGTGTTCTTATCTGACAAGAAAGTGAAAATGACCAAGTGAAAATGATGAGTGTGATGAGATCATTTTCAATTCCACAAGGATCAACTGTTGGCCCAACACTTATTTTAAATACTTAGTATTTTTTTGGAAGTGCTTTTCATGAGGATATTTATTGCTATATTTATTAGGAGAATAATTACATGACACTACCATATCTCTGTGCTTTTGCTCATTGTCAGCTATTAGAATTTTATTGGCAACCAATATTATTGAGTAGGCCTTCAAGGCCTGAGGGATAATTACTCTTGTCTTCTCTGATGTGTTCATTCAAACTTTGCTCTTCTAACTCCTGTCTGCTTCCTTTTCTTCTTCATTCTGTTCCCTTACATTTAAAAGACTTCCACAGCTGTGAACAGTGTGCCCCAGATGCAGGTGCCAGGCAGTCAGGTGACTGTGAAGTTGAGCAATCCAAAGCTCCTCCCCATGACATACAGCATCCTACCTGACATTAGACAGAAAGTGGTTGAGAGAAACTGCCAGATAGACCAGGTGAGACCAGAGTAACTTCATAGAGTGAAGTGATCACTATTCACAGTCTTCTTGTGTCAACACACCTGGAATGCGCTCAGGTAAAATCTCTATTCACAGCTCCAGTGAGAAAATTAAGTGCCTCTTTAGCTCACCTCTTGTCCCTTCAAATTGACAGCAGGAGAGTTCAGAGGTCAACATCCCTTTGAGGCCCACAGAGGAGGAGGAGGCAAAGAGTGTCTCTATCAACCTAAATCAGGAAACAGTTTGGACGGGGCTGGCACTGCCCATGTCACCAGCAGGTATATTTTTGTCTTGGGGAGTTGGGTTTGAAGAGTTCTGTTAGTGCAGCTGTGTCTGCCTGATAATATAGCAGTGAGCGTATTAGTAAGAGTAACAATTATATGATCGTTCCTATGTTTCTGAATGGTCACTCTGTAGTGGTTATGAGAGTGAGATTGTGATTAGTAGTGTGGGTGATTCTGGGGTGGTGGTGGCCAGATGTGAGACTGGAATGAGGGCAGCAAGTATCAGAAGTGCAGCAGTGCAGATAGCATCAAATCAGTCAATCAATCAATCAATCAAATTTTATTTGTATAGCGCATTTTACAGCAGTTGTCACAATACCCTTTACAGACAACCCTGGCCTAAACCCTCACAGGAACAAGCCGAAGGCGCATGTATATGGAGGCCATGTCTCACCACTATCAGTATAGACTATGGAAATGAGTATGCATATGCTGTAGTAAAGGGAGGTCTGCTGACAACCCCCCCCCTCCCGAACCCCCCAATGCAGTGGCTCTGAAGTACTTCCAGAATCACCTGACCAACTTGGAGCAGAAGGAGATCCTGGACTTCCCAGAGATTTGGTATCTGGGCCTGGGGGCTGAGAAGAAGGACTCCCAGGACATGCCTGAGCACTCTGAAGACTCCAATTTCAACTCTGACCCTGAAGATGAATGTGGGGTCTACATCCCGGTAAGGTTCATCACAGGAAGCCTATTTGTGCCATAAGGCCATTGCGGCTTGGTTTTCAAAGCTGGCCCGATGACTGGTTGTCAGCATTTGAACTGAATGATTGTGTGTTCAATTGCTTTTACCTTAACTTTGTGAAGTTATGTGACATTGGTTGGTGCCATTGTGTTAGCCATTGTTTTTACATTTGGCTTGACATCTCCATGGAAATGACATGCTTTACTTACTGAAAAGGTCATATATTAGAACCAGTAGTACAGACATGACAGTGCAAGTCCAATTTATTGTCATCTTATACTGGCAACAGCTAACAGGTAGGCCTCATCGCCATACTGATGGAAGATTAAGCATAGATAATCTAGTGTGTGATTGTCTGAGGAAATAACTTTCAATGGATAAATTCATTGGCTGAGCTGTTGGACAGCTAGAATAGCACAGCAGCAATATTTTGACTTTATTGTTCTGAATGTCCCCAGGTTCTGCATGACCACATTGCCTACCGCTATGAGATTCTGGAAAATCTTGGACAAGGATCGTTTGGCCTGGTTCTGAAGTGTATGGATCACAAGACTAAGGAGCAGGTGGCACTAAAGGTCATTCATGACACGGAGAGGTGATGAGGATGATGAGGAAGACCATTTTGCCTAGAGATCTGAAACCATTCAGTGCGACAAATATACAATAATAGAGGCAATCAAGGAAGGAGGAAAATACTTTTTCACGGCACCGTATATACTGACTTGCACTTTTAGTCTGTATGGGCTATGCATATATTTTCAACTGAAATAGAAGCATTGGTGATCCTTCATTAGTGTGGTTGCCTTTGGCACGTTGTCACCCTGATTTATAATGCAATCAACCTGTGGGTTGATGCCTTAGAGGGGCAGGTCACCCAAAAATGAGATTAAGGTGTGTTTCCACTTACGCGGAGTAGTATCTGTCCATCCAGATAGGTTCGCTGAAATGTGATGAGTTTTCTAGATAAAAAACTGCTGCAGCTCATCCTGATAAAATGGTCCTTGCAGGTCCATCTTCATGTGGCTTCAAAGCACCAAAAATTTCCACTTGAAAAATTCAACAGTAATGTCTCCAAATATAATCCCGTGGTTACTCATAAACATTCCCAGAGCTTAATTTCAGCACGGCTTCATCAAACTACTTCTTCTACTTAGCTGTGAAGCCATGTGAAGATGCAGCAAATATCTAGAAAACTTTCAGCAAACCTATCTGGATGAACAGATACTATTAAAAACATTAATTTCGTTTTTGGGTTGACTGCCCACCTAAGGTAAATTAAAAAACCCAATTTAATGACAAATTATGAGTGATAAGCATGCTTCTTATTAATTCCAGCAATTCAGTTGCGGTTGTAAGTCAAACTTTGAGACTTTGTGTTTTAATCAGTACATCAATTGTCAGCACAATAAAATTTTGTTTCATTTTTTTGCATGCAGTGCAAATTACATGGCCCTCAAGGAACTGGAGATCCTGGATGTGGTGCGGAGGGAAGACAAGGAAAACCAATACAACGTCATCCACATGAAGGAGCACATGACCTTCCGGAAACAGCTCTGCATCAGCTTTGAGCTCCAGGGGTGAGTAGTTCTGTGCAGGAGGTTGGGGTGTGGATTTGGGTTTACAGAGGATTCTTTGTAACAGGGCCATTGCATTATAAATATGCTGTCAAGTTTCCAGAAAAAAGTGCAGCCATTTTGTACATTCCTGTCACTGTCTATTGTATCTATTGTATTTCCTTTGTTAAAATGATTTTTGTTATTATTTCCTGCATGGTAAGTGTAAATAAATTCAGCAGATCCCCCAAAGTGACAGTTTTTCCTGCATCTTGATGCAGAATGGACTTGTATGAGCTGATGAAGGAGAATAACTTCAAGGGTTTCACCTTGTCCCAGACACGTCACTATGCCACCGCATTGGTCACCAGCCTGCAGATGCTGCACAGGATGAAAATAGTCCACTGTGACCTCAAACCGGTAGAATATTCTGCCATGGATAGACAAAGTGATAGAACTCTAATAGTCTGCCATAAGCTGCAACAGGGATAACATAAATGCTCTGTATTTGAAATTTGTAACAGTGATAACACTGTACTTTAATGCTCTATGACTGGTTGAAACTGTCAGGGCTTTACTTATGTCCTCTGTGATAGGCTGAAATGCAAATGCACAATTGCATTCTTTAATCACTTCACAGGATTGCATAGAATTGCTAAAAAGTAAAAAGTTGTGTAAGTCGATCTGGATAAGAGCATCTGCTAAATTCCTGTAATGTAATGACCACTCATCAAAAATTTCAAATAAGGTGATTTTTCAACCATATCAGGTGTTTGACTTAAAAACAGCATTAAAAACAGAAAAAAGAAAAGTTAATTCATTAATTAACCTCCTTTTTCTCTTAAAGGAGAACATCCTTCTGTCAGAGAAAAAACATGGAAACATCAAGGTGGCCGACTTTGGGTGCAGCTTCTACGAGCACCAAGAAGGTTAGTACCCTCATTAGTCCTGTGCAGGGAGATCTGTGGGATCCACTCTGCAGGACAAATTGGGCCCTAGAGCATTTTTGGCCTCTAAAATTGCATTTCTCTCTGTTTCTTTGAAGGAGTGGTAGTTGCTGTTCATTCTCACCATTTTCCCTTTTCTCCTTTTCTCTACCATCCTATTTTTCTCCCCTGCTCCTCTACTCCTCTATCCTTTCAGTCACTTCTGTATCTTTTTCTTTCTCCCTTCTCCTCACTCTCTCTACCCTCTTTCGTTATCCCTTTCTCCTTTGCTCTCATTAATTTTCTCTGTCTCCCGCTCCTACCGATGCCCCCTCCCCCCCATTTTGGTGTGTGTCTTCAGGGTACACCTATGTCCAGACACGATACTACCGTGCCCCGGAAGTGATCCTAGGCCTTCCCTTTGGCACAGCCATTGATATGTGGAGTCTGGGCTGTATCCTGGCTGAGCTCTACACTGGCAACCCACTGTTCTCTGGGACCAATGAGGCAGATCAGCTCTCCTGCATCATGGAGGTACCAGCAGCACTGCATACACTCTCTTCACTGCTCACCCTTGTAACATAGCACCTGTTCAACAGCCGTCAAGTGTTCTCTCAAACTTTATCAATAGTTTATTAGATTCCATCCTCAAATGTGTGTTTGCTTTCTTGGGTGACATAAGCCCAAGCACTCACAGAGTCAATGGCTGTTACAGTGCAGATTCAATGAAAGGTCTGTTTGTTGACCCAAACACTCTCCTTGGGTCTTGTTTCTCCCTGAACCACACAGGAGTGCCCGTACCTGTCTGTTATGCTATTTTAGCAGTGTGCAAGTTAGTGATACATTATCACACTCTGTTTCAGGTGCTGGGAATGCCCCCAGATAACATTGTTCAGATGTCACCAAGAAGGAGGGTATTTTTTGGTAAGAACTTTGTATATATGGCAGGCATTGTGGTTTTGCATTTCTTTGACATACACTCAGTAGCTATTTTATTAGGTACATCTATGTAGAGGTAGGACCCTCTTTTGCCTCCATTATAGAGTTCTTTGTGGATTGGGTTCAACAAGGTTCTGGAAAACATTCCTTAGGGATTTTGGTCCATGCTTAACTGACAGTATCAGACCGTTCCTGTAGATTTTTGGCCTGCACATTCATGCTGCAAACCTCCCATTCCATCTCATCTCAAAGGTGCTCTTTTGGATTAAGATCTGGGGACTGTGCAGACATTGGAGTAAACTGAAGTCACTGTCATGCTCATAGAACTAGCTTGAGGTGTGCTTTGCGATGCGGAGCATTATCCTGCTGGAAGTATCAATTTGAAAAAGGGTAGACTGGCAAGAGGGGGATGCATATGGTCAGTAAGAATGCTTAGGTATGCTGTGGCATTCAAATTATGTCAAATGGTATTAAGGAGTCTAATTTTTACCAAGAAAAGATTCCCCACACTATTAGGCCACCACTACCAGCATACAGTACACCATTGAAGGCAGGATGGATCCATGAATTCATACCGTTTATGCCAAATTCTGACCCTACCATCTGCATGTCACAGCAGAAATTGAGGTTCATCAGGCCAGCTGATGCTTTTCCAATCTTCAATCGTCCAGTTTTGGTGATCATGTGCCCACTGTATCCTCATCTTCCTGTTGCTGACAGGAGTGGAACCCGGCATGGTCTTCTGATGCTGCAGCCCGTCCGCTTCACCTTTTGACACTTCGTGCATACAGAGATGCCCTTCTGCACACCGCTGTTGTGAACAGTTGTTATTTGTGCATTTGTGGTCTTTTTGTTAACTTTGTGAACAAATCAGAACGGGGCAACTGACGATAGTGAAGTCATGCGCTATAGCAGACTTGTTAATGTATGGGTTTAAAAAAAAAAGTTTTTTCAAATCTTTTATTCAATGGCTGTCTATGTTTGTGCAGATCCCAAGGGCCAAACTACATGTCTCAAAAAAAGGCCAAATTCCAAGGACTTGGCCAGCGCATTGAGGAGCCGAGACCTGCTGTTTGTGGACTTTCTTAGGCGATGTCTCACGTACGTGCCCTGTCCGCTCACCATTATCACTCTGAAGATGAACGAACAGACAATGTGGATGTTAACTGTCGGGGCAGCAGGGGCACCTTTGCTCACTGTTGTAGTGAATCCTTGCACTCTGCCCTTACACTGTAGTCCCAGAATCCAGACAGTCGTATCTCAAGCGCTTGCCTTACTGTCTGGGATCAGCATTTACTGTAGCAGCAACATGCACACCAGATATGTGCCAGGTTGCCATTGGTTACTTTCTCAAAGGATGATTCACAGATGTACAAGCTATTTCACACATCTGTGAACCGCTATTATATAACTTCTCTCTAATACTTCTCTGTTTCTCGTAGTTTGTTTTAATCACATCTTTCACCTTAAACCTACATTCACTGAGTTGATTTGATTAATTAGAAAATACTGGGGCTGCTGAGTGGTTCATCTGGTTAGAGGTATACTATGCAGGATTTCATTCCTTGTTTTGCTCCTGTGTTTACAATCAAAAACATTTCCTCCTCCTAACATCATATTGTATACTGCTGGAATCACGTCTCTTTCAAAAATACAACAGTAGCTGCATTCATACCTGTCAGGCAGTCGCAAATATGCCACTTCGCTTTCATATGCAGCAACGTTACAGGGTAGTTAGTGTTAGCTAAGTGGTAATGGAACAAACCTATGCTACCACTGCTGGCCACAGAACCGACGGGTTTCAGTCTGCTCTAGTCTGCCTGGAAGTTGGACAATACACATAACATAAGCACGCATATTCACAAACACATCATTTCATTGTTGCTTTTATTTTATTTCATTTTTTTGTATCTTTACATAGTGTAGCTTTGTGTATCTATTGTGTATCTATAAGTTGTACGCCTCTACCACTTTGTAGCTTGATGAGAGGCCGTCTTCCCCCTTCAGCAGATTGGGGAAATAACCTAGAAGGCTGGCTGCCGCCTACTTGCCAATCCCCTTGTCAACAAAGGCACACGACAGCACATTCACTTAAGATATGATGCAATGTGCCTCTCCAACCAGGTATTGGTCTGTAGTAGTCAAGCTGCAGTCATACTTGGAAAAAAATGCCTAACTTATACGGGATACTAGTAAGATTTTCCAACTGTGGACTCACCCCAATTGTCTACCTAATGATAGCTAGTTAGCCCATATGAGCTGAGAGAAGTGGATTGTAATTTTATCCTGTAGCCTTAAGTTGTTACTTTGTAAAAATTTCAAACCCACAGTATCATCATGGCCAGCCAGCTTATGTTGTCAAACATAAGTGAATTTAGTTAGCTAATAACAGCAGCTACCAAACATTAACTAACAATGAACAACCATTTGGTTAGCGTTAGGTTAGCCACCAAGGCGACCCTATCTCTCCACCACTAACTCATCTGAAAACACACCACTGCAATCAATCCATACATGTTTACTCTTCTTCTATTGGCCACATGCTTTTCAGATACAACCACAAAAAAGCAGGTCATATGCCCAGAAACATCCTGAACACTTTTTAGAATGACAAATGCAGGCAGACATGCATGAACTGGGCAGAAGTTCACACAGACACAGATTGCCAGTGCATCATAGTAATGACTGAGCATGGTTGTTTTGTAATGTTTTCAGTGTGAAAATCCTGCATAATATGCCTTTAACTGCTCTCGTTCTCACATATGGATTGGCCCCAGGATTCAGGATTGAATTCTGAAAGTACAGACTGTGGATGTTAACCCCACAAGGTGATACTTAATTGCCGTTTGCTTTGCCCAGGATTAGGGAGGGTTCCGTTGGAAGGTGCACCTGCAGGTCTGCTTGTTAAGCTGCATTAAGTGTGTTCCTCTGACATCTATTTGCAAGCCTGGCTTGTGAACTATTGCATGATGACAAGTTTCAATTGGCATGTGCTTTGGAGGAAAGCATGTGCTTGTTTGTGTTCTCTTCCAAATCGATAGCAGAGGACCCAGTAATGAGTGTTGATACATGATTGGGAATTCCAAATTGGGGAGAGAATGGGGGGAAAGCATAAATAAACAAATACATGGATAAAATACAGGTTATATCCCAAAAGTAGGGATGTTCATGGCTTAGTACTGTCCTGCCTTTCACAGGCTTATAGCAGAGAGGTATAAGGCTGGTGTGTGGTGCTACGTGCGCTCTGATCCTGAGTGTATGTGTGGCTTCCAGGTGGGACTCTGCCAAGCGAATGACCGCGGAGGAGGCAGCGCACCACCAGTGGCTTCAGAAGCCGACGGCGGCGTGCTGGTGGCCGGAGACACTGGCATGGCTGGCACCCTCGCCCCCATCGTCGCCAGGACCCATCAGGGACCAGACGTGGACACTGAGCCCCAGGAGCAGCGTGAGCACCAGGCCACTCCTCTCAGGGCCCCCCACGGAGGGGGAAGAGCCACAGAGGGAGGGGCTGCAGGACCACAGAGGTTCACTGCCCCAGGATTCTCTACTCAAACTGTACACGAAGGGTTTTAGCCCGCTCCAGTGCTGTGAGGTCATGTAGTCGCTCTTGCCAGGTAACAACTAAGGCATCCTTGCAAAAGAACGATTTGGTTTCTGTCCTCTCTACCCACTGGACTCTCAACACCCTCCTATTGGTGGGATCTTCACAAGGACAGAACCAATAAAAATGATTCAGCTTTTGTTGAAAGATGCATGAATGAATACTTGAACTTTGTTTGTGAAATGACTGAGGCTTTTCTTTGTTTTTAATTCAATGTTTTTGTATTTCCTGTGGCATTAGTCAAATTAAAAATTGTATTTAAGTGGTTTTTTATATATTCTCTTTATTATAAGATTATTTTTTGATTATTTTTACAACAGAGTATTTTTTTACTTGCAGGATTTCTAAGAAATTGCTATTTGAGATCAGTGAATTTGTTATCTGCAGTTCCACAAAGTCTTAGCATTATTTTTCATTCTTTTTAATATAATTTAAAGTTGTTTTACAGGGTCTTTCCATTAATAGTTTATGCCTTGTGAATTTATAACTCTTGATTTTTTTTGTGTAATACAGAACTTGAGATCACTATATTATTATAGACAACTGGATGTTCATCTACATATTCTCCATATTTAAAGTTGTCTCCTTTGCATTGATGCTGAAACATTCCAGTTTGTTGCTCCTTCTGAAAAATCATAAAAGGGAATAACCAAACACAATACACTTTTAGAGTACATTTGGAAGCATCATCTGGTTAGTCAACGATATCTGTGATGATACACAATATACCATCTGTATCACACACTGAAACATACTCACATTTAACATGTTTATTATACTGGTAGTCATACAACGTTAATTTGACAAAGTTGGGAATGACAAAAAAAACAGTCTTCAACAAGTGGGAATAATAGAACCTCTGTAGGAAAAGCTATTCATTGGCAAAATAAGGATGTTCTCATGCCAACATCAGTGCTTAAAAAAGAATTAGGAATGGATTTATTAATTGTAACAACTACATTTTAAAGGAATTTCATATCCGTAGATTCAGCAAAATGATGTGGATGCAATGTTTTTGTGCACACAAAAGCAAGCAATCTGTTGCATATGAGAAAGCTGCTCTTCCGATTGGGTAGATTTGCTACAGTATTCGGACGTTCACGCTCATTGCTGTCTATTGGAGCCCAACAGGTGGCGCTATACACCATGACATCGTCAGTGCCTTCTGGACACGCTCTTTGCTTCAGTCCCGTACAAAATGGCATGCAATGTACATGCGCAGTCTCTCCTCTCACCGGAAATAAACAAGGGGAAAATGTCTTGTCAAATAAGGATTTAAAAAGATAACCTCATACGATAGCTAGGCAAGTGGACGTATCGGATAGGAGTCGCAGAACAATAGCGTCCAACATACTGACATTTTAAGGTCGAAGTCGGCGCCCGTACAGAGTTGCGATCCGGTGAATGGGATATGGAGTGTGTGAGTAGCTGCTTCTATTTGCCAATAAAAAAATCACACAGATAATGTTAGCTCCACTTATGATAGCTTGATTGGATTTGTGTAATTGTATACATCAGTGCAAATTGTAATTTGTTAGAAACAGTAACGCACATCTGACTGGCTATCTAGCATTTTCAGGTACCAAATGAGTAGTTTTCTAAAGGTTATTCGTTTCACGTTGATGTGTCTATTCATTTATCTTGTAACTTAGCCAGCTATATAATGCGTGATTAAACTTTGCTAGATTGCCAGCTCACAAGCTTAAAAACTGTACGCTGTTTTAGTTACGTGAACTGGTGACTAAACAAGCAAGGACTGCTCAAGAATGTCTCGATTGTCAGCTCATGGTGTACCTTCATTTCAAGGAATGTTGATTTGCTAGCCAGCTATCTAACTGGCTCTAACTACAGAAAATCCTTCAAATAGATTCAAAGTCAGTGTGACATGGACCTGGACATTTTCATTGTGAAATCCGAAGAGTTCGATTAAGATCAATTTACAGAGAACTAACTAACTTGTTTGGAGGCTAGCATGAAGCCAACATTAAAAATATTTAATATTTGTTATAACTCAGAGGTAGCCTGCTGTAATGCATTATGTCATTGACGTTTCGTGATGCCGCCCAACCGTAACAACTTGCTAACTGTTTCATATCGTAATTTACGGCGTACATAGCCATAGCTATCTGACTCAGCAGGAACCGTACTGTACATTGGCTGACTGGCTAGGTAGATGGCTGCGGTGGTATCGTGCAGCGCGCATTTAAAGGTTGATTCTTAATAAGTGTCCCAAACAAAATATTTATATACGCCACCACATTCAACACGGTTCTTCGCTGCCTCTTTCATTTACTTTTAAAAATGTCTGGTGTAATGTCAGGCAGTTTCTGCGTAGAGTACGTTCACAGTTGTTGTGGAAACTTTTTGGGTGACTAAGAGAAGCCGTTTGATGAACTCAGGCTCACCCAGTCTGGCTCGTGCCCTTTGACTCTGCGCTGAATGCAAAATTATGTGGAGGTTTCAGTGCATACAACACCAGCGTTTAACGGTGTGGAGTATGTTTAACTTCCAAATGTTCGAGAAATTATTCATCCCCATCTAGAAAGTTGAATTGGCACATACTTCTGTCAGCAGTCTGGGGTGGTGTGGACCCTTTTCTTTCTTGTGTGGGCGCGTGTGTGTGTTGGGGGCTGGGGGTGGGGTAAGTAATGGGCAAATTTCTTCAAAGAGCAAACTGTTCAGAACCCTGCAGCATTCCAGCTGATAGTCTTGTGTAAATATCACCTACAGTGCTTCGACCCCTAGTCTAAAGTGTAAAATAATTCAAAGTGTATTGAGAAAATTGAATCAGACCTGCCCAGCAGTGGAGAAATGTGTGATTTCCTTCAGTTGGTCTTGAGATCTAAATAGGTCAGTTTGATGGTAGATTTCCAAAATGGATGGTTTGTCTTATTGTGAAATTTAAACATAGGGGATGGTTGGTGAGTCTGGGTAATGTTTAAGTGTTTATCACAAGATGGTGCTTGAGAAACCTTTAACTTATTTGTTGAATGACTGAAGACCGCTAAGATTAATTGACTCACGAAACTTGATGCTCAAGGCCCGACTATCATACAAGAGTGTTTTCACAGTTGATGTATAAACAATGTGAGGAAAGCATGCAAGTACACAGAGAAGATACTGAACTGTGAAAGATTAGCATCACTTAGCAGGTTCATAATGTTATGGTATAAAGAACGTGACCAGTTGAACATTCTGTGTGATGCGTCTGGCCAAAATATGGGGATATTGCTTAATTAATAAACCAGCGGTCAGTTCCTTCTGACATGTGATCAGGTGGATCTGATAATGATTCAGACCAACTGAACCAATTTCCTGTGGCATGACTCAGACTAAAACTGGAAGGAACCTGTCACATTGTTGGGAACTAATCTTATAAACTGCAACTTTCCTTATCAGGTTGTTGAGAGAGAGAGTGTGTGTCTCGGGTTGAGATGTATGAACAGTTAATTTGGCCTGGGGTAGGACTACAACAAGAGTTTGGACAGGATATGTAATACACATGTACACACTACGCGTCATGAGATTTGAATCAAATTGGGTCGAGTCACACATGAACAAAGAAGGAAAGTTTTAAAAAATGAAGTGAATTATACCGCAGTGATAGACTCTCCACCACTTTCATACTTCCAAACCTAATACGTTTGTATAACATTTTATTTGTGATGCTAAAGATGTTTATAAGCAGAAGTTAAATGCCAGTCTTAAATACCTTATCTCTATCCAGGGTATAAACATGCATGTATAGCCTGACATTCTGATTGACCTGATTGGTTAAGGGAACTTTGTCATGATGTCATGATTACCCGCAGTTTTCAGATGTTTTTGGAGAGGTCCTGTTGTTTTCTTGGTGATGGATGTAGTGCTGGAATACATGGCATAATGAGATGAGATTAGTTAGCGTGGGTGTTCCTTGTAGCTGACTTAGTCAG
This sequence comes from Anguilla rostrata, assembly GCF_018555375.3. NCBI lineage: Eukaryota > Metazoa > Chordata > Actinopteri > Anguilliformes > Anguillidae > Anguilla > Anguilla rostrata. The sequence goes on along the minus strand of NC_057945.1, from coordinate 12,326,080 downwards.
GAATGTCTTGAATCAGGAGGGCACCCCAACCTCATAGACTAACTGAGCACAACTCAGGAGACGACCCTTTCCTTTACTCCTGTTACTTTGGTTTATCCATTTTGAGCAATGCCTTTGGAACTAACTTGGAAAGTAATTGGAAACCTCCTTACAGTAGATCACAAGGATTAATGCCCATGTAATGATTAAGCTTGAGCTTGCAATCCATGTTCAAGTCTAAATTTTTTGTTCTGGGTTGAATGGTGAGCTCATAGCTGTTGGGAAGAACACAAGTGCGATTGTGATGCGTTAATGGCTTATAAATAAATGATGTATAACCTCAGCATTTAGGAAACAGGGTGAACTGGAATGATATCCAGTACCTTTAACTATCCATGTGGCTTAACGGTAAGAGTGACGCAATGCTCGTAAAGACAGGTTGAGGCGAAGTGGAGCTTGGCGTTGTTGACATGAAAACAAAACCGTAACGTGGACTCCACTCTTGTCCTGGATGCAGGATACAGCGTCCACCATTTTGTTCTCGGCAGGTACTCAATCACCCAAAGATAGTGATGCTTCACTGCAACTGATTCAGCCCTTTTATGCCTAATTTAAGCTGCGTAAAAGTAGAAAATGCTGCTGGTTTCCAGAATGACTGGAACTGAGAACCCTGCTTAAATTAAGTCATATGGTCTATGTAGTTACTTGATGGATGGTGCGTGTGTGTAAGTGTTAAAAAATGATGTAACTTAGGACTAACCCTTGAGGGACACCAGTATTGAGGGCATGTGACTATTTTAACTTATAAGATGTCCTAGCTAGACAATCCTTACATCCATTACAACCCAGGTGTATATCCTGATCCACATCATCAAATGTCCCATTCAAGATAGTTAAATCGAGTTGCAATTGACTTGATTTTAAAAGGCACAAATGTTACATGCATAGCAAGTCAAAAATATTATTAAATTAATAACGATGGATGCAAGTGTCCAGATGTTTCAGATGTGTAAATTCAGTACACTGCTTTTCTGTGTTTCAGGTCACAGCTGTTCTTGATGACTTGGAGGGTAAAAAGGACACCCTAGCAGAAGGTAGGAAGGGTTGACTACACACTGTACTGATCTTTTATACCTATTTCAATTGCAGTCTGTATAAGTGAAATTATGTGTGTGCATATATTTCTGTTCTTTGGCACATGACGCCACAGCCCGAGTCATCATCACACTGGGTCATAGATTATAGTTATTTGAGAAATAGCCTCTTGCATCACTGTGCCAAGGAGTACAGCGCTTTTTGTTGATAAGAATTAAGTCTTGCCATAAGCAATCCTGGATCGGGGGTGGGTTTTGCATTGTATTAACTGGCATGTTGACAAAATCTGCCATGCTTGACGGTTTTCTGACCAGTTGTATGGGCTGATTGTTGACATGGACAAGGGCTGCTGCCTAATTTTTTGGCAATGCATCCTTCATTCCTAACAGGAGTCTCCATAGTGAGCAGGAAGGGCCTAACTGGCTGCCACGACAAGAATGTTCAAACTGTTTATTAAAAAAGGAAGGGAACATGATCCGTCTTTGTTTGGCCTCCTTCCGTGTAGGATGCAATGATGTATCTGATGTTTGCAGAAGTGATTATGGAAAAGATTTTGGCTACATGTGACTGCAAATCCCACAATGCCTTGCTTTGAGCAATGGAAAGGGTGACAGAAAATTTGATGTATGAGTATATAAGAGAAAGTTGCATTTTGCAAATGTAACGCAATCACAATACCGGGTCACAAAGAGCCACATTTTATTGAAATGTGCGATAACGGGAACAGACGGCATGCAGCAAAGGAAAGATAATCGTAAATGAGTAAGTGAATAAAAGAAGACAAAAATATACATTCATATTGGGATTTTTGTGAAGCATTGTTCATAATTTAATCTGGGTAAAAATATAATGGAAATTAGATTGGCTATGTGCTGGGGGGTTTCAGTATCGCTTCTGAAAGATATTGCCTGGAGTGGACGAAGTTGTCTGAATTTTTATCACTTTGTTATCACTTTGTTTCTTTGTATTTCTGAGGTACAACTGTATATGTAAATGTGTACAATGTATGTTCAATCATTTTATGTAAAATTCAGGAGGCTTCTTCATTAGTCGGTGGATGAAGCTCTGTGTGTGTGCATGTGAGTGTGCATGTGTATGTATGAGAGAGAGAGAGTGAGCGACCTTCTTATGGATTTAGATAAGGGGCGAAAGGAAAGGGAAAGATGAAGTGAGGAAGGCGAGGAGGACATGAGATAAGAAGGACGTCCTTACAGATGTGAGATGGTCAGCTGCTGCATTTCTGTACTTCTCATCTGTGCTGTCTTTTTACTTGTTCCTCATTTCCTGCAGTGGAGTTTGAGCACAATGTTTACACTCGTTTTATGAAGTCTCACCGCTGTTACGACCTGGTGCCCACCAGCTCTAAACTGGTCGTGTTCGACACGTCCTTGGAGGTAAGATTTATTGTGACATTTATTTGTTTAGCAGGCGGTCTTATCCAAGGCATCTAACATACTGTAGCTGGCGATCTTTTACACATTTTCCATGTAGACACGACACACTTGTGTTGGCTTGGCTGGTGAGGTTTGCTGTGTTAATGGTACAATAGCAATACCCTCGCTTGTGACCCCCTGGGTAAAAACATAGTTCTGTAACATCGGTGTCACTCTGCTAAGTACCGTGCCAGGATAACTGTCGCTAACTTTAACCTCTAGCACAGGAACAGAAATTAATAAAATCAAATTCAGTACCGTCAAACGCCTGAAGAGAAAGGGAAGCTGTGATTAAAATATGTAAAAAGTGAAATAAAATTATTTTTTTTGCTGTAAGGCTACAATATAAATGACTTCTCTTTCTGAGTTATTACTATTAGTACGACAGCTACTGCAAATAATCATACCATTATTTTTTATGAATTAACTGTACAAATATGTCGTATTTTCTTAGGTAAAGAAAGCGTTTTTTGCTTTGGTCTCCAATGGGGTGAGAGCAGCACCGCTCTGGGACAGCAAGAAGCAGTGCTTCGTGGGTAAGACGACGCTCGCCTCACTCTGTCAGACAGACACAGTCTGTGTCCCCGTTGTCTTATGCTCTAACTGGGGTTTTCATTGCAGGTATGCTGACCATTACAGACTTCATCAACATCCTGCACCGTTACTACAAGTCCCCTTTGGTAAGAGCTCTCTATCCACGTGCACCAACCAACCTCAGGTTGTAGTTCAGACAGACCTCACGTCCCTAAAAGGGTCTTTCTGAGGTGACGTGGGGGGATGATGTCACTGCAGTGCTGCTCACTAAAGATGTGCACTTCAGTCGGCTGTGGCGTTGGGGCAAGGCACACGCATGCGTTTTAGAAGATGAAGATCAACATGGCTGCCGTGTGTCACTCTCTAAATCCTAATCGCTGCGTTCCCTCCTGTCTTTGCAGGTTCAGATATATGAACTGGAAGAGCACAAGATTGAGACGTGGAGAGGTGAGATTATAATGATGATGATGATGATGAAAGCAAATGTATCATTATCTGTGTATTCACGCATATTAATTAATTTTGTATTATGCAGCAAAATTATTGGTACGTTTTTAGTCCTTGTGGTTTGGGACTAGTAATGGGGATCATTATATCAGTTAAAGTATACATAAATTTAAAAAAGGGGTCTAACCCCTGGAATAAATGTATCTTTTGCCCCATCGCTCCTGTGTATCAGGGTTAGGGGCAGAAGCACTTCCTGTAGTCTGGTGACGTGCCCGTCAGTAACTGCTGTCCGTTTCTCCCCGACAACCAGAAGTGTACCTCCAGGATTCCTTCAAGCCCCTCGTCAGCATCTCCCCCAATGCCAGGTAAAGAGGTTCCCCAAAGAACGCTATCATGCCACTGCTAACGCTGCTCCTTTGCAAACGTCCCTGCTGTAAAACCACGGGAGCCATTTTGCACTGATCAGTGAGGCTACTTCCCGAAGGCATGCTTGGTGTATCACGGCCTGTTGGTGCGGCGACGCACCAAAGATACATTTGGAGAAGTTTGGAGAGTGCCGTGGTGTGGGTCTGCATGTATCGTCATGCGTGGGGTGAACGGTCTCTCCCCTCCTCTCTCCCCCCCCCTTCACGCAGCCTGTACGATGCCGTCTCCTCGCTGCTGAAGAACAAGATCCACCGGCTTCCCGTCATCGACCCCCTGACGGGGAACACCCTCTACATCCTCACCCACAAGCGCATCCTCAAGTTCCTCAAGCTTTTCGTAAGTCTCCCCGCCTCCGCGGCACCCTGTTGGCCTGCCTCCACCAGAGCGCGGGCCGGTCAGACTCGCAGACGCAATCGGAATCGTCGTTGCGCTGTGACTGCGCCATAATCGTGACCGTGAGTGTTCGAACGGTCGTTTGTAAAACGCAAGGAGCTGTTATCTCCTAAATGCAAGGAGCTGTAGTGCAAGTCTATCTGTCTGTCTATCTATGTATCTCGCTATCTCTCCATCTGTCTATCTATCTGGAGCAGCAACTGGAGATGTCTGAAATTGTGTGGTGTTGTGTATTCACTAACTGGGGGAGAATTACAAATGAGGTGGTGAGGGATGTGAATTGTGAAACAGAATGGTAATTTACTTACTTTGTTCTTTCTGTTGATTCCTTGAAGTACTTAGTCATCGGGTTTTTGAATCTTCTGTCATGTTTAGTTGAAAGGATTACTTAGATAGATTTTTAAAAAAATACTTAATTATCTATATCTATTTTAATTATATATCTGACCAAAAAACAGTGTAAGGGGATTGAACTCTCACCAAAAAACAGTGTAAGGGGATTGATCTCTGAGCCGAACACTGTGCTTAAGGGGACTGAACCGGAGGAATAAGATGTCCTCCCACTTCCTCTTGCTCAAACAGATCTCGGAGATGGCCAAGCCGGCGTTCCTCGGCCAGACCCTGGAAGAGCTGGGCATCGGCACCTTCCACAAGATAGCCATGGTGCGTAAGGACACGCCCCTCTACACAGCGCTGGGCATTTTCGTGGACCAGAGGGTGTCCGCACTGCCGGTGGTGGATGACAATGGTACGGAGGGGGGTTTGGGGGGTGAGGGTGGGGGGGGTAGGGTGTTCAGGTACCGCGTGAGGGTAATTACACACAAACATGCTCACTCATCAGGATAGGTTAACAGGAGCTAACCCTGCTAATGTAACTTTGATGTTAAAGACTGCAGACTGAGGTTTATTTTTTAACCCTGTGTGGGATATGGCCTGATGAGTTTCATTTTCCTCACAGGGCACGTGGTGGACATTTACTCCAAGTTCGATGTCATTGTGAGTGTTTCCCTCTGTCTGTGTGTGTGTGTGTGTGTGTGTGTGTGTTTGTGCATGCATACGTGTATGTGTTTGTGTGCGTGTATGCGTGTATTTTTCTGTGTGTGTTTGTGTGGGTGCGTGTGTGTATGAAAGTGTATCTCTACTTTTGTATCCATGTGTATGCGTGTACACTGTGCCTGCAATGAGTGTATCTGCGTGTAACAGATAGCATAGCATAGCACTCCATCGCACTGTCAGTGTGGAAGCATATGAAGTGTACAAATGAATGAATGGAGTCCAGTCCAGTCCACTTTCACTGTAGCTCAATATCCTGTTTCTGCTTTTAGCCATCAGCCCTGAAGAGAAAGGGCATTGATTTTTCTCTTTTGTTACACACAGGCTATTCATAGTGCTTAGATCATTGCAGTGCGCTTGTGGTGGTGGGTAAATGCAGCTTCGCTTGTTTGCTTAATTATTGACCAGTCGACAGGAGGTCAGTAATCTGCTGTCACAGCAGGGGCTGGTGAAACCGTTCAGCTCTGCAGATGGTTTCTTTCCTGTCTCTGGGGGGTAGCCACATATTACTGGACACTGTGTGTGTGTGTGTGTGCATGCATGTGTGCTTGTGCATGTGAGTGCGTGTGTGTATGCGTGCGCGTTATTGTGTGCCTGTGTGTCAGCGCGTGCGTGTATGTGTGTGTGCGCGTTTGTGTGCGTGTGCGTGTGTGTATGCGTGTGCGCGTGTTTGTGTGCCTGCGCGTAAAAGTGTGTGCGTGTGCGTGTGTGTATGTGTGTGGGCGTGTTTGTGTGCCTGTGTGTACTAGTGTGTGCATCTGTGTGGTCGTGTGGTCACTGGCTCCTCCTAATTCTCCGTGCAGAACCTGGCCGCGGAGAAGACCTACAACAACCTGGACGTGACGGTGACCAAGGCCCTGCAGCACCGCTCGCAGTACTTCGAGGGCGTGCTCACCTGCCACCGCCACGAGACGCTGGAGGCCATCATCAACCGGCTGGTGGAGGCCGAGGTGGGCGGGGCAGTACGGGGCGGGCGGGGCATTTTTACATATGCAAACGCGCGAGTATGCAAAAGCGCACGCAGTCAGACTCATTTGAAGGACGGTTTGACCAAATGAAACCCAGTACTCAGACAAAGAGACTGGGACAGAGTGCTGCTCAGTGTGGGGGAATGGCTGCCCATTCTCACTCTTATATATTTTTTTTGTCTCCTCCCCCCTCTTTTGTCTTCATTTCTCCTCACATGCTCTTTCGCTCTTTTCTTTACATCTCTTCTGTGTTCCACTCATTTTTTCTCTTTATCTTTCTCTCTTCCTTCCTTCTCACCCTCCTTCCTCTCCCCCCCCCCCTTCTCCTCTCCAAATTTCTCTCCCTCTACTTTTATGGCTGCCTCTTTTTACCACTTTCTCGCCTCTTTCTCTCTCTGCCACTCTCTCTCTCTCAGGTGCACAGGCTGGTGGTGGTGGACGAGCAGGAAGTGGTGAAGGGAATCGTTTCCCTGTCGGACATTCTCCAGGCACTGGTGCTGACCAACGGAGAGGAGGGTGAGGGCCCTGCGGACGAGGGCGGGGGCATTTACACAACCGTTCTGCAGCGCCTCTCCATAACAGTTACCCATGTCACACTAGCGGCTGGAATGTCTGCAGTGTTTCTGCTTTCTGCAAATTATCATTGCCTAACAGACCTACTCATAGCGCTGCAACCCATGCCCCAGTCACAAGACCCGTGTGACTTCTCAAGCACACCCGTCCTCGTGCATCCTGCTAATGCCAGGTCCAGATCCCAAACAAGTGCAAGTCAGTATATTGTGAAGCTTTTATGAAGCCTTCACTACAAGACTTAACATAGTGGCAAAGACAGGAAGTGACATCACTCGTAGTAGTAGTTAAATTACATTTGGCAACAGTTTGCTGGTAGTTCAACTTCAAGGAGTGGCAAAGACAGGAAATGACATCACTCGTAATTGTAGTAAAATTGCATTATGCAACAGTTTCCTGGTAGTTCAACTTTTTTGTGTGGTGGTTGTAGAAATTAATTGCATTTTGAGGTGTAAATATTTTCTCATTTTGGTCCTAAAATATATTTTTTCCAACCCCCTTTGACCAAATACTTCCTCCTCTCTCTTTTCCCGCTAATCTTGATCGGTGAGAAGCACTCTGCTCCACTGTCGTCGCCAACTGCCAACTGCCGATTGCCACACATTGCCGGTTCTCCCCACTGTGCTGTATAGTGGTTCGCCCCGCGTGCAAAAGCATTGCTAACACATTGCATCATGTCTGGGGAACATGATAATTATTTTTTTCCTAATTTCTTTTACAAAGTAGTTTGAACTGCATGTTTTGTAAAGTAATTGTAGTTTTGAAAGCTGGAGTCTTGGCTGTAGTTCAACTACTTTCATTGTGAGGTAATTGGTAATTGGGCATTTACAGCAATGCTTTCAGAGTAGTTTCCCCAACACGGCTTGTCATACGTTTTGATATTGGTCATGGTAACTGTGGTGAGTGTGAAGGTGTGGTTAAAGGAAATGATGTTATGGAATCCTGTGGTCACATCACTGTGGATCTGCCAAAAAGGTGTATCATTTTTCTTTCTTCTTGTTTTTCAGGAACGGCTTGATGAAAGGATGGGGGAAGGGACAGTCTTCTTCCCTTTTTCTCTGTCATCTGTGGAAAAGGTGGAATACTGGAGAAGGAGGGAGGGTGACCGAGAGGAGGAGAGAGAGGGGGGGAAGGGAAATGTGTGTGGATGCCCTGTTAATATTTTCTGAACATGCCCTTATACCCACACACACGCACACGCACACACTCACACACACACACACACACACACACACACACTCTCTCACACTCACACACACACACACACACTCTCTCTCTCTCTTTCTTCTTTTTCGCATTGCAAGCGGAGGAGTCGATAGATTTTTACCGTGGCAACGCAGGTCGGGGGCAGCACATCAGAACGCGCACAAATGAATGTCAGACCAGCAGAAACCGTCAATCGCTGTCAATATTTTTGTACACCTAGTGCTGGAGCTGCAGATTAGGGGCATCTTGTTTTTTTTTTGTTTTTTTATACCTAACATTTAGGGGATCAATTCCATGTTTAAGAACAAATCTTCCATTCCCATGTTTTTTTTTTTAGATCATTTTGTCCATGTTTGGAAAGGGACCGCTAGCGTGAATAGCGCTAACCGCGGGAGGGAACCGTGTTCCTGGTGTTTCTCTGTAGACCATACTGAGAGCTCAGCGAAAGGCCCATATTTGGAAGTTACTTCCACTCCGTGCTCTGTGTAGCAGAGCTGTACTGACATTTTTTATCATTTTTTTTTGGGGGGGAAGGGGGGGGGGGGGTAATGCTTGGTAATGTGAAGTCCTTTGTCACAAAATTGGCATTATTGTTTCAATTTATATTCATTTCATGGATTGCTTTTTAACAGACACAATGGCTGAATATTTATGTAATTATGAGATGTGGGGTTTTGATCATTTGTTTGGTATTAGCTTTTTCACCCTATGATTATTTTACTTATTTCATTAAACACTTATTTCATAGAAAGGATTGAGATCCGTGCCCCCGGATTGGAATTGGGTTCATTTAGTCATTCTTGTAAAGTGCGGTTTCTTGTTACTTGTTGATCTGTAGTGCAGTTTTATTTCATATCTTCCGGTGTAGTCTGATTATCTCCTGCCTGTGACTCGAGGTCAGGCCGGACCGCGGCGCGCCCCTGCCGGGCCGACGAAGCGAAAGTAGCCGAGTCCCGTGAACGCGTGGGGCCAAACGGCTACGGTCTGGCACCGGGGCGGGAGGCCCAGTGCGTCCTGACCTCGTTTTGTTAACCTTGCTCCTGACGTGTTGGGTGATACGGCTGTGATTGGACCGTACGACACAGGAGGGGGCGTGTCCCAGCCCGCTCAGTCTCCCACAGTATGGGGCAGAAGGGCCTCTGTGATCCTGAGACCAAAGTTCCTCAGACACTGGTCCTGGAAACCCACTGGGCCGGCCCGTTTTCATTTCACCATTAAAATCTACAACCAATTCAGACCCAAGACATCAGGTGAAATGAGTTAACCGTTTGATCGACCGCTTTAACTGTTCGATTAATCGGTGAGCGATGCCAAAAACCAGCGGACCCCGTGGTTCTCAAACACCCAGGATCGAGGGACCCCTGAAGTTACATGCCGGTTAACCTCCGCATGAAAACCCATTTAGGAAACGTTAAGCAATGAACCCTTTCTAGGCACGGTTCCTTTTACTTTTACTAGGAAAACATAGGATATTGAAATTGGTGATAATACATAAAAACGTAACCAGCCCCTTTCCTTTAGAGGTCTAAAAATGGCCAGTTTTTTTACCAGCATCAGACTTTCACAAAAGATAATTCTGTGAAAATGAAATGATACATGAGCGTAGCTGATCTTATACCACGGGTATAGGTTAGGCTCGCTCTGGCAATAAGACTGGGCCGCTCTGGGTAGTTTCAGAGCTCTGGCCAACCCAGGAGATTGCATGCAGAAAAAAAGCACAGTAGCGAGTGGGGTAAGAGCACAATGTGTGGACTGTGTCGTGCGTCTGTGTGCACAGATACGAGGAGCGCAGACTCAAAATACCGAGTTCACAGTCGGCACCTCACGATTCCCCTGAATTTTCGTCAGAATGCCTCCAAAACACTTCACAATCGTTAAACCCTGCGCAGCACACCCTGAGCCAAACAGAAGATTTCGTTACAAAGTACACATACTTTTGTTTTCATTTTCAGCAGTTCTTGAAATATCAGTGGGGGTGTCATGTCAGTTATCAAGGGCTGCAAGAAAGGGCGGTATGTGGGCAGTTGCTGATGCCCAATTACATTTGCTGTTTTTATTCAGAATGGACATATTCCCTTCGTTTTTTTTCAGAACTATGAATAGACATGTATACACGTGTATATATCAGAACACCCATTTTTTCTATTCATGTTAATTTTTAATTTGATGCATGACAAATAAATTAGATTTTCTTTTTATTTGGCTGGCCTCTGATATTTGGAACATGATGATTACTTATGAATTGTGTGTGTGTGTGTGCGTGTGTGTCTGGAAGGGGTGGTTGTTTAGCTTTTGCAGTCATGGTCTAATCATTCTCTTTTTTTCAAACTTAGTCCTGGGGGACCCTCATTCTTCATTCCAACTACGATTGCAATCCCAAAATTTTAACAAGCTGCTAATTTTTCTTAATTAGGTGCTTTTCATGTTTAGAAGGATTATTATTTACTCTCTTAAGCCACATTACAGGTATGTCAGAAATAGCTATGAATGTTAAGATAAAAGTCCCATGTGTGCATTATGCTATATTGCAAACAACTGCATAAAATATGGTAACTAAAATTTTTAACTGATCAAATTTAGGACTGAGGGAAATAGGCGCCTAATTAGATTGTCTGTGAAGTGTATTGTGACAATCGTTTGTGAAATTCACTATATAAATACATTTTGATAGATTGATTGGTTGAGGTTGTTGAATACATGTTTAACAAAACCGTCATTGTGTTCCGTAAACTTAACGCAATTTAGGCTTGGTTCGTTATCATTTGCTTTGTCCTTGAATTCTTCATTACCTACCAAATTGTTATTTTTAGTGGCCATGTGTCCGCACCTTCACCAATTAGGAGCCTGCTGATTCACGCAAGTCTTTAGCTTGATTCATTAATAATTTTGGAATCTCTTTTCATGCAGAAAGTGGATGTGAATGTGGAACTTTTATATTTCATGGCATGCACAGCTATTTCTGACATAATGTGGCTTAAGAGCGTAAATAATCCCTCTAAACATGAAAAGCTCCTCATTAAGAAAAGTTAACAGCTTGTCAAAAGTCTGGGATTGCGATCGTGGTTGGAATGATTGCCAGCGTCCACAGAAGGTCCCCAGGACCGAGATTGAATACCTAGGCTCTAATCGGTGAACCTCACCGTTGTTTTGTGGGTATTGAACTGGTTTGTACGGCTGAGGCATTCTGAAGCACCTCCACAAAGAACACCAGCAGTTATTTGTCGAGGCTTATCCCTTCACAGCACGCAGTGGCACTTGTGATATACATGCAGGTGTGCATGCCTGTCTCCCGCAGACACGTAACACAGGTACACTGGATGGAAAGGACACGGGTAGGAAAAAAAAATTGCATTTATTATGGTATCATCTATATACATGTTTGCAGACTAGTCCTGAAAAGTTCTTCATATGGTTTTGAAAGTAGGCTTGATGTTTCTAACCAAGATGTGTGTGCAGAGGCCAGGACGTTCAATGCTTGTATTCTCAGGGGGCGGAGCCTAAGGGAGTGTGGGGAGAGAGACCTCGTAACATTTGGGAGTGGTTTTTCCAAAATCGAACAGTGCACTTATGCACTATGGAAATTCACACAAGCATGCACACAACAAAAGGTGTGACCAAAAAAAGTAACGCTTACTTCAGTGTCCAATTTCAAGACCAGCTGTCGGGTGGTTTTTCACCAAGACTAGCAAAAGTAATTCTAATTCGTCACGGGTGAGCGTGAAGATGTATCTGCACCTGAAGAACCTGAGGCTAATTATAAACTCACAGCTGGACTCTTTAGGTTTTTTTTGGGGATGATTTGAATTATGTTCCAATCCGAACAGTCCTCTCCTCGGTTCAGGAAATGCACACGCCCCCAAGAATTCACCCAGTCCTGGCCAGTCTGCCGCACACCCCTTCCTGTAAGCAGCAACGTTTTCCGGAAACTACACACACGCGTTCCCCTGGACTCCCCACACCAAAACTGAATTCATTCCCGAAAAAGAGAAATTCACTCTGGAAAAAAAGATAATGACAAGAAAATAAATAGTTTTGACTAAAGTTTCTGTTTCACTCTTTCTGCAGGACAGAATTAAATACAGATTCAGTAGTGGTCTTTAGAGCAGGGTTAAATTCCAGTGTTTCCTTGCTACAGATGCATGAATGAAGCACCGTTTCCAAACTGCCCAAGCCAAATAATCTCACACACACGGGTAGAGTCGCCTTCAGAGCCCAAAGCGTAGACCGTCAGGCCTTCGCATCGCCTTTTTGCCTTGGCGCCATCGCCAAAAGCGGGGAAAAGGGATGGCGTCGCCGTCCAGCAAAAATACAAGTGTCTGAGGACAGGTTCTCATTCACCTATTCTCACATTTAAAAAAAAAAAAAAACACACACCGTGTCCTGCTCTACTCAAGCGCCTACCCAGGTTCAGAGAGAATGTGGGATTCGAGTGGTTGGCTAAGCACCGTACGACGACCGTCCACAACCTCGGTTGCAGCTAAAGGGAAAGGAGTAAACCCAGCTGGAAAACTGCACCCTAACCCTAAACCCCCCCCCAACCGCCAGACTGACTGCTCAAGTGCTGCTACAGGACCTGCAGAAGGCCGCCAAACCCAGCACTGAACCGCAGGTGATCCCCAGCCCTGATGTGTGGAGTGCGTTATGCGGGGACCTGAAATTATGCGGTGGCACCAAGTTGTCCTGTTTGTGCGTGTGTGTGTGTGCGTGTGTATTTGCGCACTTGTTGTGTACTCTCCCTGTGAAGTCTGGCACCGTCCGAAAGCAATACTAAAAGATACTGCGGTCACCGAATGCGGATGAGCAAACCGATCACATACAATCGTTATCTGATTATAAATAATGAAACGTCCCCTCGCTTCTGACCCAGGGCGTCATCGTGCGCTCGCAACATTCAGCCCAGATTGATATTGCATGCACGTGGCATCGGTGCAGAAAGCACAAATCCATAATCGGCCTTTAGACAGCTACTGTCATGTGGAAAGGCAGGGGCATCACTGCAGTTTCCACTACTTCTGTCAGCCTTGCAAACGGTCCACAGACCAACTGTCACATCCTGAAATGCATTTGCAGTATAAATGTGCCAGAACAGGAATACAAAACGGAACTGGAAAAACGACAGCACCGATACCGTACGATCAATCGCCCAGACGATTGGCTTTCTAGTCCTGCTTTACCCACCACAACAGGGGTGACGGTTATAAATGTTCTTCTTGGCTTCAGAGCACCCTGGGGCATTGCGAACTTCAAATGGTGTGCAACCTAACTCACGAAACCCATTTGGACTTGAAAGTGGACTTAAGCTTGTCCATTAAGTCCAATTACTATTTGTAACTGAATTCACTGGTGAATCACATGTCTAACACTGCATTTACAACAAAATTCCTCCACCGTAACACCTTTCTGCTTTCAAATTTAGCTTGTTTATAAGTTTGTATAATGACTTGATATACTTTGCATTTTTAAAGAGAAAAATCATCAGAAATTACACTAAACAAACTGACACAAAGCACCACGTTTCAAAAGAAAGGAGATTCTGGGAACTCTGTTTTCTAAGCAGGTTGTAGGCATATCAGACCATAATAATATGTACTTCTTTATGCTTCCGAGAGAATATTGATAATGCTCAATACACTTAACAGGTTTTGACAGGATTAGAACGACAACTCTAAGATCTCTGGACTGAAACTGCAATGCTTTTATAAGCAAAGCTAGATTATGAGCTCTGTGGAAAAACACATGTAATAAACCCCAAATGAAAAATGCAACAAACAAACAAAAATGAAATAGATATACACAGGGAATCTATACAGGTCAGGTTCAAATCAAAAACATAGAGACAGGAACAAAATAAGACAGAGGGGGAATACTGAGACCAGCAGTACCTCCAAGTTTCAATTTTGTATGTAACAATACAAATAATAAACTGAAAATATACAAAATTACAGCAGATTCGTTGTATGAAGGAAAACTAAATGTAATCAAGGAAAGTGAACGAGCAAGTTCAATATAACCATCAAAATCAGGAAAAAAGTAGTGTAACACTTTGTACAAACTATTTACAACTTGCATATCCAGGAGGTATAAAGAACTGAAAATCAGGAGTAATGAGTCAGGATTTCAGTACAGCACAGGTAGATCAGACCCCTTTCTCGAGAGAGAATCACATTAGCCTTCCACAGTTTGACACCAAAAAGAAGTCCGTCAGGAGTGTTTAAAAAAACGGCAAGTATCAACAATGACTAAAACTGAGACTTAAAATATGCCTGTTGGCGCATCCCCTTAAAAGCTACTTCTGGCCTGGGAGTGGTGAGAAAATACAGGTTCTCAGTAAAAATGACCGTACCGTTCAGGAGTTTCTATGACGTTAGCGCGAATGCTAATTGAAGAGGTTTCATGCTCAGTCAGTGCAGTATGTGGCATCAATAAAACAGGAGTGTTCGAGTACGCAAATCCTCTGTGGCCCCAAAATGTCGACGACATTGACGTGTGACCGCTGTGGAAGGGGACAAGTTGGCAGCTTCAGCGCGAGCACAACCGCGGCAAATTTCCGACGCCAAGACGGATCCCATCGGGGGGATATATGCGTGTATTGGAAAGCAGCAGGACAGGCTCAAAACTGTACCACGCATCGTCGGTCCAACTGATCGCACCCATTTGTCACATGATTCAGATTCTTGTCGTATGTCACGTGACATTCCCCGGAAGGTCACTGGTTCTGGTAACAAGGCCAAATTGAGAGGGAGTCCCAAAAAAAAAAAAAAAACCCAAAAGAACAAAGTATTAGCCAATGGCTCCTTCTCACCTGAGACTGAACCCTAGACACACTGAATCCCCAGTGAATGATCCTCACAGCTTGCTACTGGACAGCGTGGATTTTTAAAAAAAAACATAAATAAACCACCACCAGGTGTGATGCAAGCACCTCATCTCGTATTTGACCAACAGATCATACAATGCATTTGGAGTAAGCATTAGCTTGTTAGCCTGTATCAGTGGCTGCACCTGGAATGTTCAATGGCTTGGCTTATCCAATCAAAGAGCTTAAGCCAAGGCGAGGATGTGCTTTAAAAATGGCCATCCCGTCAGGGGCTGACGCGCAAATAAAATCTCACTGAGGAGGAGCGGAGGGTGCTGTGGTTTCGTATTAGTCGACGGCAACTGAAAAATTCCATCCGGCCCTTGCACACATACCCCGAATCCTGCGCTCAGAAGACGAGAAGTCTGGTCCCCTCGTCTGAAAACGAGTCAGCTCCCATCTGGAAGAAAAAGTCCAGTTGCGTAGAGAAGTCTGGTTACTTGTGCACGGCAACGGGCCCCCCTCACCACACCTGAGAAAAAACTAACCTGCCGTAGTTCAGAAAAACACCAAAGAGCAGCTCAGCCATGCAGGTCTAAATTCCGCCTGTACACCAGTGATCTGAAGGGTGCTTGTCCAGAGCACCACGGAGATGAGGTCTCTAGGCGATTGAACTCCAGCTCTAGGACCCTTGCTACACACTTCCTGCACAGGCTGTACTGGGCTAACAATTTAAAAATCCAGTTTTTTTGCCACCATTTCACATTTGCACAATGAAAGCATGATTCATTGTGAAAACAAAAAGAAATTGTGAAAACAAACAAAGAATATATATACAAAAAGTTCCAAACAAGTTTCTGAAGTCTGAAATTGATCTTTTGCGCGGAGTTGCTTGTGGGGAGTGCGAAAATGCTTAACAAATTAAATAAAACCGTAATTCGGTTACTGTGTTACTGTACGCCAAAATTCCTGCCATCAAGAACAACACAAAAATCACATGAGCAGTCACAGTCGCTGTAGTCCTTGCCTGTTTCAGAGGGGGATGATGGGTAATGGTCAGAAGAGGGGAGGCGGTGGGGAAAAGGGTGAAAGGTTGAAGGTTGGGTAATGGGGAGGCAGAAAGGAATGGCCGGGTTTTCACTCAGTAGTTTTGGCTGAAAAGGTGAGGTAGGCCTGGTCATTTCTCGGGTTGTGGCTTTAAAAACTGGCAGGATTCAGGAGTCATTTTTCTTTTGTCGTCGTTTTCCGATTTTCTCCTTCGCTCATTGCGTCTCTGCGCGGCGCGTAGCTTCGCTGTCCCTCTCAGACCTTGATGTCCTCCTGCACGCTGAGCTGCGACAGCGTCTTCTTGATCCGCAGCGCCGTGAGCCTGGCCGCCCCGTTACCATGCCAACACTCCCGCATGATCTTCCCCATCACCCGCAGGGCCTGATGGACACAGGGAGGGAAGGGGGGAAAGTTTAGCGTCGGCTAGAATATCCAGCAAACCTGTCCATGTACTGTATGCTTGTGTGTGTGTGTGTGTGTGTGTGTGTGTGTGAGTGAGTGAGTGCAAGTGTGCATCCAGAGTATGCACGCAAGTACGTTTGTTGGTGTGTGGGTGTGCATATATTAGCATGCGTGTGTGTGCACATATAGGTGTATTTACGTGTGGGTAAGTAAGTGTGCATGCAGGTGTATGTGTGTACTGTAGGTATACATGCATGTATGCCAGTCTGAATGTTTTAGTATGTGTGTATAGGTGTATGTACACACAGGTGAGTGTATATGTTTGCAGGGGTGTGTGTATGTGTACCTACATGTGTGTAAGTGTGTCTGCAGGTGTGTGTGCATATTTGTGTGTGTGCGTGTGTGTGTGTGTGTGTGTGTGTGTGTGTGTGTGCACCTCATAGCTCTGCCACCAGTTGGGCACGTTGGGCCTCAGTTTCTGCTCACACACCACCTTCCTCATCTCCTCGATGGAAGGGTCCGAGGGCACCAGGTCATAGTAGGGAAGCTGGTACTCCTCATGGACACCTGGGGCACAGACAGGGCCTTACTACCTGGACCCATCACAGCACTGAACTACAATTCCCACATGCCCTTCACGCAACACAGACTGCAACTGTGCTTGTGTATTCAGTCATAATAAAATTTTTCAAAAAGTATGAACAGGGCTATGGAAATGGTGAAGCTGTTCGAAACTATCTTGAAATTCTCCACTTTATGCTTATGGTCAATTTTGGGGGTGGGGTGTTTTTTGAATAGGTGAAGTTGTAATAATGCTAATATTTAGTTTAAAGACAGTTCACCAGACAATATTAAAATATTTCAAACTTTTCTTCCTCTTGTTTTCCCTTCCTCTATACCTCTCCACGCGATCCTTGTCCTCTTTCCCCCACACACACAAACCTTCCCATTAAACTATCTGTATGCTTCCTTTTCTCTGACCCTATGCCTCTCCAGTTTTAATGCAGTTCCGTCTCATATTCATTACACTGTTATCACATAAAAGTTTAAGAACAAAAATGAGCCTGCGTCAGGTTTCTGCTGCTCACCGCCTGCGTTGCATCGACGCGCAATCTCCCAGTACACCAGTCCCAGGGCGTAGATGTCTGCGCATTTAAAGGAGTCAAAGTGCCTCATATTGATGGTTTCGTCCAGAACTTCCGGGGCCATATACCTGGAATAAAAAAATATGTATATATTCTCACCTCTGACAAAAAACATGGCATTCTGATATGTACTTTTTATTCTTTTGTGAGACTAAATTGTGATGGGTACACAGTAGGATCCACTTGAGCAACCTCAAAGTCACTGTATCTGCTGGTTTTCAGTGTGTTTCTGGACGTAATAAAGTGCTTAAGTTATTGATTGGCTAAGAGCCTGTACATTGGCTGCTGACTGAAGGAAATTTTTGTACCCTGCATACACTGCTGCCCCCCAGAACTGGAGTTTGTGCTCCCTGATGAATATTTTATGAGCACCTAAAATGGGGGTGTTGACGGTCTGATGGTTTTTGTTTTCCCCTCAGCAAACAATTTAGACCCAAGAAGCCAATAAATGAGAAGAAATATCTATATAATAAACTACTTTAATATTTTTACTTTAAAAACCCAGCAGACCCTGTGGCTCCCCAAGATCAGAGTCATCAAATTAGCAGTTGATTAAAAGTCAGTGGTTTGGAAACTTGTGTGTCAATACTGCCCTCTATGGTCTCCTCAGACAAATACATGAGCTTAAAAAAGGATGTAAAAATTAAAAGCAGGTCCAACCTTTAAAATAAAAGTTTTTTAAAAATCAAATGGATTTTACATTTGATTTATAGTGCATTAAGAGTTGGCAGTAGCCCAAAGCAAGGAAAAAAACTAAGAAGATAAACTGCAATTAAACAGTTTAACACAAGTAAATGTCATGCCGTTCTGTGGTCAGCAGGCTCTGTATCCATGCAATTTAGCAGTTGAGGTATGTACCTCTTTGTTCCCACGCGCTGGTTGGGGGCGATGTCGATGGTGTCAGTGACGGACTCGTGCCGTACGGCCAGTCCCAGGTCGGCGATGGCGCACACGCTGTTCTTCTTCACCAGAATGTTCTTGGACTTGAGGTCGCGGTGAGCGATGCCTGGCTTCCCTGCACAGCACAGAGAGAACGGCTTGAATTTCCCCAGTGAAACCTGTGCCACGACAAAGCCTATTGGGTCCCAATCAATGAACTGTATACTGTTCAGTGGCCCCAATGTTGCAGACTTCCTGCTTCCTGTGTACGGATACTGCCCAGATTCCAACGACCGATGTTTGTTTTATTTATTTTTAATTGTATGGTAAGGGAAAAGCCCTTGAGGTGAAACATCTCATTTTTGAGGGCCCCTGTGAAAATGTTCAGATTTATGTACAGTACAGCTAAGACCGTAATAAAAAAATACAAAATACATTAAAACTAGTGTTCAAATCTCCAGCTGACAACAGGACATTGTAACTTTAGGCTGTAATAAAAATAAAATAATCTTAAAATAAAATTTCAGTGTTTAAAAGATCAGAAAAAATAACGATTTTGTAAAAAACAAAAATGAAATACAAAATAAAAAATAAATAAAATAATAATAATAAATGTAAGAATAAAGCAACATAAAATTCAGATAGTCTACAGTGCAGCCAGACAAATTTTTGGAAAAGTAGCCAACTATACTACGGATGAGACATTCCATGATTGTATGACTGTTTGCTGAATTTACATATTTTAAAGTTTATTTGTAATATAAAGTTATTTTTTACCTTACAAATGAATGCTATATCACAGTGGGCCGCAAAGCTAGTCAAAATGTTATTTTATTGGATTTAATTGCAACTAAAACCCGCCCAATACTAGCCTAATTTTAATATGAAATTATTTGGCCAATCAGTCTTTTTTTATCAGCATCTTTAATTGACTGTCCAATCTACTATTTTCTGGGTGTGTCTTCAAGGTAACGATAATAACAAAACTGTTTAACTGTTTGACTGCGAAAGAAGGAGAATGAACGGCGTGTGGAAGAATTTACGGAAATATGTAGCCTGTTGCCTGTTTTTTCTTTCAGACATAGCGAGTCTCCATGAAGTCTAATTTTAATCAAATACGCATAGCATTGTTTAGCTGCAATCGGACTCATCAGCAGTCGTCCCTGGAGGTTTAATCAGGATCATTGCCAAGTCTGCGGGTTCCGACGGTGCCACCACCATTTCGCCCTTCCCAAACTGACATCGATTATCCTCTCTTCAGACTTGTGAGTAACTTAATATATGAAGACCTCTATTACGCTTCTCGGTTTTGGTTTTATTTTTATACTATTAAATGAACGTAGACCGTAAAGATGTTCATTTTGCAAAGGAAGCCCTGTTCTGTGGTCAACCTATATCTCCAGGAGGCTACAATTAGGCCATGTCGACCTACCGGCTGCATATGCACTTGCTCGTTCGCTTTCTAGTGATGCAGCTAGGCCTACCTGCATTTTTAGCAATACATGGATAACTACCACGCTCTATCTAGTTGTTTGTAAGTTGTGTCATTAACGACCGTTATGTGGCGGGGTCTGGAGAGTGGAGACTTGGTTTTGACTGGCAAATGGAAAGGAATTGCCGGCGAATTCCGGCTAACGTTGGCTGAAGTAGCCTACTGTAGGCTACACTTTGTAGATCAAAACATGGCGCATCAATTTGAAAACACAGATTTGTGGAATCATGAGAAAACGATTGAATTAAACTTATGATGGTTATACAAGTATACAATTTGCTGTCACATAAAATTTGGTGGTTAATGTTCACGTGGTACAGATAACGGATATTTTTGTTTGATATAAATGTATTGTTTTTAACATTTGCTTCCAATGATAGCACGAAGATTGACCCCACCAAACGTAGAGATACCGTCCAAGTAATAGCAGAAACTTTATTTGCTGAAGCATACGGGTCTGGTAAGCCAGCTGACAAAAACTGGATGTGTAGCCTACAGTGCCTGATCGCCATTAACCGTTTATTAGTCAGTCACACTGCTGTGCTGATGGGCCGCCGTGCCTGGGTAAGCTACTGTGTTTGCTAATGGAAATAAAATATAGCCACTTGCAGTTTGATAATTATTACTATAACTCAAGCACTTAGCAGCTGAGCAAAGCATTGTAAATCCGCGTCTGTAAGCGATTTCGGTTTCGTGTCGGGTTCGGTTTTCAAATTTGGCACACCCAACCAGTCAGGCTTGGTTGGCTGTGGTATAAAGGTCTCGAGTATGGTCTGGGTTCAGGCTTCAATTTCATGTCCGTGTAGACCTCTACCTTTAGCCTATTGTTTTTAACAATAACCCTTTAGCCCTTGTTTTTTTTTTTTGTTTTTTTACAGTTACTTAAACAAAGGCTGGCGTGCCTCAGCTGCTTTGTAAATTGCTGTGTAATATACATTTTTGTTAATTATTTTTCATAAGTAGTAACACATTGTATGCGTTGGTATTGCAGCTACAGCAATTGTACTTTCTCTTCGGTAATTGTGAGAATCATTGTGCTGTGAAAGCTGTAAAGGTGACTCCACCCGCTGTAAAGTCTAAAGCACACTGCTCCCAGTAAGGTCAATAAATGAGCAGAATCCACCCTAGTAAAGCCAATAAATGAAGACTCTGTCCGCTGCAGAGCCTGTATGTGATGAGACTCCGCCCCCTCACCCTGTGTGCCGAGGATCTCCATGTGCAGGTGGGCCAGGCCGCTGGCGGCTGACAGTGCCAGCTTGATCATGCCCTCGATGGTGACGGAGTAGCGGTTCAGGTAGTCGAAGAGGGAGCCGTGCTCGTGGTAGTCCGACACCAGCCACAGCTGCGTCCAGGTGCCGTTATCTGAGGGAGGCGTGGGGGAGAGGAAAAGGGGCGGGGGCAGGAACAGACCATTGGAGAAACAGAAACAGACCAACATCCAATCCAATCGGCTGACCGAACTGGAACAAGATTGACGGGCAGGACTTGTGGAAACCTTTTGTGTCCGCAGTTTAAGCGGCAGCAGCGGCGCTCACCCTTGTTGTCGGCGGCGATGAAGCCCAGGATGTTCTCGTGGCGGAGCATTATGGTCTGGTAGATCTCAGCCTCGCGGAACCAGGAGCGCTCCTCGCGGGATGAGAAGATTTTCACGGCCACGTCGCCCCCGCGCCACTTCCCCCGCCACACCTCTCCGAAGCGCCCCTTCCCGATGATCTCCTGCAGGACGATGGTGCGGGCGACCGTCCGCTGCACGAAGAGGGGCAGCCCTGGGGGAGGAATGTGGTTGGTTCAGGACTGACTTGAGGACCAGTACATGGTCACTGTAAACTCACTGAAGAAAAAATTCACCCAAAAAGTAAAATATGGTATTTTAGCTATTTGCAGATGATAATATAGTTGCTCACAGCATTATATATGTATTATCCTGCGATAAGACTGTGCTCCTAAAAGTTAGATGACCCCGATGATGAATTTGGTAATAACTCCGTTCCTGTTCAATTGGAAAAGTATATGTACATTGGGATCCATCTCTCCACTTGTATTGTTGGAATTTCTTGACAAAAATGATTAGTCAGGAGCTCCTTTTGATGTTTTAATAAAACGACTGGTCAGGAAGCAAAAATATTAGGCTCAGTACATGAGTTTATATAGTTTTCAGAGACAAAGAACTGTTGGTCCAGCCTATGAGACTCGATCAATCACCATATGGAAAACTTCCATTTATGGCCAATTGTAGGTTAAGGAGTCCATACCAAGACCGACAATGGCAGCCAACTTGACAGAAATAGAGGTCCTTTAATCCCTTAATGCACTTGATTACTGCAGCTGGTGTCTATACCCTCTTACTTCCATTCCAACAGGTAACACTGTGTGGGGTGAAACACTTAAATTATTGCTATGGAAGAGGGATTTTAATTTGAATGGTAGAATTCTTAAGTGTCCAGTAATGTAATTTGTATTTGAGTTCAACAGTGTTCTGGTAAATACCAATTTAACTGGTTTCATTATATACAGGACAACAACCCCAAAACTCCCCATGATATGGCCCACAAACATACAAAAAGACATCACTTTAAACCTAGCAAACAAACTCTTACTTTCCACCAGCCACACAGACTTCAGGGCTTGCAACTTTGAATACCCACCACCAGGCCACATATAGTAGGTAGATGTTGAATTGGCAGGCTTGCTGGCTTAATTAACGATCAGCTGTAAGTTTAATATTCAGTTGAATATAATTGTACTTTTTATACAAGGCTTAATGCGTGTTTTATTTGGCTTAGCTAGGCATTTGTTTCTTCAACACAACACTGCAGTACAGCAACGTAGCGAGTTTCTGAATGAAATTCTGGGGTTCTAAGTCAGTACTTCGCTACCATGCTGTGTTGTACTGCAGTGTTCGGTTGTGGCGAAGAAGCTAATGCCTAGCTAAGGCTGGCCACATTGTTACCAACACTTGAAAATTCCCAAAGTACAAAAATTCCCCAAGTCAAACTTCAAAGCAGTGAACTGAACTCTAAATAAGGCATGTAAATTCTGCCTGCTGTTCCGTTGTGCAAACTACCAAGGCAAAAATAGCAAACTGAGCACATTGTACAAGCAGATTATCCCTGCATGGCAGATCCTGCCAAATAGATTTGATTGACAGACTTTGTTGTCGTCTTGAAAAAGGCCTCTGGGAAATGACAAGCACCATTGTGAAGCCTAAGTGGCACTTTAAAATCAAATGCTCCTTTGTGACGGATGTCATTATCAATTTAAGCGTGATGAGTTAAGTCACAAAACGGACTACAACATTAAACAAGGCATCGCGAAAAGCGCCAAGTAAAATTTCACCGCATGAGGTCAGTTTAATTTGTGTGTCGATCCGCTCCTTAAGGGGAGGGGGAGGTCCGTACCAGAGCCGGATCCGGAGGTGGACAGGTCGAAGATGAGGTCCTGCAGGGTGCTGTCCTTGGGCAGGTACAGGTGGTCGCAGGAGGGGTCCTCCACCTCCAGGCGCTGCCGGTGGCTGTAGGTGCGCTGGTGCTGCTGGAACAGGAAGACGCCCACCAGCAGGAGCACGCAGAACAGGAAGAGCCCCACGATCACCGCCACCAGGTCCACCAGCCCCCAGCTGCCCCCGGGCCCGAACCCGCTGTTTTCCGCTGGCCTCGTGGTCACTGCAGGAGAGGGGGGGGGGACAGCAAGCGAGGCTGCACGTTAGCACGTTAGCACCCTTTTACCTCTAATACGAACAACAGTGGGGGAAAAAAAGATTTGCTTCAGCCTCAGGAGGTAAAATACCATGGGAACGACCCCAGTGGAAAGACTCAGCTAACGGCGACAATGATAAACAACTAACATGGAAAAAAAGAAACTATCCCCATCGGACCCTTACAGGCAAACGCTAATGAGCCTCTCTATCAATTTGTATCAGCAGGATCACGGGTTATTCAGGACAGCATGACACCAGTTTTGAAATGGACAGCTTTGTATTGTCACCTCACCACCCCCGGACTCTGCAATGAGTATGGACTCCCAAGTGCTCCAAGATACCCAGAAGAGTATTTCTGAATTGTTTGATATACATTACATTACATATCCGCTAGCTGTTTGGCTGCTGCTCTTTACTCAGGCCACTCACTTCCAATGAGAGCTCAGTAGCAGCGAGACTCTTGGTCGTGTGTTGAGGGCCGCAGGGCACTTGTTAAACGGTTAAAACGGCATTAACTTTTGCTACGGTGTGGTCATTTAGAAAATTCCGCTTATCACTTTTGTGTTCAGTCATTTCTCATGCTTTCGTCACATCAGCTTCCCTCCGGAAAGCCAGCACTATAGTCCGCGAATGCCGCAGTAAAGCATTTCGCTTTGAAGGCAAGGGGTCGGCAAACTGTCAAACCATTTAGTGCCGTTTTTTTTTTCTCGAGGGAGATGCGGTACTACGAAGCGTGGCACACCTTGCAAGCGTTTCCCCCCCCAACCCTACCCTCCCCTCCTCGTCCCCCCCGTCCCGCCCGGCCCGTCCCGTCTCACCGGTGGGCGTGGTGAGGCTGACGCTGTTGCAGTAGTCGGTGTAGCAGCAGTGCGTGTTGAGCAGCCCCTCGGCGCTCAGGCAGTAGAAGGGCTGGCCCGGCGGGACCAGCCTGTCGCGGGGGATGCAGACGCGGAAGCGGTGCTCCTGCCCGTTGATGAAGGAGGTGGAGGCCATGCAGGCGCCGTCCGTCACGCACTGGTACCCCGTCGTCGTACATTCCGTGCAGTTGCACCTCAGAGCTGCGGGGAGGGGTTAAAGGATGGAACGAGAGAGGGCGAGAGTGAACGGAGTGAAGAGGGTGGGAGAGAACAAAAAGGCACAAAATGACACAAAAATCACTTGTGGGCAATACATTTCTCTTCACATTTGTGCCAGTATTGTTTTTCCAGCCAATGTCTAATGGCATCCCATGACAGATTCTGTATGATAGAGTATGTGACCTTGTGACCAGACCCAACCAAGCCTGACTGGTACTGCCAGATATAAAAATATGATAAATAATGGTAAAATTGTGCAGTTACATTTTATAATAGATTTTTTTAACTGGTGGGGATTCTCAAAATTGCAAATTTATTGAAACCAATCTCAAGTATGACACATGATGATCTCCCACAGGTACCTATCGGAGCATTTTCCCTTGCACAATTTTCACGGACATCCTGTCCACAGCCTTGATTGACTCGCCACCAGAGGGCGCTCACACACAGTTAAACAATGCCATCAGAGTCAGTCCCTTTGGAAACTGAGGGCTGGGGTTACTCGTCTGCGTCGCATGTAATCAGATACTACACTGCAGATGAAACGACACAAGCCCGACAGTGACTGGGGCGTGCTTGCGTGTGTGTGTGTGTGTGTGTGCGTGTGTGTGTGTGTGCGCACGCCTCGTTCCAAATCCAGTGGAACACAGTGTAGTCGTTTAATGCTGTATAGCTTAAGGCAGTGAACACAAAGGCTCTCATTAAGACTGCCCCATCGTATAAAGGGCACAGTAATAAAACAGGACAACAATAAGTCTGTGATGTGGACCGAAAGCGTCTCTCGACTCGGAGGCAGCGCACGTCACGGATCGCAAAGCTGAAATCGCGGACGAAACGACAGCCACCTCCGTAAGCCTCCCCGAGACGCTAACCGTGCCACACGAAACGTGACTTCGGCGGGAGCTGAATGACGCTGGACCGCCCTCACCCCCAAGATGGCAGCACCCAAAAGTAAACGCTGCCGCTTCGTTGTCAGTTAGGCTTGCAGAGCTGATGCTAAGAAAGCCCAAGACATGTCAGTCTGGTGGCGTTAAGCGGGGGAACCTTTAGCGTACTTGACGTAGCGTCTCCGATTGAGCGCATGTTAAACCTGACACCCTTTGTCACGGAGGCGGCACTGAGGTTCCGGACTCCACCCCACCCTCCTCTCTGGTTCTGTGGCGCTTTTGTCCTCAGCCGTACCCTCAGCAGGGCCCTTTATTAAGCTCCGGGGCCACACCGATGAGCTATTTAACCGCACCGCTGTGCTGTCTGGAGCCCTTTTCTTCCCCTTCTTTTTTTTTTTTTTTTTTTAAGTGCCTATTTAAAGGAGAACTTCCTGCAACGTGGCAGTGTGGCGGCCTGTTGTTCCCGCTCAAATTTTAAGCTGAACTACATTACATTACATTACAGGCATTTGGCAGACGCTCTTATCCAGAGCGACGTACAACAAAGTGTATAACCATAACCAGGAACAAGTATGACGAAACCCCTAGAGAGAAGTACCGGTCCAAGTACAGGGAACAACCGCATAGTTCAACTTGGACCCTGGTGGTTAAACTGATTAACACTAACAACGAGAACGGCAACAACGCAATCTATGGAAAAATAAAAATAAATAAAAATACAAGTAGTCGTTAAGACTGGCGAAACTGGAACTAGTTTCTGAAACTGCGAGACTTGGGTCGTGACTGTACAGGGCACGGCGTTTTTAGCACAAGGTACACTCCAGGGGAAGACGGCGCTATAAGCTTGCTGCCATTTCACAGCGTCCCTTCTCCTGACTCGGGTGTTTTAAGTCCGAGTATCTTCCAGAAGCTGTGTTTCAGAAGCCCCTCTCCGGGGGAAGTATTTTAGGTGTCGTTTATGAAGGCGGCCGAACGGAGTAGTGTGTTTGGAGCGACAGGGCGTAGCGAACATGCTTCGCTAGCACCATTACTGTACGCGGCACCAAGCAAGTACCCACACTTCATTTAGATTAACTTTGGATTATCGTTTAACAAGTGCTGCTCCGCCCGGACAAACTGAGGGTACTTGGAAGCGTCTAGGTATGCAGCCCGCTGGCGAGGAATCTGCCACTGGAAAGACAAAAGATGGAGGACGCAACGGAGCCACAGGCCACCGGCTGCAAATGGATTTCTCCTTGGGCTCTGCTAAGAATCTCTGCAGTCCTTCTGCCTCTATTTCTCTCTTCAGAAGCCCCTGTGATGTCATTTAATTCCTACAGATCTATTGCAACATACGGATGCGGTCTCTCTCCCTCAAACTCTCACTCTCACACACACACACACACACACACACACACACACGTACACACACGCTCTCACACACCCCTTTCTGACGGCGCAGCCCCGCCCTTCCTTGTCTGCTACCAGACGTGTTTTACGTGTGTGTGGGAGTACGGAGTGACTGGAATTTATTGCCGGATAATTCGAGATAACGTCTTGCGAACATAAAACAGTGCTGGGGCGCCGGTGGCGGGGGTCCGAATGCCGGTATTTTTGAGGGGTGTCCAGGCTCAGAAATACCGCGCGCGCGAGCGTGAAAGCAGACTTTTTACACCCCTGCGTCTCTCCATCTTGTGCAACACTTCCTGCGTGCGTGTGACTAAACTTTCCCAACTTCCTTGATAGCTCTGATAGAGCCCATTTTGCAAGGCTTAGTCATAAAAAAAAGTCAAGATGTTGCTAATTATCAAAAGTAAAAAAAACTAGTTTCTCAAAAGCTGCATCTGGTTTTCTTGTAATCTGATTTTTCAGCGCCCCCCTCAAACACCCCAACCCCCCTTCTCTTCCCCATGCCCCACTTCCCACTAAAGCAGTTTATCATAAATATGCCAGACACATTGGAGCCATGCTAAAAACTATTTGCAGTTCTGGTTGACTCACATTTTAAGTAAATATCGCAATTGAAAGGAGATTTTCCAGGTATTTAATTTTGCGCGCGTGTACTTGCATGTGTGTGTGTGTTTTAAATGAGTGCGGTGCCATTACTCAGCGCATAGTGACTGCTATTTGGCGACTGAATTGCAATCTGGCCTTTTATTACGGTAAGTCTGGGGCTGTTCACAAAGAAGCTGCGGGGAAACGCCTTGTGCGTAGTGACATTTCAGCAACGAGGGGGCCAACAGATTCCTCTCCTTATCAGCGGTTTTGCAATCTCCGTTCGCCAACACGTAGGAGTTTTATCTGAAAAGCATTCAACACATTTATGACGTCACGGTCGGAGAATACAGATAGACTTAGATCAAGGCTATCAAATAGAAACCAGAAACCCACATCAGTCACTAGTACCAAATGACATCACGAAAAAATGCCGTCTCATTGGCATTTCTGGTACGACTGCTCCTCGTTTAAAAAACCAGTTGTCGTGGAGATCCGGTAACGGGGTCAGGTTACATCTCTTGCCTTGTAACAGTTTTCGACAGAACTGGTTTAACTTGGGTTGTTTATCTGAACCTGGACAGATCCGCTTGCCTACCAAAAATAAATCTGTGAGGAACACGCGTAAAACCCAGCCCCTGAGCTGTCAGCGGCAATTTATAGGGGCTTGTAGGTCGAAAACCCCCCCCCCCCCCCCCCCCCCAAAGAACACTATTCAGATCAATGTCACGCGAGGTCCCTGGACTGTGAAAGGGTAAAAATCAGTGCCTGGTTTAAGGAATTTGCCCTAAACGCAGGAAGTAGAGCACAAAGAGGGAAACCGTTTCTGAGACCGAGCGAAGGTGAGGAGAGACAGCGGGACCGACACACTTCCTGTCTACCCCAACCCCCACCCCACCCCCAGCACAGCGTGAAGAGCTTATCCCTCCCTTCTCTCTCTCTGCAGGAGCACAGAGAGAGAGCACATGGCCCCCCCCCACCCCACTCACACGCACCGCTACACACACACACACACACAAGAAGCACATTTGCTCCCAAGTTGAAATTTAGGAGCGCACTAATGCATTCCAATTAGCCGATGTGCTCCTACATTATTGTTCCAGCTAGCGCAGATCCATTTTCAGAAGCAAACGCTCCTAAAATGGGAGCACTTCTGGAGCCCTGATACGAGGGCGCGGATTAGCCGGTCCACGCGCGCTTTTTAGGCACTCGTACACTTTCCCCAGACACGCCGCGCGGCGCGCCAGGCTAACACGCTCTCGCCCAAATACTCCCACGCGCACCCCTCTCCCTCCATCTCTCTCTCTCTCTCACACACACAGAGCTGCATTCAGACACCCAGTTGGAGCCTAAACCAAACCAAAGAGTCTAGACATGCAAGGCACAAATATCACAGTACAGACTGACAGAAGCCAGAGCAGGCAGACGCACAGACTAAGCACAGACAACCACAGACACAGTCAGAGCAATAACAGTACAGACACCCACAGACAGGGCAATAACAGTACAGACACCCACAGTCAGGGCAATAACAGTACAGACATCCACAGTCAGGGCAATAACAGTACAGACACCCACAGTCAGGGCAATAACAGTACAGACACCCACAGTCAGGGCAATAACAGTACAGCCACCCACAGACAGGGCAATAACAGTACAGCCACCCACAGACAGGGCAATAACAGTACAGCCACCCACAGACAGGGCAATAACAGTACAGCCACCCACAGACAGGCAATAACAGTACAGCCACCCACAGACAGGGCAATAACTGTATGTGACCTGGTCTATGAGCCTGGAGGGTAAAATATTCAAGGTCAGTTGCTCAGTTAGTGCCTTATCTGCTGTACTGTGGGTTTTAAAGGGAGTAGAGATGAAACAGGAGAAGTATTAATGTCTGCATCGTCCTTTGAGAACATGCTTGCACTCTGGGCTAAGTGCATCGTCCCTGTCAGGGTTCGCCATTCAGTGCAAAAACGGCACGGACAGCCAGACACAGGGCAGAGAAAACACTGACGGCACTACTTAGACAGAGCAGAAACAGCACAGGGTCAGACGTGGAAACGGCACAGGCGGATGCAGACGCAGCTCACACACACACACACACACACACACACCGACAGCCAGACACCACAGACCCAAAGCAGAAGGAGCAGCCTCAGTCTCACCGCAGCGACACAGACGCCATGAAACACAAGCAGGAGCACGAACCACAGGAACACGTCGAGCGGACGCACGCGGACGCCGCGCATAAACACAGAGGAGCTACGCCACAGAAACGCGGCGTCTGGCGGATTACGGGCGGTGGGGTGGGGGGGAGGGGGGGGGGAGCGCCGCCCTTGTGGCTGCCGGGCCACCAGAGCCGTGTCCTGCGGTCAGCCGCAGCGGTCGCCGGCGAAACTGCAGAGTGAAGACCACAGCGCGCGCGCCGCGTGGCCCTGCCAACGCCCAGGCCTCCGTGCGCACTGACTCACAGAACTACTGTATGTCAGGCTGTTCACCAGCGGGGAAAAGCGGGAACAAGCATGCCGCTGTGGAGAAGCTGATGGAGAGACTGCCCAGGACCGTTATGCCAGTCCTTCTGTGAAATGCCCAGGACCGGCCGAGAAGAAACAGGGATGGTGCCTTTTTGTTTAAGTTTAAGTGGCATGACACCTTCCACTGTTCAGTTCTGCAACAGGTGCCAATTATCCGCTATTGTAAAGCTGGCAGATCACCAGAAACTTCTCCGAATACGTAACACATCCTTCGTTACGCGTGAAAATGGTCAGGTCCCATGAAAACATAGACTTAAACAAAAAATAACATCACAAAACCGCAGAAAGTGAATTATTCCTCACTAAATGAATTGGCTGAATGAATCTAATTGGTGGGATATAAACTAATAAGCTAACGAAATAAAAAGGTTTTGTCAGATCATTACCAATATTACAAAAAGGCTAATATATTTGAGTATCTGTATAAAGACATGCATCTCAAAGACCATGTTCATGTGTATCCATAGAGAATAACCGAAATCATAGCTTATTTTTCAGCCGGTTATCTTAGACCTGCACATTGTAGGCCTTTACATTCAAAAAGAATTTGAATCCTTGGTGTATTCAAATTTTTTGAATACACCAAGGAAATTCTGAAATGGAAACACTCGTGGTTGGGGTCCCTAGCTAAATGAAGACACTTAAATAAACGTGGAATTATATCTGTTAAACTGGAGCTGGAGCCAAAATGGGTCCCAGGGGGTTTGTCTGGGCTCATGTAGAGGTGAGAAAAGTTACATTATGAGCGGTTATTGTCACCACTGCCAGAAAACGATTCTGAGCACATTCTGTGCAAGCACTAGGAATATATTCATTTGAACAGGTAATTAACCCTGCCAATATGGTATGCTTAGTGCAGCAGTAGGAAGCCAGTATAATCATTTATGGCGTTCAAGAGTCACCACATAGTTTATAAATATGTCAGTGCATTTTTAAATGTAATGGGTTTTGCTATTCATTCCGCATAAATTTCAAAAGATGTTTTTCATATATTTAGCTTTTACAGTTTGTAATAAATTGCAAGAGGAAAGGAATTTTTCCTTGTTGTGGTCCCTGGGTCAAAAAGTCACTGGAAAAAGCTATAGCTTTTAATTTATGTTCAAGAAGACTTTGGGCTGAAAGGGGAAGTTGGGAATTTAACCGCGCAGAGGCAACACGAAGGCGTTTAAAATGTCGAAATCCTCGTACAAAACACACAGCCCTTGAAAATGGACATAAAAATGTGCTGAAAAAATAAGCCACACGTCGCTGCTCCGCACCTACAGTCTCGTGGTGCAGCTGGGCGAGCGTTGCGAAGGCAGCGCCCTCCGAGTCGTTCTGTAACGACCTGCGACCTGTGTGATTACACCGCCAAAGCGCACTGGTCCAGTTGAGGCTTGGCTCTCAACAGCGCCATCTGTGGTCATGCCAGCAAGCCAAGTTCTCGGGGGGCGGGGGGGGTTTAGCCAAATCCGCGCACGGGACGGGGGTGTACTTCGTCTCGGGCAATCGTAGATGCCCCGGTTAATTCTCCAAAGCGTCCGCGCGCAGTTTTGATTTTGGTTTTCTTGTGCGTTGGTGGTTTACTGTCGGGAGAGCAGCAGACGCTGCTTCGCGCGCGCGTAACCGCGGTGGGTTCACACTGGCCCTTTGTGAGGCGATTACACAATGAAGGGGATTCGGCAGCGTCGTCAAAAAAACAGCAGGTGTGAGAGCCCCAGGGGTCTGGATAATACACCCCTCACTGTTCTCCAGTATCTTAAGGGAGGGGGGGAGGCAAGAGAAGATCAGACAGAGGGACAGCCAGTACTTAGTGCTCTATACCCCCAGCTGTGAAGCCCTTTTGCGAGATTGAGGGGGTTGGGGGGGGGGGGGTGTTATGGTTGCCTGGCAGGACCAGCTGCGCCCATAATTAAACCCCGTCTAGACTGTGACTCTGAAATTGGGATTTCACCATAGGATGGACATGACATCTCAGCCGAGTGTCAAATTCCACCATTTTTTCCCCCTTCCCCCTCTCTCTCCCTCAATCTCTTTCTCTCTAAGGCAGGAAGTGACCTGCTGGGTTGCATAACTTCAATCATGGCCACAGCCAGTGCTGAACTAATCTAGGGCCGACTCTGTGCTTCTGAGGAGCATCCATTGAGAAACCTACCAGAGTACAGAGAGGACAAAAAACTCCCCAACACCCTTGCTGCAGTTTGCAATGTACCCAGCACCCCACCCGCTCACCACCCATTCGCCCTACAAAACTGACTGTCCTCAAGCTGCTCTTTCTTAATAGCAGTTCAAGGGCTGTAGATTACAGTGCTTAATATTTTAATACCGCATGAGTACAGACTTTGTTTCATCTATTTCAACACAACCTTTGTGCTTGCCCAAGCAACCTCCAAAGTGAAATTTTCTTTCAAGGTTACATCCTAGAACTGGACGCACACCTCTTCTCCAAATTCTGTGACTTCAGTGTAAACCTTGGTCACTTTCAAGTGGCGTCACGTCTCGTCTCATGGAAATGTTTTTGGACTCCTAATCTAAAAGCTTCCCCACGTGCAGACGTACAGTGGTCTTCACTTTCACGTCAGAGAATTGCAAAGGGGAAGGAACATCTGGTGTGAAAAGGCTCTTTCCAAGGGCTCCTTCCACACCCCAGGAGGTCCAGGAGCGCAGAGCCCGAAAGTCGAGCACGGCGCTCTCTCTGAATATAATATAGGATGTGTATCGAGTGCCCTGGGGGGCTGAAACAGGATCCCCAATTCACCCAGACAGGGAGTGGATTTGAGCATGCAGACGCCACCAGACACAAAGGCACCCGCACACAGACACACACGCGTGCGCGCACATACACGCACACACACACGCACAATTCTCAGATCAATGCTGGGTTAAGTAACACGTCTCACAAATCCGTATACCAGTAAGTTGCAGCCAGTTACGGTTGTCACATCCTGGTTCCTTGTCTGAATTAGGTGACTCACGTGATTTTTGCGTGGGTCTACGAGGCTGTCCAGGAAATGTATTTGTTTCACTTTGATGCTACTTCATATTTGCAGCCGCATAAACTCTAATAGTGAGGACTTCTAAGGCATCTTACCTAGCGACTTGTGGTTAGGTTTAAGTGTGCTAGGCATTAGGACACGGGACATTCCTCATTAATTTGGACAAAAAGTTGTATCTCAATATTTGTAGAATTAAAGTGCACTTTTTGCCCAAAATTATGGGCATTAATATAGAGTTGGTCCACCCATTGCTGCTATAACAACCTCCACTCTTCCCTGAAGGCTTTATACTAGAAATTAGAGCATTGCTGCAGGGATTTGCATTAGTGAGGTTAATCACTGATTGGGTGATTAGACCTGGCTCGCAGTTGGCTTTCCAATTGATCCCAAAGGTCCTGGATCGGGTTGAGGTCAGGGCTCTGTGCAGGCCAGTCAAGTTCTTCCACTACGTCCTCAACAAAAGCATTTCTACATGGACCTCACTGTGTGCCCAGGGGCATTCTCATGCTGAAACAGGAAAGGGCCTTCCCCAAACTAATGGTGAAGCACAGCATCATCTAGAACGAGATTGTATGCTGTAGCATCCTTCACTGGGACTAAGGGGCCTAGCTAAAACCATGAAAAACAGCCCCAGACCAACGGGTGTCTAGATACCCTGAACGGTTTGTGCTTCTGCAATTCCACTTTTGGGGGTGGGGTGTCGAATGAGAAATTGGTCTCCATAACACATTCACCTGTAGACAACCCAGATACACTGAAAATGTGGGTACTTGTCCACAAAGGCATGTCAGCATGCCAGTTTACCTTCCCTCTTCAGCCTCTGTCTGTTGCAACTCCTAATCTGTAAATTTGGGCTCAAATAATGTTTGGGACCGTAGCTGAAACTCTTCTTTCACAGCCAGACATAATCATAGCTTCAGGTTCAATTTATAAGAATTTTGCTAACTTGGACATGCGACAGCACAGGCAGTGTGGTAGGCCACGACTTGGCCAGGCATGCCGCCACTTAAACACACCTTTCTGGTCTTTTAGCTTTAAAGAGCTTGTGTTGCTTTTGAACTAACAAGATAAGAATTAGCCAGAACAATATAAAAACCGATTTATATGTTTATAATAATAGATGCTATAAATTAGTCTGCTCATATGTATAGCCTCCACGAGCATAAATCACTGCATAAGATGCTTTGGAATTACATGAAGTGTATTTTTTTTAAAAACTGAAAACACAGGATTTCCCCTGTGAAGCTGGCAGGTCATCAGAAACTTCAGTAAACATCTCAAATATCCTTCATCGTACGCAGAAACTGTCTGGGCCAATCAAAGCATACACTAAGGCTGACTTATCAAAAACGGAACCATTCCTTTAAGTTCCTGTAATTTTTGAGCTGTACTTTGTACCGGCAACATCTTGGTATTGTTGTTGAGTCACAAAGGCAATAATGATTCAAGCTATTTTTGTACATGAATTTGTTCTTTTTGGGAAAAAAAATGTACAAATAGATGCAGAACAAGGTGTCCAGGCAAGTTACCCACTGTGAAATACAGTGCATTTTTATTTAGTTATTTATTTATTTATTCATTTAATGTTTATACTGTACAACAACCATACAGGCACTTGTATAATCATTAACTTATCAGTATCAGCACAATGCTAAGATTATGGCCGATATGATGAACTGATGAAACATACATGTACCAGAGAGGTAACTCTTCTGTGACTTAAGAGAATTTTTAAGTCTAATCATGGTCATCTTAACTGCTTTTATTATTTTGTAGTTTAAAATAAATTAATCGCTTGCTAAATGCTAGCTGCTGCTATATGTATTTCTGTTGCCAATATTTTTTAAAAACGGCGATTAATCTGCTTGCAGATCCTCGCTAATGTTGCAATATTGCAATTCGTGGACCACCGAAAAAAGTAGTACCATGTGACCCGGGACTTAAAACGGGGATAGGAACCATTTCCCAGGAAACAAAATTGGCCCGGTTCCTGGAGGTGGAAAACCAAAAAGGTCCTGAGTTCTAGAGAAGGTTCCTCCTGTGGAACAGGGGTTACTGAGGCATACACTGATACCTGAAACCAAATGTTACCAATTAAATATAACTGTCACTTTTCTTCCATCACTTCCTCCTACTTTGCCCAATCTTCATGGTTGTGGAGGTACGATGGGAAAGCAAAAACTAACGCACTTCAGGAACTGTGTAGTCCCCGTTGTGGATAGTTCCTGCTCGCTTTTAGTTTCTACAACTCGCTGGAAAAGAGCCAATATTCAGTCTCATGCACAGTTTCATTCACAGATAAGCTTCTCTCGCCTCACTTTTTCACCCTGAGTACCCTTGAAGTTACAAACAGGCATGACCAATCAAATGCTGAACATCAGGCCACTTTGGAGGATCTCTGTGTCCGTGTGTGTCTGTATCGCTTCCACATTAAGCAAAAATCGATCCCAGGAGCCCCTGGGGCCCAGACCGGACGGAGCAATGTGGTCGGGGAGAAAAAGATCAATGTCTGGAGAACAGGAGGAGAGCAGATAAGGAGAAGAGTGTGTGTGTCATTAGGGAGGATGAACAAACCAAAAAAAGAAAACAACAGGCTAATATTTTATCGGGCAGCTCTTGTGCAACCACTCCCAGCCTGGGCTGTATGAATGCCAACCAGATTCTGTGGAATTAGCTCGTCTGCTCTGCTTCCCAGGTAATTCACACTAAAGCTAGCTCTCCCACCTCGTTTGATTCGTTGGAAAGAACAGTGTGGGAACTAGCCCAACCCCACCTTGCCCCCCCCCCCCCCACTTCCCAAACACTCGCATACAGTTAATGCATCATTTCTTCACAACTGCCTGTGTGCTTCCCAAATCCTG
Source organism: Anguilla rostrata (assembly GCF_018555375.3). Taxonomy (NCBI): domain Eukaryota; kingdom Metazoa; phylum Chordata; class Actinopteri; order Anguilliformes; family Anguillidae; genus Anguilla; species Anguilla rostrata. The sequence continues at coordinate 12,290,208 of NC_057945.1, read as the reverse complement.
TCATTAAAGACAAGCAAACTCCTACTAACTTAATAGTTTTAACATGTAGAGGCATATTCATATTGTACAATTAGAGATCTCGTGAATGTATATGACTTTGAATTGTCTCAAAGCTTTTCAGTTTTCTCAGAAGTTTCAAGCCCTTTTAAAAAAAAAAAAAAAAATTATCCCAATTTGAAATGTCCTGTTGTACTGCATGGGTAGGCTCATCTAACCCATGCAATGTCCTTCGTCAGTTGAGGAGAGTGCAGACGAGCACGCCCTCTTCTCGAAGCGCAGCCCTCCGCCATTTCCTTTTCCCTCTGCCTCGGCGCTGCGCAGCCGTAGCGCAGGAGGGCTGCAGACTACAGCCGCACTTGAATGACCAGAGTCGTCTGGACTGGGGGATGAGGCGGGGAATATCAGAATGTCTGATAGCCTTCCTTCCTGGGTGATGCTAGATATCGCCCCGTCGGAATCTTGCCCACAGTTGCCACTGGCGTGGTGGGAATTGTGCTCTCAGCCAGAGGACGACATGCCACTGCAACAGGGGCCAGGCCTTTGGCTGGATGAAGCACCTGATAGCCCGAATGGTGTTCTGCCCGACAGGCCATCCTTGCCCTGGCCCAGTTGTCTGTGCTTAATCGGTAATTAAGCTCCAGGTACACAGACCAAACGCTCCTTCTTGAAAGACATTGGATAGGAACAGAGAGAGAGTGTGACAAATTTAAGTCTTTCTTTCTAAATCCACCCTTGGAGAACCGGGGAGAAGCTTCTGGCACTTTTCAGCAGTGAAACTTAAAACGGAGGCCGCTTCATGAGACCGCACAAGCCCGAAGCCTGCTTTGATGTGCGGCGGGTCAGCGAATGCGTACATGGATTCCATGGTTTCACGAGCAATTTTGAAAAGCTTGCTTTCCCAAAGCAATGTCATTAACAAACTTGGCAGCTCGGAGGTTTGCTCCGTGATGTGACATAGTGAGAGACTGCAACTGCCCGTGCGATTATTGCTTGCTGTACACTGCACCATACACACACACACACACACACACACACTACACTCGTTCGGACTCAGTCAGGGCATACTCTCTCACTCAGACAACAGACGCATTCACATGGTAGTAACAATCCTAGCCACATTCAGGTGGCTGGGAAGAGGAGCCGTTGGCCACAGGTGGCTTTCTCTAGCCTACATATAATTTGTGTCCAAGCCTACCCATTGTAAAATAAGCCGTTGTTTTAAAAGCTGATACGCTCTCCTACAAAAAGTTTTTTCACATGGACAGAAAACGCCCAAGATTATGTAGCTCATTTCATCAACTTAAATGTACTCTGCTGTGTTCTTTAGGTGGTGGAGGTTTAATGTGTCCACAGGACTCTCTGATGTCTTGCTGGATATAAGCATATTAACTGGAAGTGATTGCCACTGGATTAATTATAACTATGTGAGTGATGGCTTAAGTATGGGCTTTGTCCTTTTCTTGGTCTCTTATCTACACTGACTACGGATGTGAGCCACAGACGTTACACTTTTTAAGAAGGCAGTCAGGACATGAAATGAAATTCTTCACCCACTGGCTAGAGTGGCTTGTGGATTTAAAAAAATCACCAGCCATTCTCAACTTACATACAATAAAACAACCTGTTTGTGCTACCAATGAGAGGGGATAATGCATGAGGGGGCAGGGAGAATTAATGAGGGGCAGGGATAATGGATGATTGTCCAGGGAGAATGAATGAGGCAGGAGAATGAAGGGCAGGAAATGAATGAGGCAGGATAATGGATGAGGGGCAGGAAATGAATGAGGGCAGGAAAATGATGAGGGCAGAGAATGAATCATGGGGCAGGAGAATGAATGAGAGGCAGGGAGAATGAATGAGGGGGCAGAGATAATGAATGGCGGAAAAGTGAACAGAACAGTACATACAAAGTGAGATGAGCAGAGAGAGAATAGAAGCGCCAGAGAGAGTGAGTGAGTGGCGAGCAGAGAGAGAGTAGCGAGGACTGAGCTGAGGGCAGCCAGCGGAGCGGCATGGTGAGCAGGGAGGGAGAGAGGGAAAGAGAGAGGGAGAGGAGGACAGTAGGCCTTGGCTTCTCCCTGGCAGAGGGTACAGTGCAGCCATTGTTCTGGGGATGTGCAGACATGTCTATGCAGAGGGCAGAGAGAGAGGCACACCCTGCCTTCTAGCCACCTGCCTCATACCAACACACAGCCTGCTGCTTCTCCCCTACACACCCATTACACACATCACACATCCCCCACACACCTATCACACATCAGACACTCATTACACACCCCCACACACCCATTACACACATCCCCCACACACCTATCACATACCCATTGCACACCCCCACTACACACACCCCCCACACACCCATTACACACACCCCCCACAAACCCATTACACACATCACACACACACACACACATCCGCCACACACCCCCACACACCCATTACACACATCCGCCACACACCCATTACACACATCCCCAACACACCTATCACACACCCATTACACCCATCCCCCACACACACATCACACACCCATTACACACATCCCACATCCCCCAGACAGTCATTACACACACCCATGGCACTGCTGTTCTGTGAATGGACACCACCGGTTACAGTATTACCATCAGCACCTCAAATCCCATCATTCTGATAGGTCACGGATCAGTGCAGGAAATATCAGGAGGCCGTACTGACGAGTACACGCTTCAGCTGTTTTAAAGCTAGGATATGTTCCCATAGCTGGGCAAAGCTTAGGTTACCCTATAATTGATGTTTAATATAATTCTGTCAAAAACAGTGTCAGAATGGTCCAGTTTTTCCAGCTGTGTTCATCTCTGTACTCCCCTTTTGAAACATAGCAATCCCTGAAAATTGACAGGACTGAAATAGGCCATCCTTTCAACAGCTGCTATAGGCTGTAATACGAGCCCTCTTGAGACCTGGGGGTAAATCGGAATGTTACAGAATGCCTATTAGATTAAAAAAAAAACAGAATCAAAAACTTTGTTATATTAGCTTAATACACTAGTGAAACCTCACTGAATGCACGCAAATTCCGATTTCAAAAACATCAATCATCAAAAGAACATCAAAGAACTCAACGGAAATAATTTATGGAGTTAAACCTGGAAATTAAATAAGACTGAATGACTTGTTATACGCTCACATTAAAAGCTTAATATTTTGCCATTTTGGGCTTGGCCCATTTTTTTTTTTTTTGCCCAGGAGTGTACAAAATCAAAAATCCATACCACTGTAGCAGTGAGAGAATTCAGTGAAATCTGCAGTTTCTTTATAAATGCTGACTACAGGAGCAAAGGGAGACTTCATTAGAATTATTAACTGCTAAATATTAACTGTCATAATTTTTTTTTTGAACTGTAGGCCTACTATATCTTTGTTACAAGTTATTTCGTCACGTGTACGCAAAATAAGGGTTAGTTTCTGTTGCAGCTGGACCAATCACAGAAGATCAGGCATGTTGTCACAGTTTACACTAATGGGCAGCGCTTGAGCTCAGACTTCAACTATTCGGCCTTTCCAGATTAGATAACGAGCTTGAAATTCCCGTTATCCTGTGTGGATGTTCTTGACGGCACAACAGTCCCCAATTAGTTCAAACTGCTGAGAAAGTGGGCATGCTTAAATGCGCGAATTAGTCGGTCCCGATAAGACAGTGCTGCACATCCGGTCGGCAAAGCATTCAGATAACAACATGTAATAAGCACTCTGTTGCCAGTACGGACAAGCGACTCCCGGACAAAATGTTTAGAAATCGCAACTCGTTTTCTCTTTGGTAGTGGCAGAAGTCAGAGTTCTAGACTCCTGCATTGTTTTGCCGCAGCCATAGGAAAGGCGTGCCTTCTGTTGGAGTCGCGCGCGCCAGAACAGAAGCGCCTATTGATCAACACGTTGGAATGAGGTTGAAGGATAAACAAGGCCCGGCACAATTACAACCAGTTTCCGTCTCGACTGACTCAAACTTATGACTCTATTTAACTAGCTAAATATGCGTGTGTGCATCCTCTTTTGCTTGGAACCTAGAACTTCTTTAAATACCCAAATTACCCGTTCCTCCCTTCGGGCATACAGGGCGCTGATTTTGGCCTGTTATAATAACCCACCGTTTATTCACCAAGTCTGGTCGGTCAAGTTATTTTTCATTTCAGAAGCCAGTCCAGATATGTGCTTGCATAATAATGTGCATAACTCCAAAGGGACCAAACACGCTGCAGAGATGGAGTCTTGTTACAGTGCAATTACGAACAGGGGAAATTTCCCAACCCAGACATAGCCTACAGAAAAACTCCATACCCATTATCGCTACCATTGTGGTAGGAGCTGCAAAAGAACGAAATGTAATTACTTCAAATTACATTTGAAGTAATTACATTTATATGTAACTTTATCATAAAATGACGGCAACCCTTAAAGCCGGACCCTCGTTACCACGTGAAGAGACGAGGCAGTGGAATTAAATTAGTGTTACAATGTTGCCATTGTTAATTGTGTTACAGTTAGTGTAAACTTTCAGTATAAAACAGTATTAGTTCGGATTGCGGATTGTTTTTTTACTTGTGGACTTGTAAGTAACCTAAAGCTTTCAACAGTTAGCACACATTTCACTGTTATTAAAAAAACATAATGGATTACTCTTAAACCTAAATTTCTGTCTTGGGAAAGGGAACAAATCTGTGCTTTAAGTAGGCTGGGCCTAATTATAAAGTTATAAGGCTAGGCTCCCAAGTAAAATTCTCGATTGCGTTAAACTAAAACAATCAGCACGTGGTTACATAACGACTCTGCAAAGCCTAAATTATTTTTCTATTAACAGTGGCCTGTAGCCTTGTGGTGTCAGCTCACTTGTTCGCAGTCTTGCATTTAGGCTAGCTCAAAAGAAGCGTGGACTAATATTTTGAATTCGCCTCTAAAAAATGATACAACGTTGGTTGCCAGCTCTGAGTTTGACCCTTCAGCATTTGCAGCTAATTACTGATTGCAGCGTCCCTTTCTTTTTTCTGTAACAGAGGCAATACTGTATAAACGTGCGGATTAGCCAACTACTATACAGATTATTGCAAGCAATGTAAGATTAGTTTAATACCACAAAAAAGACGGGGCTCTGTGCGGGGCAATTGCGCAACGAAGTGTCGTCATCGGTTTACACCCGTCACAGTACTAGCTCGTGGGCTACTAGGTCAAATTGGTTAGGGCTTCTGTTTAAGGCTAATAATTAGTAAGCAGTTTCCCAAAAAAAGTAGCTTCGTGTCAAATTTACTGAAGTGTTTTCACTTCAAAGTGACCTACATCAACTGGATAGCTCCCTAATTTATATTTTTAAAAAGCTGTTAGCTTGCTAGCAACGTTTACTGCCAGCTAGGTCAGCACTAAATATGTACGTGGAAATCACGCTAATATTAGCAATGTACCTTGATAATGTTTGCAAGATAATATGTCTACAACCACTGCAAATCTTGACAGCTAACACATTAGACTGCATAAAACACTAGCTAGCTGACGTTTGTCATCGATATCAATATGTGCCAAGCTAGAACCGATTCCGATTTAAACAATTATTCCTCTATGAAACTGGCTAGTAAGTTACTCTAACTTAGTTAACACACTGTTTCTACCAACGTTTCATGTGGCCTTCGTTATCCAGTTTCACCCTGCTTTACATTACGTATATGCCCAATGTGTGCGAGATGACACTCGTACGGGGTGAGCAGGTGAACACACAAGGCCCAAAAATATTCTAACGTTACTGAACCTATAAATTGATCTGTTAGCCTTCTAGCAACGACAAAAAGACAGACACCCATTTATAATTTGGTTAGGTAGCTCAGCCTAACCACCCTAGTCACTCCATCAACAAACATTTGGATCTGTCCGGGGATGATTGTTATTATGACAGACAAGCCGACATTAGCCAGCAATAATTCTAGACAGATAGTCAGCGTTTGTGTTACCATCATCAGTGCGGTTACCATGATCAATACCAGTAGACTACGAAACCTAATTTCGTTGCAAGAGCTGTTAGCTAAAAAGACCAAGAAGAAGATTATCTGTGGTTAGTAACACATTAGCTAGTTCCTAGTTATCCATGTTTGTTTCATGGCGAGTTACGAGTGCTACTACTAGAAAAACATTGAACTTGGCTATTCTGTCGAGATAAATGATGAAAGTGTTTATATTCAGGCTTGCCAGGGTAACGTTAACCTTCGAGTCAAAATCAAACAATGCAGATACTGGAAAATGTATTCCGCAGAAATTAAGCTTCTGTGGCGACGCTTTGTGGCTAGCTAACTAGTGTCAAAACGCAACGCCATGTTGAGCACACGAAGGGAAATGCCAAATCCTACAACAGCCTCACTCGCACGATGAAATATAAATAAATACCGAGAAGCAAAACACAACGGATAGATGCAACAACGTCGTTTTACTTACCATCACAGATCGCCAATAACCCCACCAGGACCAACAAGGTTAAAGAAGTTCGTTTATTAGCCATGTTTGCAAAACTCCCATCGCACTGCATTCACACATAAAAAGTATGATATTGACAAGGGAACCAGACCTTAAACACACAACACACACCGCCAGACAGGCAGACAGTTAAAGGGATATGTGACTTAAAGGGAATGCATGCCTCTTTTTTGTTGTGGGGCAAGGCAATTTTCTGACGTTGTGTGAGGAGGCGGTTAAGTCTGGTTTTAATAGCTCTACGTTTCAGAATGCGCCGAATGTGTATTGTGAAATTACTGTCATATTTTGCAAATATTCAGGAAATTAAGTGAAATGGAGCATTTCATATCCTTTTTGAAATGGTTAACCCAAGATCATGGGGAAATTGGTTTTAAACTATTTTATTGTATTAATTCACCATTTCGCCAAGCACTTAACATATGTGATCAAGTGCTTTGGAACCCCTTTCTATTAGGAGAATTCCATAATCAGGATTTGTATTAACATTGATGTTGTCATCACGCGTTATCAAAGTACGTCCATTTTATCCTGATAGCTTCTACAAACTTTAGTCAATGCTCCTTCTCTACACAGTGCATCTGTTGCTGTCTGTGCATAGAACCGTAGATGGATTACAATAATTTTGAGTGATTATGGTGGTGTATAGAAATTACACACCACCTCCACCTCTAAGATTACACACCTTTGAGAGTGCATCACCCAAATGTAAACCAATCTTTTATTTATTTTTTTAAGTTCATGGTAGCTGCTCTGTGGCTAGTGGGTCTTTACTGTTTTTGTTTGTACTGCATTGTGAAGTGTGAAGTTCACCCAATACCTACTTCTTGCTTCAATGGAGCAGCGACAAATGGATTTGGACGTAGGTACGACACCTGTAAGGTAAGTCTCTCTAAGGGGTTGCTGTGGTTTCATACGCAGCACAGTTAGTCATACTCCTGGGAAAAAAAGGATGTGTTCCTCCACTGACATGCGTTTAGTCTTGTTTTCCCTGACCCGGTACCCTCCTACTTCACACCGCCTGACTCAGACGTGCTGGTAATTGCTCCCGCTTACATAGCTGATCGGTTTCCCAGAGTGTGGTATTTTCTAGAGCAGTGCTCCAAGATGTTTCCCATGAGCCAGTAACTGTAGTAAAGCTCAAAAATTCAATGAGTCACCCCCCATGATTAAGATTAAAATGCAACATGTAGTCACCTGTGTATATCAAAGCTGGACTGTTGGTGAAGATCTTCAAATCTGTGTTCTGTCTTTGTAACTGTCCATCAAAAGCTCACCTTTCAATTTCTTTATGTATATACTATTATATATGTCAACAAATTAGTCAAACCCTTGATTCAGACAAACAAAGAAAGCTGTATAAATTGAACAATACAGGTAATGAGCTATGCTTGAAAAAGAAAAAAGGAAAAAACTATGTGTTGTTGCCAGTCTCCTTTTTTCATGCCACATGTAGGAGAATTTTGAGACTCCCCATGAGTGTGATGACGTCACATGTTAAAGTTTTTTTGTTAAAGGGTATTCCTGTCAATGTTGATCAGACTGTTTCCTCCAAACTCTCAATGCTTCATGATAAAAATTATATACACTCATATATCACATGTATAACTATATACTAATATAATCAATATGTAATCCAATAACTCTATATCAGTAGTTGCAGCAAAGCTTATGGTAACGCAAGAAACCACAGTATCCACTGTAGAAAAAAGGCAAACGCAGAAGGCTTAAGAAAAATCATACTTACTCATTAAGCAGAAAACACTAATCGAATAATAATTCCAGCAGATAACACTAACCAAAAGCTAATCATATATTACTAAAAATATAATCCAAAAAACTAACAAAACGTTATTACCCAATAGAAATATGCTAGAAAACTTAGAAAACTAATACTTTACGGTGACCCCTGTGTAACCTGAATAAAAAGAAAAAGTACAGGAGGCTATAACTCTGTGAACTTGTATGTGTAATGGAAAAATACAGAAAGCAATGACGTGTATGCATAGTGAAAAAGTACAGCGTAAGGGAAAATAGGAAAAATACAGACAGCAATGACGTGGTGTATGCGTAGTGGGAAAGTACAAAGTAAGGGAAGATTGGGGTACCTGTCCACTGATGAAGATTAATTAAGAACATCAATAGATTAATTAAGAACATCAATAGAACCAAAAATCAGTTTTGGGGCACCTGTCCACTATGATAAGATTAATTATTGATACATTAAGAACATCATAAGGACCGAAAATCATTTTTGTGCCAAAAAAGTCAAGTTGACCCACGAACAGGAAAGTGAAACTCCTTACTGTGCCAGAAAAGACCAGATGGCTGATATTTTTAGAAATATGTGAAAGGGGGGTTGTGGGCACAATTTGTGTATAAAATGTATGCAAAACTGACAATCGAGGTTCAATTCTGCTGAATTGATCCGGCTTTGTGCACCTGTGCAATAAAGTCTGAACTTTCTGAAGAGCTTGCTGCTGTTGTGTCTTTTCCCTCCTGAAATTGTTTTTTACAGATTGATGATTGGCGTGGAACTCTGTCGTTTCCTAGACACGACACACAGACTACAGCTAAGCTCACAGTGCTGTCGGAGGGAGACCTTTCATATGCGGCTTTGACAAGAAGTCCACGGGTACCTGATTGACAGGTGGGGGTCCCTAGATAGCATTTGAACGCAGTCCTCTAAATCTGTACGTTTCCATACCCTTGCGCATCACGGGGCACCGACACAGTTTGCATTCGATCCAAAGCCATGGTGCTCACCCTGGCAACCCAGCGTGGTGCCTTAGCCAGATGAGCCACTCGGCAACCCTCGCAGCGAAAAAGTAATTTTTTTCCCCCAAAAAGATATGGAAGGGTAACACTGCTGAGACATATTTTATTGAGTGAGTTTGGCGAATATGGATCTTTGGCTATTCCTCATACAGAATCTTTTAGGGTCCTTGACTTGATTAGACCTGTGCTTGTGAACTGTCCTTTTCAATTCAGTTCTCAAATTTGCAGTCAGGTTAAATCTGGAGACTGAGCTAGTCATTGCAAAACAGCGATTTGGTAGTCAGCTGACCATTTCTTGGTTGATTTTGAGAGATTCTTCAGATCATTGACTTGCGGAAATATCAATTTAAGGCAAGGTTTTTATCTTCCTAATAGAAGATTGGCAACAATGTCTTTGTACTTTCTTGAGTAAATTATTGCATTTGCGTTAACAAGATATCCTTTTAAACATAAACGTGTTCTTCCAACCCCAAACCCACCATTGGTGTGCATGACCAAAAAGATAAATTTTGGTCGAAGGACAACTTTTATTGTAAATGGATGTTATGATCTGACGAGACCAAAATTGAGCTGTGCTGCTTATTTTATACAGCCTTTGCTAATCTTTATTAAGGTTATGAATAATTTGTACATGGTTTGCAGGAGCTTCAAAGCTGAAGGAAGATCTTTTATTGATTTAACGGATAAAAAGTGTACAATATGCATTAAGGTTTTCTTGCTTATCTGTTTCAGTAAACACTTGCAGTCTACCTGAAAAGTAAGCGTCAGAAAAGCTTGATGGAAAAATAAAAAAACATGAATATCACACTTCATAATTTGATTTATTACCAATGGGGCGACTGGTAAGCCAACAGAATTTGCTCTTTACAGATATCTGTAATTTACTGAGGAATCTCTCACAATGCATTTGTAACGGCACACAGAAAGGACACTTCACAACAGATTGCATTATGTATCTGCTTTCATCTGATGGTCTCCGAGGGCGAAAACTCACCTCAATCACCACCGACGTGTAGCACACAGCTAGGTGATACACTGGTGTGATTTTCAGGGCAGAACTCTCACACACCACACAGAGGTGCAGAGGGAGGCAATTTCCATGCCAGTTGAACAGGGAGATAACGGGGAGATAATTAGATGGCCAGACTGCGAGCTTGAATGTGCCAAATGCAAGGGGTGGTAGTTCTGTTTACAGACAACTCGCATGTGTTTGTGGGAACTGCAACCTCAGTCAAAAACAAAAAAGAAAGCTTAAAATAATGATTTCAGGGCCTCGTTACATCGCAGGAATTTCGCAGATACTCTTACAGCAGTGTCCTACCCAGGAATCAAACCTGCTGCCTTTGAGTTACAAGCCCAGTTCCCAAACCGTTATTCCACACGGCATCCTGGTTAGAGGGAAGAGAATCCGCTTGAGAGGTTGGCCAATTTGTGGTCTGATGCCAGACTGTGTTCAGAACGGGTATGCTATCCTTGCACATATTTCCACTGACTTCTGTTTAACTTCCTACAGCCATTACTCTTCCCACAATGACAGGTCCCGTAACACGAACACAACCTCCAGCTCTGTTAGGGTTCCTGTGCTGGTTGGTGGAGAGAGCCCTGTGGTTGAGAATGGATTGGTGTTCTCTAATTCTGGAACCGACATGGTCAGATCTTGAGAGATGTAGAGACATCATACCCTACTGTCTGGGCTCAGCAGTTTCTGGAGCTATGATAGACATTCCAGGGATGTGCCAGCTTAGATTCTCAGAGGGCAGGTCATGGAAGTGTGGAGTATTTGACTTTATACCTCTTCTGCCCGTTCAATTGTTGTAAGTCTCATAGTTTTTCTGACTCACCAGTTGGAGTGACCACTTTAGATCCACCCCCACTGTGTTGATGTTATCGGTTAGAAGACATTGGTTTGTTACTGTAAAGTGGTTTCTTCCTCTGAACTGCACTGCTTCTGCCAGGCATGCAGTGGAGATGTATATGCCTGGTATACATAGCTGGGTATTTTGGTAACTCTGGTAACCGTATGCCTTGCAGCACATGAGGGAGGCTTCAGTGAGTAGCTGCAAATACAGGTCACCTCAAATGTGCACAGTCATTGCCCCAATTTGGCCATTTATTTTAATCTTTGGCGACTCTAGCATTGTATTTTTCAACCTCTGTGCAGAAAATATCTATTTGTGTACTGCATGATGCACTTTATATTTAAAGCGGACGTTTCTGAATGGGGCAGAGTTGCGTGTGATTTAAGCAGGGCTGTATGTAAGCTTGTGCTGCTGGCAAAGAGGTTCAGGATCAAGGATTCAGGAATGTATAAAAGAGGATTGCTCTTAATTTCAAAAGCTCTGACACACATGTATGTGATTGTCTCTACTTCACTGTTTTTGCTTTTGTAACCGCTATGCACAATGAGATAAAGCTGCCTAATGATTTATCTGCATTTTTGGATTTGTCTTGTCTTGTGGTCATCAAAGCTGTGTATTGAAAGATTGAAACAGTTCATAAAAGGGCCAGACAAATTATAAAAAGAATGATTGAAACCAAATGTATAAATGTAGCCTAAACTATATTTCCTTAAAGCAAAACATTCGTTCAGTAGGCTATGTTTTAATGACCCTGTTTGAGTGTTTTGCTTTTGCCACAAAACAAACGACATCCAGTAGACTAAATTGTCTTGTTGTGCTTAAGTCTTTTTTAATGTAAAAATGTCTATATGGTCGACCGCCTCCAGGCTTTCAAGATCTGAATACGTATTTGTGCAGCGCGGACTATCTGGGTCTTGCTACGGCTGAGCCGCTTGGAACTGACGCTCAGAACGCACGTGGATAGAGAAAGCGAACATGAGCACTGCGGAGCTGAATTTGTCAGACAGACAGGTGTTGCGCGCGGAGGGAGGTTGGCGATGAAACGAAAGCGTCTTTTTTGCAGACACGCATAAAACCGGAATCAAGGGTAATTGGCTCCTCCTCCCCCCCTCAACTGCTTAAAAAACAATGTGTCTCCCACCTGACTGGCCCGACAGACACGGGCTTTGAAAAAGCTGACTCCCACACACCCGGAGATACAAACGCCAATACAAACGCTCCGATTTAGACAAACGGATACACACTGTTCAAGGTTCGTCCAGGTACACAATGATTCACGCTTTCGCACAGACATGCAGTCAGACAGGTCTAAATCATAACCAATAAAATAAACGAATTAGTGTGTGGGTAGTTCCTTGAAATGAGACAGTTGGAAAACTCCCACCGAGATATGTTGCACAATACAAAATGTGTCCATGTGAAATCTGGTGAGTGAAAAATAGAATGAATGTAATACCTTCATCCTCATTTAGCCTATATGAATACACTGCCAGTGTGTGACAGACGCGGATAAAAGAAATCTCAAATTCCGTAAAAAATGTTTTTTAACTGGTCAAGAAATTTGTTTGAGTTTGCGATAACGTATTGCTTATATATTGTATATATTCAATACTACGTTACGTAACGTTTAAACAGTTTAGAGTTCTATTTAAAAAGGCTTCTATTCTTGCAATAGGGCTGCTGGGCGCATCCAACAGAAACTCCGTCTATCAGACAAGGTAACATCGTCCTCTAGTGTTCAGTGGTGAGTAACAGCCGCATCATTTTTCATGTGGATATATTGCATTTATTTAGGAGACGCTTTTATCCAAAGCGACTTACAAAAGTCCATATCACGGTCATTCGACAATTCTGTCGGGCAAAATTGAAGGCTTCGTTCAAAGTGAAATAACTTATTTTCCGCGGGCGTAGCCCTACTTTGTTACAGCAGACGTTATAAAAGAACAAAATAATTTTGTATAAATATTTGTTACTCTCCTGATCTATGTTTTTTTCACAAAATACCTTACGCCTTCCGGCCTCGTCATCTAATGTCTTCATCCACTGAGTTGACTAAATTTCGTAACATTTAAAAAATGAAGGTACTGTATCTGGTACCAACTGAAATGAGCGAGAGAATAAACTGCTATTGTCACAAGCATGCCATGATGGGATGATCATCATGATGTCATCATGGTGACCAATGGATCTGCCATCTCTCACCCTTCCATTGTGTGATGGAAATTTACATGTACCCAGCATAGGAAGTAGGACTTCTGCATTGCGTTACACAAAGGGTCACAGATTTAGTTATAGCACTTCTCTTGGGAATGGTAGATAATTATGTTCCTAGCATGACTGTGACATGACTAGAATTTGATACTAGAGCAAAGGACACTACCCACTGAATCCCAGTGCTATAGCTGGACAGGGTGTTTCAAGGCCTCTTTTAAACGGTGTTTGGAATGAGGCAACATTCACTTAACAATCACAGGTTTAGATTTCACAGTCCCATTTGCTGAACTGACCGGACATATCCTGTGGTTTCCTAAAGTTTTGCCACTTCCATCTCCAACTGAATTACAGTGAATTTAGTATTTGACAGGTGTCATCATGTGTCTTATTTATGAATCTTCTTTGCAACTCCAGTTCTAGGAGCTTTTAGAATTTCTTTGGATAACAGTCTTGAGATAGTAATTGTTTACCACTATTGTAAAATGAACTCTTAGGTTTTGGGCCTCAATAAGAGGGTTCTGTTTTGGCATGTCACTTTGACTCCCATCAGATGACAATGAAAACAACAACTGGCTTCCAGTCTTATTCAAATTGTCTTCTGTTTCCCATCTGAACTAATTTCTCCATCCCAATAAAAATGTGTCTTAATTTTTTCATTTCTTCCCACACAAGCTGCCTTCTCCATTCTCATTTGTCCTTTGTCCTTATCATTTACGGTTTTATATGGAGATCTTACTGGATGACATATTTGTGGAAAATTAGTCAGTTAAACTCTTTAGGCAGTACGATAACCTGTGTTTCTGAGTCAAATTGTAAGTATTAACTGCTGGTCTTTTTGTGGAGAATAATTACACCAGTACCAACCACTAGAGAGCAGCACCTGCTCATTTTCCTTAAAATTGCCTGTTCAATTGATAGTGCATTTCTGTTTGGCTTCCTCAGGGATATCTTTCCTGATCTACCAAAATGCCATATACTATTTCAAACATAAATCCTAAAACTATGAACTATTTGCTACTTTTGTTAAATCGGTATAATAATAAAAATAGCACTAATTTTGGCTATACTATAGAGCTTGAGCTTTTCCCTGCTGGACTCTGGTGTGCTTACATCCCCACACCATCACACTACCACCACCATGTTTCACTTTAGGTATGATGTTCTTACTGGGAAATGCTGCATTTGCTTTATGTCAGATATAATGGGACTCCTGTCATCCAAAAAGTACCACTTTTGACTCATCTGTCCATAGACCATTGTCTCAAAAGTCTTGGGGATTATCCAGGTTGTTTTTCTGCAAATGTCAGATAAGCATTGATGTTTCTCTTGGTTAGCAGTGGTTTCTGCCTTGCTACTCTCCGATAAATTCCATTTTTGCCTATTCTTTTTCTTGTTGTGGAGTCATGAACTCCACAACAACTCCACATAGCTAAGGTTAGAGAGGCCTGCAGTTCTTTGGATGTTTGTCTGGGATCTTTTGTGACTTCCTGGCCGAGTTGTCGCTGCACCCTTGGAGAAATTCAACAGGGCTGGCTGCAGTCAAGCCCGACTGTGTTCAATCAGCTGAATCTAATTATCAATAAAATTTGGTAGATTGGTTGATTGAGTAACTAAGGGGGGAATCACTTTTTCACATGGGTGATATAGGTGTTTGAAAACTTTCATTAAATAAATGAGATAATATAAAAAATGATTTTTGTTAACTCAGTTTCCCTTTGTCTAATATTACATGTTGTCTAAAGGTCGGAAACCATTCAGTGTGGCAAATATGGAATGATGGAGGAAATCAGGAAGCGGGCAAATACTTTTTCATGGCACTGTACATTCATTGCATTTGAGTGGTGCTCCGTTAAACATGGCGACTCCTTGCAATAGTTACTATGGTTGAAGCAGGCTTATGGTGAAGTCTTGTCTTTTGTTCAGCTTTCGTTTGGCATCATTTAATCTGGATATTCCTGTCACGTTGGGATGGGCGGAGCCTGTGCCAAAGTAGGAGTCGCCCATCAGCCTACACAGATTCGCCTTTATCCCACAGCAGTCCGACGTTTTTCTCCACGAAAGGGAGTCTGCCAGTTTGGACATCTGCCCTAAGGCGTACAGCGCCCCATGTTGAAGCCTGACATTGTTTCTCAGAACTAAGTACACTTAGTAAAAATGTTCTTTGATTCCTCCGAAATGTGAGGTTAGAAGAATTTTATCTGAGGTCTGTGTGCTCCATCCACATCATTGAAAACCTGCTCTAAATCATTTTTGATGCACAGCTGTCAAAGCCTTCAGAAAGATGTTTCCATCATGCACACTCTTGAGATAGATGAGGGGTAGCACATCACTGTCATGACGGCACGCCACATTGAATTCACAATGCAGTTCTGTCTCCATATTTATTCTTGGGTGTCGACTATAGCAGATTACCAAAGGTGGAGTGAGTTGCACCTCCTGGCAGAGGAATTGTGTTCATTAGCAAACTCAGGTGATTGGAACACTATACTGGGGAGGACTTTTACTTTCTGAACCCGGACTTTCCACCTTTGCATATTACAAAGGCGCAAAGCTGAGGTGCAGCTGGTATTAACTCAGGTTTTAACCCTGTGACAGCTAAAAGAGGTAAGGTTAGATAAATGCAGCCACCTGAGTGGATTACTGACTAAGTAGTTTTCCATTAATAGAGCCCGGTTAAGAAGTCAGGAACTTTGTTTACAGCTTCAGCGATATTATGCACCCTGATGCAGGAATTGCATATCAAATGCAAATAATGAATATAGGAAATGGTTTTTCAAAATTATAACTTTATTGCCTAATAACATGTTTCCCTTAAAAATCAATCAAGTGTGAGCCTGGGAGGTTTATACGTCAGGTGAAACACAGAGCACCGACCATCCATCCTGAACCATAGATTTTCAGAAGTTGGCTGCACACTTTTGCAACATGCAGTGTACATTCCAAAGTAGCTCTGGCCTGCTCCGTGCATTCCAACTTCTACTGTGCAAATAAGCTTATGAGGATCTCAATGCTATACACAAACCTAGTAAGTACCACAAAAGGCCATTTGGTCATTTGGTGTTTGTGTGCATGTGTGTGTGTGTGTATGTTTGGTGAAGAATCAAACCAAGGTTGCAGATAGTAAACTTCAGCATACCTGAAATATACACTACAATAATATAATTCAGCATATTGTTTTTACATCTTGTGGCATGGGACCCAGGCAGGAAAGGTCCACCATAGCTTGTTTGGATAGTGACTCAGAACCTCCTGTCTCCCTGAGAGTGTTTGTGTTAACAGCACCTGGAATTCAGTTTCATGAAACATGGAAGATGTTGTGTGGGTAGGTTTCTTGGAAGATAGGCAGATGTTTGTCTGGAAATAAAAATAGGCAGGTTTTTTGTAGCATACAGACATTTGTAGTTTCCAGTGTTTGAGGCACTCTAATGAATCCAAGTAAAAACTTAAACCAGTTGCAGCTGACAACATTCAAATTTGAATAGTGCTGATTGTATTGGAGAAGATACCGGTCCGTTCTGTGCACGGCAATTGAGATAATTCTTGCACCTCAAGGAGAGAAAATCCAAGTTTGCACCAATGGAACAGGAACAGGAACAGAAGCATGCAGTCGGGGGACCCTGAGAATAGTACTGAATCTGACATTCACGGAGGAATCCCACTACCCTTCACAATTTTAAACCTTAATCTTCCTTTCCAAGTATTTAGATTATTTGCAACATGTTAAGCGTTTTATGCAAGATACTTCCCAGCTAAAAACTGGTGGTTCCCAGACCATTGCCAGAATGTTAAGTAAATGTCGCCGTGTCCGTTTTCCTGGATACCCCTTGAACATCATGCTTTAGAGTCGTGAAGCACATTACAAGAATGGTTGTAATGTTTTCTGCTGAGAATTTTCATTTGACTTATGGATGGTCTTCTGGTTCTGTTAATTTTAACAGAACGTTCAGTGACATTTCTGGAATTTCAGTACATTCGGAACATTTTTAAATGACTGTTTTTCTTGGCTAAATGAAAATGGGAAGTTACCAGTAACTTTGTGTGCAGCATGCCTGGAATATATTCTGTCAGTTTCAGAGACCTCGTTTGGAATGGTACCTTTGGAGAACATTGAAATTATAACATTATCTCATAACCAGAATATCCAACTGGAATATTTGCCAATCCACCATGTACTGGAGATCATCAGCATTTTGTCCTCCATGCTCAGATGGTGAATAAGCAATCAAACTTTGCAGTCAAGCTCAGATGGAGCAAAAACCAGAAACGTCTCTGGCACTCCAGGACCATGGTCGTCCACCGCCTCGTGTAGACAGTCGTCTCATTGTCCTCACTTCTTGCTCTTTTTCTTTTTCTTCTTCTCCTGCTCTTCCTTCTCCATTTCAGCCTTCTTCTTCTTCTTCTCCTGCTTGATCTCCTTGTACTTCCACATGGGAGGCTCCAGGTGGTGGCTCGAGAGCTTCTTCTTCTTCTCCTTCTTGGGCGTGGGCTCGCCGGCCCGGGTGACCCGGATGTGCGGGATGCACCCGGCGGGGAAAACGCTGTTGCGGCGGGCCACGCCGCGGGGGATGAAGCTGCGCACGCCGTTGGAGGCCAGCGACAGCACGCTCCCCCGCCGCTCGGCCTCCACGCAGCACGCCGCCACCTCCGAGGAGGCGGAGCCCACCGAGGCGGAGGCGGAGACGCTGTGGCGCACCGGCCCGTCCGCCAGGTCCCTCCCCGGGTGGCGGAGGGCGAGCTCGGGCACGGCCAGGCGCCGCTTGCCGGCCGCGGGGGGGCTGGCGGGGCACAGCGGGCGGCAGCCGGTGCAGACCAGCGGGCTGCGGAGGCCGGTGGTCATGCGCACCATGTGGTCCAGCACGCCGCCGTCCCGCGGGTCGTGGGGGAGGCTGAAGGCGAAGGTGGACTTGAGGCGCTGGGTGAGGCGCTCGCCCCGCGTCTTGGCCGCCGCCGCCTTGGCCACCAGCTCCCGCAGGTCCGGCCACTCAGGGACGTAGGCGTCGCCGAACTGCTCGGCGCGGGGGCGGAGCTTCAGCTGCCGCAGGCGGAACAGCGTATCGTAGCGTCCCGTCTTCAGGGCCCAGTCCCGCGCGCACTTCCCCCGGGCCGTGTCCACGGCGTTCAGGTCTGCACCTGGGAGGGGCGGGGAGGGGGGTGACATGGAATGGAGTGGAATGATGTGGAGGAAAGGGGAAAACATTGGAGAGGTAGTTTATTTTTCTGACTGCTCATGTGCTTTTAAACCTGAAACAATATTTGAGTTCAGATAAAAATGATGGAATTCTTTTAATATGGCTGTGACCCCACTGTGGAATTGACAGACCTACCAGTGGCTCTTGTACAATATCTTGACAATGAGACCGTGAAACTGCTTCATAATGTTTCTGAACCCTAGCTGCCATGTGCAAATATCAGTGTGTAAGAGATATGATGTATAATGGTGATGAAACACAGTTGTGCATAAATGTTAGTCAGAGTACAGAAAAAGTCTATGAGAGAAAATGAATTTTAATCCCTGTGTCGAGTGCAATCGTCTTTCTGAGGACCGGCCTTTTTTTTTTTGTCTGGGAATGATATTTTACCAACCTTTTATGAGAACTGAAATGACCTGTACCTTTAAGCTTCAGGTCGCGAGTCAGTGTGTCTGTGTGTGTATGTATGTGTTCCATGTGTGCATTGAAACACAGGATTAACTAACTATATATTTGTAACACAAAGGCTTTAAAACCGAAAAGCATTAGAAAATCAATAAAAGCAATCGCAGGATTAGCTGACTGTGTGTAGATGGACTGTGACCCCACAGTAGACTCCACTGAACCACCGGTGGCTGCACACGCTCCTCAGGAGCTAAAATAAGCCCTGTAAATCTACACACGGATAATCCTCAACCAGCCAAGTGGGGCCAGATTACAGATTCACATCACAAGGCCGAACGTCTTCAGATCTGTTCTTTAAACCAGCTGGTGCTTGCGTCACTGTCTGTCGCAGTAATTCTTCTCTACTGCTTATCTTACCCTGCGTGCTACAAGTACCCATAAACCCTCGCCCCTTCAGGGATATACTGGCTAATGGCTAATTACAATCCCAACAATTGCGTTCACCCCTTATGCAACAAAAATGTATTGCTGTATATTGAAATATTCTGTAATATGCAGAATAATTCATTTGAACCAAAATTTGGAATCATTCCAGATATATTTTCCAGTACATGTTGAAGTATTTTTATTTTTGCTGAATAATACATTATATTGGTTTTATTTTATGTATTCAATAGAGATTAAATGGTCATTATTGGTATATTTTCCTAGATATTCATGTTTATGATTAAATACATTTTATTATGCCTTGATACCATTAATACATGTAGTTAAATGTTGAAAAATAATCAGAAGCCTCTTCTTTCATTGGCACAAAAATGATAAATCAAGAATACTGATATATTTTATTTTTATTTGGAAAAGAAACAGTTTTTTTCTTTTTGATTGCAGCCAGCTATGAAAAGCATTGCTTGCGTGCTGAAATCAGTCCTCAGCTTAGATTACATATGAGGGGCGAATCGGTTATCGGACAGAATGAAATTTTTGCTGAATGGCCAGGCGGCCTGAGAGAATCCGCCGCTGACTTGGCGCTCTCTTGTGGTATCTCTAGCAGAACCATAGTACTTCATTTTAAAACTTGACATATTGTCATGTTAGTTAATGTTCATCAGGGTTGTCGCCTTGACTCCAGTGCTTACTGTAACATTGTTTCTGGACAGAGTGCTGATTGTCCTTTTCTGTAGCACCACTGCTCTTATTGACCCATTTGAATGCACTTTCTTTTGTTTAAAGTTGATGCCGATAAGATTGCCGGCCAGTTGAACGTAGCGTAGTGCACCGCGGCGTGTAATGCAGCACCGTGGCGTGTAACGCAGCACCGTGGCATGTAATGCAGCCCTGTGGCGTGTAATGCAGCACCGTGGCGTGTAATGCCGCCCTGCGGCGTGTAATGCAGTACCGTGGCGTGTAATGCAGCACCGTGGCGTGTAATGCAGCCCTGTGGCTGCGGCGGGGACTCACCGGCCATGACCAGCGCAGCCACGCACTCGTTGCGGCCCTGCATGGCGGCCTTGATGAGCGCGGTGAAGCCGCGGGAGTCCCGCACCTCGGGGTCCGCTCCCGCGTAGTAGTTCAGGATGTAGTTTAAAATGGTGATGTAACCTTTCAGAGAACACACACGAGAAGGAGCGCAGTGACAAATCCCTGTGAGGTTTCCATCTGCATTAAGTCAATATCCGTTTTACAGGAACCGATGACCGTGGGCGTCTAGAGAATGCAGTACCTTCTTTTTCCAGTGCCAGAGAATTATCTTTTTTCTTCCTCATATGATTTTAATTTTATTTACATTTTAATGTAATTTAGAATTTTATTATTTTTTTAACAATGAAACGCAGTGTAGCACAGGGAACATGGCACTTAATGGATTCATTCAAACAGATGGGAAAACATACAGTCAACGGCCTTGTGCCATGTATCAAGCAGTTTACACCTCTTTTACACTTGCAAAAATAATAAAACAAAAGCAAAAAAGTGAGGAAATGACTGTGGCCTGGATTTAATCTACATGTGTCCAAATGTAGACTTTGACTAAAATTCTAATGTTACTTCTTCACAGTTTAGAGATATGATTTTGGTGGTGAACTCACCAAAGACCGTGCAGGGAAGATGTAACACTTTTATTCAGTTGCAAGAAAAATATGAGGAGAGCTGTTCATGGAGCCCAAGCCTTGAATCTAATTGGTTGCATGTGTTTTTGTCCCCTCCCCTGCTGTATGACTGCCAGCTACAAAAGAGTCCCTGCAAGATCTAAAAGGAGAGAGACGGGCGTGGTGCTCACCGGCCTGGGCGGCCATCATTAGCGCGGTGTTGCCATCGTTGTCCTGGTGGTTAATGTCCAGGAAGGGACAGTGATGGAGTCCTGTGACGATGTCCACAAAACCTTTGGAAACAGCCACCATTAGGCCGTTCTGTCGTTCAACACAAAATAACACAGAACATTTGGTAAAAGGAACAGGCTATTCAGACCATCGAGGCTGTTTATTTTGCATTTAGGTCTAGTGCCGAGATGGCAAACCTTGGTTCTGGAGCACAACTGGTTAACTGGTTATTTACTCAGTTCTTAAATGATTTGGTGCCACCAGAACCCGGAAGAACCTGTGGCTCTCAAGGACAAGGGTTTGAGACTCCTCCCCAGCACTGTAAGGGTATTCAGACCTTGCTCTGAATGTGATAAAGGCTATCTGATTGCACCATGAGTTATTATACGCGATAATCTATTCCCAGCAGTCCACAGAAGAATAAGCTTCTTCCTGACATCAGTGTGAAAACGAAAGTACATTAATCGAATTTCCCCTCACCCCCTTGTTCTGCTGACTCAGCCTGAGTCAACTTGAAAGTTTGTTAATTAAACTGTATTCAGTCCCATCTCCCATTAGTCACTCAGGTGAGCCTCCCCAGCCCACTTATCTCCTTTCCAACTGCACTCCACGCTGTGGTGCCGGTAGTCACAGTGGTAAGCCAGTCATTTTATTTAAAGCATGTTTTTAATTAAATGAACATCCAGAAAACTAAGCGGCCTCTAACTCGCCTTACCCAGCCGTTGGCATCCAGCTCCATGACCTCCTCCCGGGTGACGCCCCTCTCCAGAATGGCGCGGAGGCTGTGGGTCTGGTTCCAGGAGCAGGCCTCGTACAGCGTGGCGGCGGCGGCTCTGTTCCCCCGCTCTTCCCGCTCGTAGTCCGGGAGCACCGAGTCTTCAGAGAGGACGCTTTCCGAGTCCGAGTCTCTCCCGGAGGCGGACGCCTCTGAGGCGTCCTCGTCTGGGCCCGAGCCCAGGTGGGGGTCCTCCGCCACCAACGCACCCCGCTTGGCTGTCATGCTGGGGTCCTGAGGTCACACACTCCCGACAGGCCCTGGCTCCGCCTACATTGCAGCTGCAGTCTTGGGGACAGGAACAAGGACAAATCAGTTTGACATCAACTCTGTGAAAAGTTCATAGTCAAACATACACAAAGAGCCAAAGAAAACAAATACTATGCTATTTAGTTTATTTTATTCTGGTGAGATTTTTTTGCTGAGTTTTTTGTTTCAAATGATTTTTTGTTTCTCAATTTTTTTACTGTAAACTGCAGGAGGATTTGCAGTAGTTTTTGTGGATCATTTTGCGTACGTACTAAAATCACGTTAACCTATCAATATTATGCCAGTTTGGGCTGCCAATCCGAAATGAACAGAAAATGCAAATCCTTCACAGAATGGACAGATTTTGAGGTTAAAGGATCACATCAGGTTTGAGAACAAATGTTCACACCAGGTCTTCAAAACCTTATTACATAGAAATTGTGTGTGTGTGTGTGTGTGTGTGTAAATATATACATATAAAAACATGTTGTTATACATACAGTGAGCTTGATAATGTTTGGAACAAAGACATATTTTTGTCATGACTTGACTCTGTAATCCACAATTTCAGATTTGTACTCAAACACTTTTCATACATACCCCCCATTTCAGGGCACCGCAATGTTTGGGACATATCAATGTTATGTAAATGAAAGTAGTCATGTTTAGTACTTCATCGCATATCATTTGCAGGCAATGGGTGCTTGAAGTCTGTGACCCATAGACATCACCAGGTGCTGAGTTATCTTCTCTTGTGATGCTTTGCCAGGCCTGTACTGCAGCCATCTTCCTGCTTGTTTTGGGGCTAGTTGCCTTACGTTTTCTCTTCAGTATATGAAATGTGTGTTCAATTGGATTCAGATCAGGTGAATGACTTAGCCAGTCAAGATGTTTACAGTTTTGGCTTTGAAAAACTCCTTTGTTGCTTTAGCAGGATTCTTGGGATCATCATCACGCTGCAGGATGAAGTGTCGAATTCGTTTGGAAGCATTTTCTTGAACTTGAGCAGATAATATACTTCTGTACACTTCGGAAATCATTCTGCTGCTGCTATCAACAATTACATCATCAATGAAAGCGAGTGAGCCAGTACATGTGGCAGCCGTTTGTGCCCGAACCATCACAGCCCCATGGCCAGGTTTCACAGATGAGGTGGTATGCTTTGGATCTTGGGCAGTTCCTTTTGGCCTGCACACTTTGCTCTTTTCATCACTCTGACACAAGTGAATCTTGGTCTCATCTGTCCACAAGACCTTTTTCCAAAACTCTGCAGGCTCTTTTAAGTACTTTTTAGCAAACTGTAATCTGGCCATCCTGTTTTTTTTCCTAATTAGCGGTTTGCATCTTGCAGTGGAGCCCCTGTAGTTCTGTTTGTGAGGTCTTCTATGGAACAGCAATCACTGACACATCCATACCGGTCTCCTGAAGAGTGTTTCTGATCTATTGGACAGGTGTTTGGGGGTTTTTCTTCATTATGGTGAGAATTCTTCAGTCATCAACTGTAGAGGTCTTCCTTGCAATTACTGAGCTCAGCAGTGCTTAATCATCTTCTTAATGATGTTCCAAACAGTTGACTTTGATTAGCCTAAGTTCTCAGCCTCATAATGACTTACTTGACTTTCATTGGTACAACTCGGGTCCTCATGTTGACAAACACCAATCAAATGCTATCAAAAGCCTGGACTGAAAGCTCTTAAGCCTGTAAGTAAACACACCTGGCAGATCAAAAACACCTGTGAGGTGATTTTTTCCAAACCTACGGTGCCCTGAAATTTTGCAATTTCATGTTTATAAAAATACCCATTTATAGACGTTGAAAATCTACACTTTAATGATGTTAAATATTTGATTACAAATACGGAGTCAAATTGGGAAAATATAGGTCTTTGTCCCAAACATTATGGAGCTCGCTGTACACACACACACACACACATACATAATACTTATCTATAGAATGAAAAAACTTTCTGCTGCCAAAAAAATGTATGCATCAAAACATAATCTGGGTTTTCCCATGAAATCTAATTATCTGATAACATATCAGAGGTTCAGCTGTTGCACATCAGATGTTCTGGTTCTGCAGTAATGAATATTTGCTGAACTTGCATTCCCGAAGGTCTTCTCAGGTGTACACATTATTTTCTGAGTGGTTCAGTCCATATACAGTGCGGTGAAAAGGTATTTGCCCCCTTCCTGATTTCCTCTTATTGTATATTATTGCTCTGAATGTCTCCAGTCATGAGACAAAATGCAATGGGCAACAGAGTAAACTCAAAACACATTTTTAAAATGATTTATTTTATTTAATGAAAAAGGTTATCAAACAATAATAAGAAATAATTTAAAATATGTTCTGTGTTTACTTGGGTTCATTTGTCTAAAGATATGGAACCATTCCGCGTGACAAATATGCAATATTGGAGAAAATCAGGAAGGGGTCAAATACGTTTTCATGACACTATACATATTCCCACACCGTGTCGAATAGCACTTTCTGAATTGGAATAGCACTTTTTCCCATCTCTGTAACCCTCACAGCTTTTCCTTTGTCTGAATGAAGAAATAATACCCAAGGAGGATGGACTGTCTGCTGTCCTTTCAAATAAATCTGAATCCTTTCCGTGACATTGGTTGCCTGATGTCATCTAAGGACTGGTGTGGGTGCAGGCTTTTTTTTTTTTTTTTGTGAGCACAACACCAGACTCCTCTAATCAAATAATTAACTTGAATCTTGAATCAAGAGCTTGATTGGTTTAAGCAGACTTTAAGCACCAACAGGTAAGATTGGCCACCCCTGGTCTGAAAGGTAGCTGTTAATGCAATTATTGTTAACGGTGTAACTGTACTTGTGGGGACGAGTCATGCTCCCTGTTGAGTAAGCGGCTGATTAATTCTGTTAAGAACTGTCTGAACCATTGATTGCAGAATTTCTGAAGCGTTTCACAACTCTCAATTTCAGGATCCAGCTATTAATAGTCTATCAAACTGTGCAATCAAGCTCAGATGGAGCAAAACACAGAAGAATGTCTTATGCTCCTGGACCAGAGGGGCCTACCCCTAGTCTGTGCCACTCTCGTCAGTATCAACCTATTAGAAGTCTTCCTCCTCTGGTAGATTGCCCTGTCAGTGGTTGATTGGAGAGTGAAATGCTAATCCAAGGGTGTGCAACCCTGGTCTTGGACAACTGCAAGGCCTGCTGATTTTCATCGTTACACAGCAATTTTCGAAACAAGTCATTTGATTTTGTTGTTTTTGATGTTTGGGGAACACAGGAACCGGGAGGCCCTGAAGCTGTCCAGGGCCAGGGTTGGCCACCTTTGTGCCAGGCCAGGGGTTTGCAACCTTGGTCCTGGAGAGTAATATGCTCCGTTGGTTTCTGTTTTCAACTTAAAATCAACGCCCAGTTCAGACCCAAGTACCCTCAGGCTCTGTGGCTCTTCGGGACAACCGTTGGCCGGCCACCTTTATGCCAGACTCTTATGGTGAGTGTTGACCCTCAGGAGAGATTTACCGCCGGCTCTGAAGGTCTGGGCTACGTGCACCCCTGCTGTCCAACCTCTTTCACCCTGTAGCATCTCTCCCTTCTTCAGCCCTCCCCCAAAAGCCCCCTGGACACTGAACACCGTACTGTTGGCTAATACTTCAGCCCTATTCGACCAGTGCAGGATAAACCTGGCCATCCAGCACGCTCCATGGTTATGTTCAGCTGTATTGCATGCAGACCAGTATCTTCCAGAGATTGAATTCAGGCTTGTTCAACCTCTGGAAGATACTGACGTGCATCTTTTTGTAAATGGTGTGAAACAGAAGAAAGGATTCATTAATTTACTGATTGACTGGTTTGTTGGTTGGTTCATTGATTTAGTTAAATACCAGTCAGAATGTTGTACATCTGCTCAGGGAACAGTAAATACGGTAATGGATCAGAGTCACAAATACCGACAGAATGCTAATCAGAAGCTAATTAGTTCTTGAATTCAAGGCTTTTCAGTTGGTTTGTGCGAGAAAAATAAAATCCACAATCCTTTGACCTTGTCCAGGGCCCCTCAACCCTGGTCCTGGAGGGCCCCTGGGTCTTTGTTTTCCATTTAAAATCAGCAGCTGGGAAACCAGGGAAGACGAGTTATCTGTGTAATTGGCTCTTACGGTTAATTAAATAATGAGTAACAGTGATATTCAGCAGATCCTATGGCTCTCTAGGACCCTTGCATTAGGAGGCAAAACACAACTGCTCCTTCACCGCAATCCTCAGACTGTCTGCAAAGGAATACTCTGTGTCCTCTCTTTCAAGGTGTGCAATTGCATGGTGGGGCACGTACTTTACTGGAAGGTTTGAGCGTCTTTCTCAGTCCTCTTTCTTGCTGGCTGCATCCCTAGCTTTCATAGATTTCTGCATTGACATAACTGAAAAAAGTGTGGAATTTCCCTGGAATGCCATAGTCCTGAGGAGTTCATTTAACAGGCTAAACACTGACTTAAAAATGACCCCATATTGAAATCACACATGTGGAATATTAACGTGCATGTATTCTAATGAGGCAAAATAAATTATGCATTTGTTTATATGGGTCTTATGAATACCAATAAAAAAATTAACACCATAGAGAAGTCAATTTACATTGGGAAATGATTTTAGTCTTTTTCAGTGAAGCAAAAAGATTGGGATCCCTTAAAGTTTGGGCTTTGACCCCATCACTGTGCTCCGAGATCACGGAGCGAGCGCGACCGTGCAGCGCCACGTGCCCCAGCTGTTGAGTAATTGGCTCTGTCTGAAAGCCCGCTGACTGCCCGCTAAAGCACATGGCTCCCTGTCTAAGGATACCAGGCTAGGACACGTGGCTATAAGCCTGTCGCTAAGTTGCAGGATAGATACTGCTCACGTCCCTTTCTGTCCGACAGCACGTGCAGTCGAACTGACGCGTCACAGTTCAAGCTGAGTTCCGCCCACCAGAGACATAGCCGGGGGATTTTGGGGTTTGAACCTGTTCTGGAGTTTATCGGTCCGGGTCGGAATTTCAGACTTCTGCCCACTGCTTAAATCTTTATTTTAAATATCTGACTTGGACATTCGATCACCGTAGTATAATGCAGTGTTGCATTAGAATTTGCTTATGAGTAGGCCTGCTTGCTATTTCCACAATCTGTGAAAACGGTGTTTCAATTTTACTTAACAGCAGTGCTGGTAGCATCATAATTAAATTTATATGACTGTGATTTTGCACACAGTAAAAAAAATGCTGTTGTGGTTGAAGTACTATGGAACAATTTCCTTTGTTCCATTATTAAAAGCTTTGTTTTGGTTGTTGTCTGCTATAGACAATATGAGAAACAGAGCTTAAAGATCTAAATAAAAATAAAAAGAATGTGAAAATCCTAGCATAACGATTATTTCACCTTAAGTGACAGTTACTTCAGCAAAGTGCAAAGTTACTTCACTGCTTTCTGTGTTACCCAGAATTACCAAACCAAGCACTGTTGTCAGTACGATATCACTGTCTGAAACACTGCAGGGGAGTGCAGTGTTAGCTTAGCCAGTGACCAGTATGCTGCATTTAGAACGAGAAGCATGAATGCTTCAGAACTCTGCAGGCAAATGGAAGGAGAGCTCCTCAAACAATGCTGGTGCAACTTTTAGCCCAGAAACAGCAGTGAAACTCAAACAGACCAGTGCTTGAAGCCATCCATGCAACCATTGGATTGATCAAGATAACAGATGCCATTGGTGTCACAAAATAGCTTGTATAGTACCTCCCATTTTTGAGTTTGATGCCCACAATGATGAAAGCTTGCATCATCAGGTGGATCCAATTAATGTTTCATGGCTTTTCATGGAACTACAAGGTACATGTTCTGACAATATATACAAAATTAGTAAATACTATGCAGCCATTTACTGCAAAATAAGCCTTGGACTCAGAAACAGGTGCCCCTAACACACGAGTTATCCCTGTACAAGCAGTGCACTGGGATGTTGGACTTACCCCAGAGAAATCAAACTTTCCAAAGAAGGCAAACTTCCCTTGTCCTTTGGCCCCCTGGAGTGGGACTGAGGCCTCACTCTGACCTTCTCTGTTTTGGTTCCTTTCTCCTCTATATTTAAGTGGGAATGGTCTCCTGGGATGGTTCCGGCATGTTCCGTGGGAGCTGCTAACGTAGCAGACGACACAGAGGTTCCCTGAGCACGTTCCTCTCCTCCTGAACCTTGTGGTGCACTTGCGCCTCCCCCCAACCCCATCCCGTAACAGGAAGAGCCTTAAAATCGGACTGTGGTCTAAGTTGGGTGGGATGCATCCTCTCATCCTGATTAGGGGAGATTTGCGGAGGAGATTAATGCAGCCGTCCCTCGCTACATGCAGAGATCAGAAAACCGCCACTCTCAAAAGGAGCGCCAGAGGGCGTAAAGTAGAACTGCTTTAACGTACATTTATTTAATGAGGGGCGGCAGCTGAGAGCTTAATTCCCATTTGAAGCGGTGACCTGGGGAATTATGCTGGATAGGGAGGGTAAGGGACTGTGTAGCCAATCAGCTAGCAGGGGTGGGGAGTGAGGAGAGCCAGTTAGAGAGAATTTGAACAAGACTCAAGAAGTGCCATGGGATCTTTAATGACCACATAGAGCCAGGGCCTTGGTTTAACTTCTCATCCCAGGGGTGGTACCATGAGCTCAAACCTGGTTTAAGACAGAGTTGCTGTCACAACATAATATGTTAGTTTGTATCAAACACTAGACATTATGTCAACTGTTATTTGATACTATAATGTTATTTTATGCATGCTGAAATTTTTAACATTGTATGTAAATTACTGTTTGCCTAACATAGGCCTACAGATAGAACCTAGTTGTTCCACTGATGCAGCTGCTGACTATTGTGCATTGTTCCTGTTTAACTACATTAAAGTGATAACCCAGCCCAATCCTGCTGAACTTTAGCTGTTTGACATGAGAAGGGTACATGGTGGCATGGCTGCAGGCTAATTAACTAGGAACAGGTGTAGGTTTTGCACTCCAAAGACAAGTCTTCTTTTCATTATGTATTATTGATTAAAGAAGGCACTTCAGTAAGAGCAAGGCAGATGGTTTGGCATTCAGACTGTCCTCAGTGCAAAGTGTCCGTCTGTACCCTCCCTACATACTGGTGGCTCATTGGAGGCAGGTGTTGCATTTGTACAATTAGTGTTCAAATGAACATGAGACTGTGATTAAAATTTAGTGATACAATATTTCAAGCACGGAATAATATGAAAGAATACTATTTCACCAGTTTGGTAGATATATGCATCTGCTGTTGAATAGCAATTAAACACATTTCAAAAACTTTTTGAAAGTGTGGTAAAACAAACTGTGCTTTTCTTGCAACCAGAATTCCCCTGCAATTATGATTAATGGGGCAAAGTCATTTGGTTGACGTGTACTGTATACAATCCATAATCTAATCAAAAATTTTGATCTTTTTTTGTTATCCATCCATTATCTATACCTGCTTATCCTGGGCAGGGTCGCGTGGGGTGCTGGAGCCTATCCCAGCATGCACTGGGTGAGAGGAAGGAATATACCCTGGACAGGGCGTTGTAACTCTTTCTATCAATAAGGCTGGTTTTTGAAGTTTGCTTCCAAATACCCATCTTCCTCTGGTATCCAGGCTAATGCCCATATTCAATTAACTAACAGTTCACATTTTCCAGAATAATGGACCCATCCCTCAAACTTTACTGCAGTGGAGATTGACTGGAGTAGCTGGTGTGGTCCTGCTTAATGCAGCTTCAACATACCCTTCATGTGCTTCTTTATGTAGACTCAGTCTTGGTTCTGGTCCCCGGGTCTTCAGGCTCCAGGTCCTTGGGACTGCTGTAACCTGTGAGGATGGTGGAGCTAATGTCTTAGCCAAGCACAGAGTGTAATCCACCATCACTTGCTGCAGGACGCCCATGTCCAGATGTGCTAAAGCCCCAGGACTATCACGGGCCTCCCTGCAATTACCTCATGTGGATTCAAATATGTGGTTTTATCAGTTGGTACTCTCAGTACCATGAGAGCCACAGAAAGTGCTGCGACCCATGCCAGTCCACTGTCAGCCGAAAATACGACCTGTGATTTTGTTTTTCAAGGTCCTGCTCGTGCGTTTTACCGAACCCGATGACTGTGGATGGTACGGGCAATGAAACGCTCCATGAATTCCCGGAGATTCGCACTTTGGTTTCTCTGTTTCGCTGGTGAAGTGTGTGCCCGGAATCACCGTCTCTTCTGCAGGGGATTCCTCGGTGAGGAACGCAGCCATTCAGAATTCTAACGACCGCGTCCGCCGATGCAGATGTTGTTAGGTTTGCTTCTGCCCGCCTTGAAAAATGATCAGTGATTTCCCTGGACATGTTTCCTTCTTTCTACCAGTACAAAGAGACCAATGAACTCAGTTTTAATTTCTTCACATTGTCCTTCAAGGAAGGGCTGGGGTCTAATGGAATTTTTGTGACAGTTCTGCTATTGGTCTATGCACCCGCTTCATAGTTCACAGTATGTTTAGGGTTTTTGGGAAAAGCCTCAAAAGTCTTTTACCCGCCCACCTGGTCTTGATACATAATTGATAAATTTTTTTGATACAGTTGGCTTTTTTTTGCTCCAGATGGTGTCAGAAAGCTCTTCTCAGTGGATGTGGTAACGCAGCATTCCACAGATTTTGAAATGTGTTGTGTTCCAAAGATGCAGCATTTTACGGGCTAGCACGACCACTGCCTCTGTGCCTATATGCTACTAAAATCATGTACCCCACCAAAAGCAAATCGGTGCAAATGGTAGCAAATGGTCATTTCTCTTGCCTAATTTGCATGTTTCCGTGAGATCTACCAGTTCTCAAGCACAGGTGACTTCCCATTTTGTCCAGTGAGCCTGTGTCACGCCTTGGACCCTCCCATTATGGCTGCTACAGCATGAGGGCAAAACACAACTTTATTTTGAATCATAACAATTGAAGATGTGGGCTGTATGACCAGAAGAACTGCTTGTTCTACCCTAACATGCTGACATTCCCTGGGCAAATGTGTCCAAACTTGTGTCATTTCCCTCCATGTTCTTGCAGCAAGATATTAGACGTGAATCCATTTTGTTATATGCATGTGAAATTCTCTGTTTGTATTAGGGATACCCCAAGCTTTACTTTGAGTTTTTAGCATACTGGAAGCTAATTCATTTCTCCAAGCGAAAGTGTCTATGCCTACAGGGTTTCCTAGTCGGCTGTGTGACCACAGTTAATATTAAAGAATCTTTGTACCTTCCTTTGCCCGTTTACTGTTGTGGAACATGGACAGTTTAGGTGAGTTTGAGCTCAGTCCTGAATCAGACTTTGCTGGCCGTGTTATTATTTCAGCTGTTACTTATGGTCTGAATTCCACTACTAATTGCTGCTTTAGCTGCACATCCACTGTCCCATAGTTACCTTCAGATAGATCCCAGAATATTTCAGCGAACCCATCACCTTTCCCCGGGCTCTTGCAAAATCCGATGATTTTATGATTGATTGCGGCCAAGCTGCAATGCTATCTGCACCACGGCCCTCGAGGCGCGTTTAGCATCTTCGTATTGTCTAGTTTTAATTTCCAAATCTGTTTGGATGACTCTTAACGGGAACAAGAAGACAGCCCCGAGCTTCACGTGATAATTTGGCCCTGCACACAAGCCGTGTTTCATGTGGGTGCAATTTAGTACAACTGTCTAATTCTCTGATACTGCTCCAGAACTTTTCAGGATTAAGGTCGTTTACTGACTTGCAGCAGCACGTTGTGTCCTGGGTGTCCAAGGCACACCCACATTTTAATTTGTATGCCTAAAAATTGGGGGTCCCTCAATCTGTACAATCTGTCGTTTGCTGACAGGGGATTATACACCAGTTCCACCTCTGAATCATCGAGCGCCTTGTGTGTATCAGTCAATACGCATTATGTCTTATGATTTTCCTTTGTCAATCTTTTGACAGATGCATTTTGATGTGTGGCTAAAAGTAAACCTGCTACATGTATTCTCGTACTCGGTTTTGCTGTTGTTCCACGTGTGTAAAGTTTTAATGACAACAGTTCGGGTGGGAATTTTACTGTCAGTCGGCCAGTCTGGTGAAATGTACTTCTGAGTTCACCTCTTCATCACAATCCTTATGAAACTGATTGGCTAATGATAGAGCCACGCACGGTTGACATTTTTCATCACCGGCATTGTTCTTCTCAGGGTCTTCTGAAGGTTGTGGTCTCACCATGGTTACGACTGTGTGCACAGAGCCCCTTCACATCATGAGCGTTCTCGGTGACTCACTGCCCTCCCCCGCATGCCTTCCTGGTCTGGGACCGAGGAATGTCTTCCCAGTGTGACACCAAGGAATGCCTTCCCAGGGCAGTACGGGACCGAGGGACTCCCAGGTACGGAACAGAGGGACCTTGAGGGACTCCCAGGTACGGACCCGAGGGATATGTAGGGATGATCGTTTGAATCTTTACAGTAGCCTCATTTCTCCAGCAATATTAATATGTTCTTTTATCCGAAAACTTACAACCAGATGGCTCGCTGACCACCGGAGAGTCTTCGCCAAGTGCAGTCGGAAAGAATGTAGGAAAACATGACCACCTTATTTCTATACCGCTCGGGCAGCCATCCGGAGTGTAGCTGGAGAGGAACTCCAGATGAGGGCGAATAGCTGGACCCTGTTCGTCACGCCAAGTGTGCTTAAAAAAGCATACAGGGTGCAAGTATTCCGAGTACCTTTTAACTCCTACACAATTGGGGAACACATGGGGACTTGGGGGCTTGGAGAACTCAATATAATCAGTCAACTTCAGAATCAATTCCACAGTACTTTAAAAATCTACTTTTCATGATACACATTTGGCTGTTACAATATTTGCACACAAGATGGCGGCATCACACACCAGACAAGATGCGTTTTCTGCAGAAGGCAGTTCATCTCAGTCTGACAAACTAGCAGGTCACTGTCACTATCAATATACAGCTATGATCTGATTATTACATAAATGAATCAAAGATGTAATCGTTTTCTCACTGATTTTGATTACATGTACAAGCCGTTGGACAGTGACACATTTTGAGTTGTTTTGGAAGACACCCCAGCGTCTGGAGATGGCTGCGGGTTGCAGACTTCAGGCAGTAATTGAATGTAAAGGATTTACAACCAAACAAAATATGACGACTTTCATTAAGATTTTTAACTTGTCCAGTTACTTTTGGTCCTCTGAAATTCCCCCTGATTGGCCAGATGAGTAACTTCAATTTAGCGATTTAGAGTAGCAATATCAATGCACTGCACCATATGGTCCGTTTTTGTGTCTGTATCACAAATGATAAAATGTATACAAAAGGATAATTAAAATAATCATTGCCCTTGTCAACAGAACAGAAGTGGTAGAAACAGATGCTAGCTGTGCTGCATTAGCCAAGTGATCATTTTATAACGTGAGTTACTGAAAATGTAAATGGGAGTCCTGTTAATATTGCAGAGTAGAGTGGCAAATCAGTAAAGCCGTCCATGTAAAGACTGAAAGATTTTCTTTAAAATAATGGGAAACCTGTTGCACAGGGAACATGTCTCTTATGCATGTTCAAACCTGCTACACACACACTTCACTGTAGCTTTAAATGCCAGCATACAGTATTGTGCAAAAGTCTGAGATCACCCTTTCTTTTATTTACTTTCCAGAGAAGACATTCTTTAAGTGCAAGTCATTTATTTTCAGTGTCAGAAAATAATGTAGCAAACTTATATTTAACAAAAGTTACACAAAAACCTTCAACAACTATGTACAATATCATATCTTTCAGTGTTTAGTGTGTCCACCCTTTGTCTTCATTACAGCTTGCATTCTTTTCGGGAGTCTTGCTTTGAGTTTTTCGAAAAAATTAAGGGATATTTTTGCTTCTTATAAACACCTCCAAAGTTCAGTCTTAGGAATTGGCTGAATGTTCTGCTTCATTTGATCCAAGTAATCCCAAAAACATTAAGTGATGAGGCCTGGACTCTGGGGTGGCCAGTCCATTGAGAACACCAGCAACTTGATGATCTTAGTGTGCTTGGGGTCATTACCTTCCTGTAGAATGAATTTAGATTTGATATCGTATGTGGTGGTGGAGGCTCTTCTAAAATTTGATATTAAATATATGTTTCTTGCATTATTGTCTGACACTGAAAACAAAATTGCACTGTATGGCTGATTTTACTGGAAATTAAATAATTTCTGAATGTAACTGGGGAAACGTGACTAGTGTGCGTTCTGCCTTTCTGTTTGGCTTTGGCAACTACACACAAGGTCGGCAGCCATCTTGGGAAAGCCGCCCTTAGGCTTGGACTGCGCAGGAGTCACGGGCCCGTCCCGGAGGCGCAGATCTCCACCGAGGCGTTTGGAGGGGGGCTGGGGGGCTGGGGGGCTGGAGGGCTGGAGGGCCTGGAGCTATGTTTAGTAACAACAGGCAGTTTTACAACAGCCATGTGCTCAACTAATATTAGACTCTTGGCTCTAACTGCCGCAGCGGTGCTTGGCCCTGGCTTGCTGGGGCTTAACCAGCACTATTTTCAAACCAGGTCTTTTTTTTCCCCTTTTCCTTTACAATGACATACTTGCGCGCGCACACACACACACACACACACGTACACAAACACACATTCATATATGCATTCATGAATATTTTTGCGCATGCACTCACACTCACTAAGACACATATACACAACTAAATTCAGACATGCATGCATGTGCTCACACATATATACACACAAGCACATACATTAACACTCAGGCACATGCACAAAGGTCACATGCATACACAAATATATACAAGCATTCATGCATGCATAAACATTCAAACAAGCACACACTTTCACACATGGACGTGCGGACACACAGACACATATAAAACAGTCTCACATACGCACACACGCAAACGTGCTCTGAATAAATCTGTCAGCAAAACATTTCTGTGACAGATGATGATTATCGGAACAGCATCTAGTGCAGGAGTCCAAGCCAAGTCTGCCTGTCGTGGGACACTTTGGCAGAAGACCCCGCAATCAAGCTGAAATATCTCATATTCCCCATTAATGCCCTCAGTTCCTCCCAGCAGTGAACCATACACTGCCAGTTAGCATCAGTAAGGGATACACACACGCACTGCAAGGACCGTAATGCGCACACAAACCAAACTCATTCACACTAACACGCACCAAACACATTCTCACACATACAAAATAACCATATAGCCCATAACACATATACACACACACACACACACACACACACAACCCAACTACGTCATGCGTATCTCAGACATACTTACATATGGACACGCATGCATGCGTTGTGAAACACACAAACTACATCAACTACCAGACCAAACGCGGATACAAACGTATGTTATGGGACACGATTGACAGCTCCCTGATGTAGGTGTTCTGTCTTGTCCCAGGATTCCAAGAGACAGTTTGGGACAGAACACTCCATCTGACTGAGGGAGGGAGAGAAGGCAGGAGTGGAGAAGGGCAGGGAAGGGAGGAGGAAAGCCAAAATGAAGATTTTAGGAGAGAGAGATAAGAGCGGGGAGGGGAGTCAAGTAGAAGGGAGGGAGGAAGAGAGAAGGGGGATGGAAGGAGAGAGGTGTAAGGGGGCGGGGGGCGGACAAGGGGGGCGGAGGTGACATCAGATAGCCAATGAGAGAGCAGGCAGGAGAATTTGGGAGGGTGGGCTGCTGATCCTAACAGCAGTTTGAGGAGAAAAGAGAAAATTAAAGCGGCGCGAGAAGAGGGAATAAACAGCCCAGAGGAGAACGGGCAGATCTGAACTAACAAAACGGAGGGCGAGAGGGAGAGATTGTACAGTTCAATCTAAAACTTTTTTTAAAGCCTTTGACAAGTAGGTTTTTTGGAATGTTATTTTTCAAAATTCTAAGTCGGTGTTCTAGAACTCCATAGAATCCAGCCTCTAGTAGTGACTGTTACATCAGCATTAGAATGTTCAGTTGAGAACATTCTAATCACGTGTTTGGATCTCAACACCTTAAAGGGTTGAATAAAAGCTTATCTTCCTTTTTTGCGTGGAATGCTGGCCCTGAGCCCTGGTTTCCGGGCGGACTCGCTGTGCTGAGGGCGCCTGGGGGCTGCTGAGAGGAGCGGACCTTTCGGGGGGACTGCCGGCGAAAGGGGCCCCCAAAAACCCACACTTTCTTTCAAGAGGCCGGCACCAGGGCTCCTGAGCGGGGGGCTAGCCAAAGTTCGAGGCATAGCACCACCACTGGTGCAGGAAGAGGGAAAGGGGGAAGGAGAGAGAGAGAGGAGGGAAAATAAGAGAATTAAAAATTGTGTACTTTCCTTGCTATTTGGTCCTGTGGCAAAATTATTATTCATTGGACAGTCATGCCAATGAAATATTTTTGAGTGCAACAGCTTGAAGTTTGAGAGAGAAAGGAGCAAGGTCACAGTATGAAAGCTCTGCAGAAGAACCAGGGGCGGACGGACCAGATCTTGGGTGCCATGGCGGACATGTTGACCTCCTTGGCACTGCCCAGCCAAGAGTGGGTGAGTGAGTGAGAGAGAGAGAGAGAGAGAAACATGAAGACCCTGATGGCACATTATTGAACAGTGCTAAACCATGATTCTCATGGCGCAGTTGGCGTGATGCGGTTGGACGTGTAGATTTAGACTTTGATTAAGTCAGCAGGTGCTGACTTCCAGTGACATCAGCACCTGCTGACTTAATCATGGTCTTCCGGTGACATCCCAGTGACGACAAACTCAGCTGTTTTATACGTGTGTGTCTGTATGTATGTGTTTTTTTAAGCACTGTCCTGTCCCGTCTGTGACTGGTTTAGTAACTCTTGATTCATCTCACACCTGCTGGCAGGAGCTACTGCGAATGTCTTTGTGGGTTTTCACTGTGGCCCAAGCAAACGCTTGGCTCTCGCTTAGCGAACCGATAAGGAAGCACCTCCAACGGTCTGAGCCGCCAGGTCACCCGGCATTTGGCAGACTGGCGCAATAGCGGTCGGCTAGCAACCAGACCGTCCACCGGCTATCCTCCTACCAGCTGATCCTCTCGTCATCTGCCGCGTCCGAGCTGTCCGCTAACAGAGCGCTGCATTGGCGGCGCGCGGCGCGCTAGCGGACGGACAGATGCGCCGGCCGTGGGCTGCTAGCGCTCTGCTGCTGCACGCTTGCTTTAGCTGGGTAGAGACGTGGACCCTGCGTGCCAGGCTTCCCCATCCCTGTAGTGTCCGTCTGCGTGTACGCCGGACAGGTCTGCGGGCTCCCCGTCGCGTTCCGCTACATCAACAGGGCACCGGTGGCCATCTTGAGTAGCTCCTGATGTGAAAGGATCGGTCGGCCAATGCGGCGCAGATGCCATCTGTTTCAGCCTTTTCTGCTCCGCTGACCAGGGAAAATGTGCGAAACAGACTCACAGAAAGAACCTCCGTTTTTTTCCAGTAGGAATTTTGACAGTTGGCTCAATCCGCTTTACAGGAAAAACAATATGTCATCATGAGGCAAGATCAAAATAGGAATAAAATGTTCTAACGTGGCATGCTGTAAATCACATGTTGGACCGGATTCAATCTAGCCAAGTTAGCTTTGTCCTTAACTCTGAAAATCAAGTTATTGTTTTCAGTTGCATAGTTATGTTTTTTGTGTATTATGTTTTTTTAAAACTTCTTAGTTTTTCCCCCCTAGTCGTTTCAGTAGCTACTCCGACCTTGTCGTGCTGAACAAACAAACAACACTAAATCAAAACCCACAATATTTATTTGGGCGAAAAGAACTTTGGTTTGGCTGACCCTGCGCCTTTGTTCTTTTTTTTTCATTTTGTTCATTACATTCCAGGCTGTTAACCTGCTCTGGCTCTTTACGGAAACATTTCGCAATCATTTCTGTGACAGACCAGTATTCATGCACCAGATTGTCCTGGCCGCAGATTAGCGATCTGAGAACATCTTAATGGTGTTTTTGACCGACAGCGCTAACTAGGGCTAGACAGCTTATGACTGTGTGACAGGGAATGCACATGCAAAGCAAGCTGTTGTTCTTTAAGCCAGGTGGGACTTGGCGGAGGGGTCCCACGATGTCCCCTGCGTTTGTCGCAGCGCCCCGTCACACTGCCCGATCCGGCCCTGACAACCGAGTCTCGGCTTGCTCTGCTCTCCCTTTGAGGAGAGGGCTCGGAATACTTTGGCTCGCTGACAAGCTAGTAGCTATTTACATAGACATTCCACAGGTGAGATAAGATAAACTTGATAACAACTTATCTTCTGAAGGTGAGTGAGAAAGAGAGAGAGAGTGTGTGTGAGAGAGAGAGAGAGAGAGAGAGAGTGTGTGTGAGAGAGAGAGAGAGAGAGAGAGAGAGAGGGGGAGTATGTGTTTGTATGTGTGAGAGAGCGAGAAAGAGAGCGAGAGATAAATAAACAGGTAGCATTTAGCGGTAGCTCGAGGGAGCGTGCTGATCCCAGGGACAGGGTAACGCTGACTAAAAGGCAGCTCACTGCAAAAACAAACAAACCGCCGCACATTCACAGGCTGAAGCTCTCCTCAACACCCCCCCCCCAACCCTAACCCTAACCCTAACCCAAACTGCCGCATATTCACAGGCAGAAGCTCTCCTCAAACCCCCCCAACCTAACCCTAACCCTAACCCAAACCGCCGCACATTCACAGGCTGAAGCTCTCCTCAACACCCCCGCGCCGCTCCTAGCTGCCTTGCTGATTAATTGCCA
Source organism: Anguilla rostrata (assembly GCF_018555375.3). Taxonomy (NCBI): domain Eukaryota; kingdom Metazoa; phylum Chordata; class Actinopteri; order Anguilliformes; family Anguillidae; genus Anguilla; species Anguilla rostrata. Next base: position 12,251,201 of record NC_057945.1, on the reverse strand, counting down.
CCTCCAAGACTTTCGCTACACGGCCAGTCCGGTTTGATCTGCTGATATGCTGTCTGCCATAAAAGGCTGGCCTCTGTCTGTCCCCGCTGTTCTCTCCGGTCACTGGAAAGTCGCTCCTTTTCCACTGTTATCAAATATGGAACTGCTAAATACATGAACAACATTCAAATAGGCATTGTACTGGTCATTATATTCCAGTGCTGGAAAATTGGTTGACGTTTATTAAATTATGCACTTACTCCGACTGTATTGGTTTCAGTAAATTATGTAATTAATCTTTTACATCAACCAACTCCTATTTGGGACTTGTTTCTCTCTCTGTAAGAACAATTACTCAATAACAACATAACATATGGTGAAAGTTAAATATGCCGCTGGAACTGGAGTTAGGCCTACGCTTATTTCAAAAAGGGAACTGATTTGACTACGATTTCAGATGAGGGAATGTTTTGGGCATGTTGTTGTTTCGTTCTAATATTTTTCTACCTGTCATTTAACATTTTTACATAGGGTTAATTTAATTCTAAACACCGCTTGAAAAGGGGTTTTTAGTAAATCTTGTAGGTGCCTTTTGGGGTGCGTTGGGTCCCCTGTGCGGCTCTAGCTCTAGGAATCCTCTCCTGTGGTGTATTTTTGGATGTTTGTTATGGAAGGGCTTTCCTGTTTATTGCGTTTGAGAATGTTGGCAACCCATGAGATTCAGGCTGCTCACTTTTGTTGACAACGCCCACCTTTAAAACGTACTACAGAAAAACAAACTGGCCAGCTTTACACGTGTGCAGTGCCACGTACGATTTGGGCCTGATGCCGCGCGTAACGTTTTTATTTTTTGAACAATGATCGCTCGTCGTATGTTACGTGGGAGATTACACTTTCTGTAAATAGCAATAATTATTATAATAACCTGCGGCTGACGAAAACAACCACAACCTGCTCAGGATCTGCATCTAACGTTTTTGATTAGCCCACCATTTGCTTTTGCTTTAAACGCGTGTTTACCGCAGTTTTCCAGATATCGGGGGTGGCGTTGTAGTCGTGCTGTTTTCCCTGGTTGTTCCTGGAATTTCACGCTCTTTTCCCCACAGATATTCCATTCTGATTTCAAAGAATCAGATTTGCCCTGAACCCCTCAGAGACATTCGGAAGGCCGCCCACCTTCTGAACTACAGTCCACGCCTCAGCTGTTGCACAGTGTTTTGCTTATTAAAGACAGTCGAGATATCAAGAGCCCAGGACACTGTCCCCTTTTGTCGCACGTACTTCTGCGTTTCATAAGACACTCTAACCTTCGTAAACAGCCTTCTTCAGGCAGTTTAAGGCAGTGTAAAGCGTGCCACAGAGCAAGTGTGGTAGTAAGAGAAAGATGGAGGGATGTAGTCGGGATCAATGTTCATCTTTTGAAGAGAGAATAACTTGTTCTTTGGTATCAGATTCCATCACTTTTTCCTTCATTGCACATCTACTAATATAGGGCCTGATTTAGTGCATACAAAACCAATGACAGGTGCAGTGGGTAGCACTGTCGCCTCACAGCAATAAGGTCCTGGGTTTGAATCCGGCCTGGGCCTTTCTGTGTGGAGTTTGCATGTTCTCCCCGTGTCCGTGTGGGTTTCCTCCGGGTACTCCGGTTTCCTCCCACAGTCCAAAGACATGCAGTTAGGCTAATTAGAGGCTCTACAATTGCCCATTGGTGTGAGGGAATGGGGAGTGAATGGTGTTTGTGCCCTGCGATAGACTGGCGGCCTGTCCAGGGTGATGTGAAGCATCATTTCTGTTGATATGAGGCAACGGTGTCTTCAGATGCCACAAAATCAGTGACAGGAAACTGCAAAAATCTTTACCAAGAGCCACTTTTGACACACTCTTTTTTTCTGAAACAATTTTTAGACTTGTTTGTTTTTTCCCCATTTTGGAATCCATAGTGTTATCTCATGAGTGGGGCCCAGAGAAATATTGCGCACCTCTCCATCTGGGAACCTGAATTTCAGCAGTTGCCCTCCAGGTGTCCCTGTTGGTACTCCAAATTCAGTAACAGCCCCGCTGCAAGAGAGAGCTACACTGATTGAAGGAGAGCTATATCTCCTATTAGCAACATCTGGTAACCTATGGGTGCCTGGCATGTTATTGGGAGGAACTAATCTGGCCATAACCAAGAAACCCTGACTGACTTAAGCCCACCCTACTCCTTTTCAGGAGGGGGACCTACTGCCCTTTGCGGGAGGGGGCCCACTACGGTAGACTCCCAGTGATAGTAGACCAATGACAGGGCTTTTTTCTGAGGCTCGTATACTAGTGCTAGCCAGAGCTCAGCCTGAAGTGGACATCTATCAGCAGAATGACGCAGGTATGACAACTGAGAGGGTGATTGCCTTTACACTGTGGCTGATTGTATTCTTTAAAAATTTGTTCCAGTATGTTACCCCACCAATAATCGAGAGGAACAAACATTCCCACCTCCATGACACGCCCATGATTCATCACCCAATGAGCATTGCCGGATGTTGCACACCATTCAGGATGGACTTCCTGTTCCGCAGACGTAACATTCCAAACATAACAGAAGGTTCTTCCTGTCGAATATGGCCCTAATCTGCACTGAATTGCGAATGAGTTGCATAAGCGGCACCTGCTGTTAATGGTTCTAGCTCCTATTAAGGACAGAAAGAGGCAGGAGCTTTTCAGTGCAGACGTCCATATCGCTTGCGTCATACGCAGGGGCTTTTCTGGGAAAAAAGGCGTGTAAATGAACACACAATTTTTTCCATTTATATTTCAGATGAATATTGCCATGTTCAAGGGCTTTCAGTGAGACTGACTTTAGTCTTAATGTTCATAATAATAATTTTATTATACAAAGCTGCTAGTGCTAGTTGTAGTTCAGTGATTTCTAAAGTGTTAATCTTTAGTAATATTTTGTAATAAGTTGAGAATGTTGTAGTTATGGCACCGACATGGCACAAATAAAAAGAAAAAAGCTTTGTTTGCGGGGGTACCTTTCAAATTGAGCTAATTATGTTTTCCAAATAGCTTACCAAACAGTTTATTTGCAGCCTTGTATATTACAAAAGTAGGAAAGCCTAAATCTGGCACCAGTTTGCAGAAGTCAACTTTCGACATAGCTCAGACAGTTCAAAGGCACTTTCAATACTTTTTTGAGGATTAAATGTTTTTTTTAGATTTTCTTATTTAAATAGTTACTTTTATGAATCATTTATATATGTAATCCACAATTATTCATCATTAATACTTCTCATATTTTATGTAACTGAAGATAACCGAATTTATGACTTGAATCAAGGCAATCTGAGAGCTCAATGTGGTCTTCCAAAAAAGAAAATATTGACATTAACATGTTATTACACCGAAGGTAGGTTTACACAAGGAGACCTCTGTTTATAGGATTGTAGTCTAGGTGCATCTTTCAAGTTCTGTTTTTGCTAAATTTGCTTTCTTAACCTGTTTCTCTACCTGTTCTGTTTTAATACAATATAGCCTAGTATTCTTTGTTTCTCAGTGTCTCACTGTATCGCAAAAAGGAACCAAGACAACAGAGCACACAGTTTCAGGTTACTTAAATAACGTAAATACCCAGAGAAATAAAGAATGCAGACCAATAGAGATCTCCATTATCTCGGTATATCACACACTTCACATTTCACAATTTGCATGCTGGCGTATCAGTGTAATAAGATTGACCCCAAAGTTAAACCCTAAATATTTAGAATTTGATTAAACACGGACAATCCAATGCTCATTTGTTTATTCCGCAGGTCCTAAAATGGCAGTTGAGTGAGTGAGCTGTCCCCTATGCAACTGCAATGCCTTTTAAAACTGGCCCTTTCTTTCGTTGTGTTTGGCTCAGATGTTTTGGTTACACCATACAGAAGAGTTATGAATGGGCTTCTGAGTAATTCATATTGATAGCAATATGAGGCTGCATGTGACCAAAAATGGGCAGAGCTGCGATATCCCATCAGTGATGTTCTGATTTCATGTAATCATTCTGTTTTGGTGAGGAGGAGTTGAGCCATTTGATTGGTTTTACCAACACAGCGATTGACTCATTCTTAGCTTGTTATCATCACTAAATTACTGCAGAAAAAAACTCATGCAGACCTACAATTGCACACATACATTTTGTTGTAAATTGGAACGGATATTCCTTGGATGTACTACATATTAGACTGAACATTGGCCAAAAAAACATTATCCAAACCCCCCCCCCTCTCTCTCTGTTGCATACAGATTTCAGAGAGCAGTGAAGAATGTCCCTTGGTGGACGAGGAGAGGCGGGGCGTGGATCTGGTGCACTGGGGTCCCACGGGGCTGGATCCGCAGCGGGGGATCCAAGACCATCCCACTAAAAGCTGGCGATCGGGAGAAGGTAAGGGGAGATTCTGCACTTTTCTGTTTCCTTAAATCTCAGAGGTCCTGAATGGGAAAACACGTCTTTAGAATCTGCCTCAAAGGTTACAGTAGCCCTTCTACAACCTGAAGGAACTAAGGCTAAATCATTGGGAGGACCTTTCTGGATCAGGTATCAGTACCTGATAGATGTAATCAATTCAATTCAATTCAATTCAGAGAGCTTTATTGGCATGAAAGTAATGACACAATATTGCCAAAACCATAGAGTTGATATACATTAATAAATTAAGATTTAAGATTTGATTGATTGCAATCGATGTAAGAGATGAGATGTAAGGATAGGTTGTTTACAGTTACCTAGACTCCCTTGCTCCGTGACATGCCAGCCCAGTACACAACGTGCCACAAAGGGGGCAGTTGTCCCCTCACCCATGACAATTTAAATTTTTTCTTCTGGGTTCAGGTGAGGAAATTCAGGCTTTATTTTTAGAATGCCATCTTGGAATGCTTCCCGCAGGGAGGAGCATTTCCCGTAATGGAGGAGAAGCGCATTTCCGTTTCTGCCTCCCCCTGCCATGCAGTGACCTCCTACGCACCTCCTCTCCGGCCAGCCACGTCTGTAACCGCCAGCCTCGTCCACAGCGGGGCTGTCAGAGGAGGGCAGACGTGAAGCACTCATTGCAGATTTCGGTTAAAGAGGGGCCATTTAGATACGATCGGGGCGGTCCTCGGCAGACCGGGGCTCGCTGCAGTGTGTGCAGGCCGCGGCGCAGAATTAGCTGATTGCTCGGGTTGTGCCTTATCGGGGTTATCGGGGTTCGGAATCGGGGACTGAGGAAATGAGAGAGGCCTGGTTAATGTGGCGGAGCGAACGTGGAGGGGGCACCGTCCCCGACCGCTTCCAGATGTGGAAGCGGGCTGAGGCCGCTGGGCGTTTCTTCACTGCTTGCGGCTTACGCGCTTTAGCCTAGCCGAGAGAGACTGCGCGCGAGGCCCCATTTTCCTTAAAGGAACTCTCTGTTCTTTTGACTGGTGGTGGGGGGGGGTGGGGCTTTGGTTGCGATGGCTGTTATTGGTCGTCGTCTAATCACCTGTCCGGAGCCCAGCCTGCAGTACGGGCCTTGATGCACCCGGAGGAATTTAACTACAGTGCAGCTCCAGTCCCCAGACCATTAGGCAACAGACGTGACATCATCAATCCATCATCCTGGATTTTTCCCCCTGCTCTCTGATTGGCTGACTGGGTAAAAGCTGACACAGTCCTTCCCAATGAGTTAAATGATTGATGAAATTAAATGTCACCTCAAATGCCTCCCTGACCACTGAGCCAGAAGGCATCAGCCTAATATCAATTTTTCATTTGTTTCATCCGGCCTGGCAAATGGCAATTATAAATGCACCTCAGACATTCTTATCTGGTTCAGCAACACAATCAATTTCTGATTGACCAGAAAAAAATCCTAAAAGCTCCCTGCCAGCTATTTGTACATTTTCATGAGCTTACTGTTAAACAACACAGTTGTCTTAAAAAAAAAATGCTTTCCCCCTTTTCTCTCGGTTTTTGGAATACATAATCATCTTAATACTTGGTGCTCATTCCCGCAACCTCCATTAGCAATCTGGGAGAGCACAGATAAACATGTACTCTCTCTCTCTGGCCTCAGCATGCAGACCGGCGTCTGATCAAACCGGCAAGGTAGCAAAGCAACGAAACCGACCGAACCCTCCCATACCCCGGGGCAACGCAATCGCCAATCACGCGAGGCCCTATGGAGGCACCGGCCACAGTCCGCTCCGGCACAGTCCGGATTCGATCTGGCACCCTGGGGCTCATCCATGCAAACAGCACGGCGCCTTAACTGGATGGGCCACCCAGCAGCCCGGTAATAACGCTTTTTGAAGGCAGCTGTCTGGGGGCATTCCATAGAGATTACCACTGCCACCAAAGTGCTGTTCCAACGCGAGCCAAAAAAATGTCAACCTTTGCCGTGCTGTCACACAAATTTCCCGGGTGTGAAAAATCGAGATAAAAATTCCAGCTTGACTTATCTCAGTTGCTGCTGCTCCTGTTTCCATGTGCACCTTGGTAGCGTGAGGAAGAAGCCCCACAGAGCCGCATCGCCATCTGTGAATAATCCACTGAGACAGGCGGGATTACAAAATTAATTCAACCCAGCTACCCAGCCTGTATCTTACCCTCTGTGCTGCCTACTCATGGTAGCCTACTGCAGTGTACCCAGTGAGCGAAAGCTGGACTCTAGACATCTAGAGGGGTGGAAATCTAGGTTGAGGGACATTTTGACATTTTTGTAAAATGACTAGTTTAACCCCAATATAGCCCTGGTTTTACCGGATATAGCCTGGCTATGTCCTAGTTGGCTTGAAAACTTTCACTTTTCAACAAAATGTAGCTGGGTTTTCATCTGAACGCCATGGTGTTTCAACAACATAGACAGGCTGAAGGATACACAATTTCCTATACTTTTTCCTCTGAAGGTCCTTCCTGGGAAGATTCACTACCCTATCAACAGACTAGTTGTCTGACAAAGCAGACAAGCATAGATTGGTGCATATTTAGTAGCCATTTATTCAATCTACGGAAAGCTTCCTGATTAAATGAGCTAGCCAATAGCTAAGAAAGGGGAATATAACTGCATGAAAATTTTGAGGTAACGGATCTTCACGTGTACGTGGAACCGATCTAACAGACGGGCAATGATGCGGTTCCCACTCACAGGAGATCGCCCATCTGTTAAAGATTAGAGTAGCATTCTGCGACAGTCACAAGACGGCAACAGCGTTTGCTAAATTACACAGACGCCGCTTTTGCGCAAGAGCAGAACTCGTTTGCTGTCCTCTGACTAATATTCTCTGGTATTACATCCTTTCACTCGAAGAGCTTTTCTTGAACCCTGCTTGACTCACTTCTGTCCACTTTTCCCCTCTGTGTTAACCTTATTTCGAGAATATTGTTTCATTCCAGGTCTCTGTTATTTTTGTAATTGCGTAGTATTTTGCATGGAGTCATTAAGCGCATAATTCTCATGTAACAGACCGTCGTCACGGACCGATGTACACGGGCCATGGCTTTTAATGTTTTCTTTTTTCGGGGTTGACTTGATCCTGCGCAACAGTGGCCAACTCTAATGGTTCTGAAATAAAAAACAGAACGTGAAGTTTAAATTGAGAGCTTTCAAGTAGTTTCCTGTTCCTGGTGAATTGCCTTTCTGTCTAAAACAAACTGCACAAAACCTAACAATAATGAATACATTTCACTTATCAGTTCTTTTCCCACCACCATTGCCTTTAGCAAAACAATTACGGCCATTAGAAGTATTTCAACATCACTTAAAATACGAGATGTGAGAAAATATCATGTTGAAATCACTGTACCAAAGGACAGATGACAAAATGACAAAAAAATTATAATAATGCAATTGAGATACAAATATTGCATTATCAAAGTACTTACGTTAAGTGCTTTCAAGCACAAACTTCTGAAAAGGCAGCAGTCTATGTTTCCATCAAACACCCCTGCAGTCAGTTTCCCAGATTACCCCCGGTCTGTCATGACCGTAAAAGGGCTGTTTGTGCGAGCCTCAACTAGTGCCTGCCATTTCCATGGGTCCCCCACACACTGTGTTGTTCCTCATTTAAATATGGGTGATTCCATTTTATTTTTTTGATTTTTTTTTTAAAGCAGCGCTTTTGAGTGGTGTTCTCGTCTATGGTAGCCCTACTTACTGGAATCGGTGAACTGCAGGGTGAGGGAATTCTGGGTATGCAATAACCCCAGAACACACTGGAACTTTATTTCCCCTCATACCACGGACAATCCAAAGGCCTGTTTATAGCTGGAATGATAGCTTTAAAATTAGAACGGTCTTTCCAATTCAGATGACTTAAAGCATCTACACTACAAAGGTGTTTAAACCGTGTCTCCGACTATAAAATACACTTAACTAAACACTGCTGTTCACGGTCTGTACCCGTGGGGAGAACGTGTGTGGAATGATAGGTGTGTTCAGTGCTACAGCATTCTTTGGAGTGGATTCTAGTTAATGATTTATGAATATGATAAATTATAAATCATTAACTGGAATCCACTCCAGAGAATGCTGTACAGAGACGCGCGCAATCACGCACACGCAGACACGAGCACGTGCACGCGCACAAGTACGCACAAACTGCATTGATTTAGTATATGAGCCTCGGTCTCCTACATTTGCATCCTGTGCGGATTTCTGCCAGTGATGTGGAAAACAGCTATTGTGCAGAAAAGAAGTTCACACAGGGGAGTGGTATATCATAACTGGAGTATGCATGCTGTTACGAGAAAGTTAGAGATGTTAAAATTGCTCATATAATCTCATGTTCCTCTTTGAAATGGGTTGCATCTCAGTTTATTCCTTTAGAGCTGCTTCAATGTTATACAGGTGAAAGGTGTAGGCTCCTTTGTACATTTACCAATGTTAAGTACTTTCTAACTGTGATTAAAAAAAAAAAAAATACATATTTCAGTTCATTTTGCAAATGTACTTCTTAAATTATTCATTCGGTGATTTATTTATAACCAAGTTACCCAAGCTTGACTGAGCTAAAATTTGCAGTGGAAGTTCAGAAATACTTTAAAGCCACGCTTCTTCATGTGAGCAAAAGTGTTTTTGACCTTTTTCCAGAAAAAATAGGAAATATGCGTACCTGTAATGTCTCAAGGATATTTCAGAGTAGTCTGGATATGTTCGGAATGAGCTGCCTAAACCGTGGTTATGTTGTCCAGGCCAAACCTCTTGGAGCATTTGATTCTCTGATTTGGTTGGCTGATTTATTCTTTTTTCCAAAGTTTCAACAGTCCGACCGCACGTTTGACCGAGTTTGGGCCGTGGGTGGTGTGGGGAGGCGGGGGGGGGGGGGGCTTAGGTGTGATTCAGTCTTTCTGCCGAAATCAAACTCGGGCCGGCCTCGCATTCATCAAAGTGATGCAGGAGGGGTGTCCTGCTCCTCTCAGAGAGAGAGAGCGCTCCCGGCGGGGCTGGGGGAGCCAAGTCTCCCGAGATGAAACGCCGAGTGGAAATAAGCCTTTGATCCCCGGGGCCCCTGACGGGTTCCAGAGGCAGGCGGCCCCGGGCTCCTGTTCACAAGGCCCCGGTGACGGAGCGCAGGCCCGAAGGAGCGCGTGCGGCGCGGGGCGGGGCGGGGCTGGCGGAGACCGCAGTTGGTGGCGACGACGCTGTCCCGCGGGGGGAAGGGCGGGCTGCGCGGCGTGGACGTGAGGAACGTTCCGTGGTGTGTGTATATCCGTCTGCTGGTACCTCGCCAATTCCACCCCCCTCTCATACGTGGAGCTATACGAGCACCGTTACACAGGATCGCTGTCAGAGGTCAGGTACTCACTAATAGCCCAACTGACATCAAGCCTCATCAGTAATTCCTTTCACTCCTGTGATGAGTTGGAGGACAAAAGATTGGCATCAACACATAGCACCTTTTATGAAGGCCGAAAGGTTTGAATTCGGGCCTCATTTTCACTGAAAACTTTTGGGAGCAGATCTTGAGAATGCGGTCTCTGGTCCCCCATAACATTGCTTGGCAGCACTTACGTATATGAGTGCTAAAGTAAGCTGGAACTTGGACGGGAACTTGGTCTTCTCTTTTGCACTGCATTTAATGTACAGCGAGCTCATTCCATGCTAAACTGTAGGGTGTCGTTAGTGCCACTGCTGTAGAAGCAGTCATTTTAAGTGAGATTCTGAGGAAAATGAACCCAATAATTTTAGTCGCAATGTGGGACAAAACGTTCTGACAAATGGATTGGCTGGAAAATACTTTTTGTCCAAGCCAATTAATATCATGCTGTGTTAAAGAGCAGAAAAAAGTAGGCATCAGAATTCAAATTTGTCCTTAAAAGATGAATTAAGATTAAATGGCAGTGTTTATTTTTTATCTAAACAGCACTGTTTGCCCAGTTCAGCATCCTAAAAAAATTAACTCTCCGCTTGCGAGGGAAAAGAAAAGAGCACTTTCATTTCATTTAGAGTAGCAGAAGAGTTCTTGGGCTCATTGAATACAGGCTAGGATGAGTGTGAGCATTACCCTCCTCTACACCTAGGGGGCAGTGTGCACCAGCGTCTCGGAAGACCTCTGCCCTGTTTCTTCTCTCTCCTCTTGACTGAGCTCCCGCTATCTGGCCGCGGACAGCCCCGGTAAACGCTGCACTACACAGGCCAAACGGTCCGGCGGCAGCCGCAGACGCCGTGCCAAAACTCCCCCCTCCACACCCCTCCCCCCGCCCCGGTGTCCCAAATGTAAGTTTGCCTTAATTGGCACTCCGCTCCGCCTTGGAGGGGGAAGAAGATCGAGGGAAAGAGAAGATGGGAGAAGGCTCAAATCCCCGTTCGGGAACATGATTTGGATCAAATTCAGCACGAAGAAGGGTCTGGAGGAAGTGGGCCTGCAGGAGGGGGGGCGCTTTCGATTCGGCAAGTGTACCCGAGCGTCTCGATCCCCGCCGGGGACCCGTGTGTGCGTTTCTGCGTGTGTCTGTTTGCGCTGGTCTGCGGGCCCGTGGACATCGTTTAGCACTCCTGCGCAGCGGATCACCTGAGCGCTAGGTCCCTTTCTTCCGCTTTATTGGTTCTTCAGTCGCCTTGTGTCCTATTTTTCTCTTCGGGCGTGTCTTTGCAGACCTGTGTACATCTGTGAATGTGTTTGTGTGAATGCGTGTGAGTGTGTGTTTGTGTGAATGTGTGTGAGTGTGTGTTTGTGTGTGAGTGTGTGTTTGTGTGTGTGTGTGTGTGTGTGTGTGTGTGTGTGTGTGAGTGTGTGTGTGTGTGTGTGTGTGTGAGTGTGAGTGTGTGTTTGTGTGTGTGTGTGTGTGTGTGTGTGTACGCACAGCGTACGTGAACTCGCGTAGATATGAAGAGGTATTTAATTTCAACGGGGGCTCCATCTCACAGAAAACCTGGGGGGTGGGGGTCGAGGGGGCGGGTGAAACATTTTGTTAATGTTTATATTGAACTGGGAAAAGGTGCTGTGATGAAACAGGATGTGGGGGTGGGCAGGGGCTGTCGGCAGAACCTGAAAAACCACAGTGTGAAGACACACTGAAAAGTTTGACGCTATGCAAATTCAGAAAAGACAGCATTAGGAAGAAAGGCTGAGGAAGGTGCCACTGCAGAATTTGGGTCTGCACCCTCTAGGGCAAGGGTACTCAAATATGTCCCTCACAGCCAGTACTACTGCTGGCTTTCTGACTGATTAACTGAGGGTGCAGTATGTAAGTTTGCTGTAGGAAACTTTTGTTCATATTCAGTAAAATTGCCTCCACATACTGACAGATATCAATAAATTAAAAGGTCTAAGAAAATAATCCGGACTCTTTGATTCTCCCAGGTTCTGAAATTAGCCTCTCCAGATTGGTTGATTAATACCACTAATTAGCAGAGATTCATCTCACCTGGTGTCCCGGGTTTAAATCAGTCCTGATTAGAGGGGCAGAATGAAAGCCAGCAGTCCTACCGGTGTCTGGGCCAGATTTGGCTATCCTCGCTCTAGGGGGTTATTTGAGGGTCGAGGTAGGTCACCAGATACGCATGGGGAAGAAATGACCTACAGTATTAAATGCAGTTTCACACAGACATTCACACCAGTCAAATGAAAAAAAATGGCAACCGTTGCATGTACTCGCACAAGCCAGTGTTCATGCGATTGTCTTTATATAACCTTTGTGAAAAATGTATTCCATATTTCTGCAAGACAGTAATCCCAAGCCTAACAACCAAATCAAAACCAACCGAGAAATAGTCAAGCGAATACAAATTTCCTGTTTTGATGGGAATCTCAGTCCCCACAAAAATTTGTGGTTTTAATCGAAGAGGCAGTCCGCAAGCACGACGGATCTCGAAAGATTCTGTGCGAAGGAATGGTCAGATCCCCCAGTATATTTACCAGTTTGATAAAACACTATCGAACAGGATTCAGCAGTTTTATCCTTGCGAAGGGTGGGTGTACTGAAGTACAGAAAACAGGAGTGCTAGTCATTTTGATACCTATCTTTGCTTGCTAAAAAACCTATCTGAGAAATTGTATTAGTATAAAAACATTTTTTTATTTTTAAAAGCATGAAATGTACCTAATTACTTGTGTTGTCGCTTGTCTTTATCAAGGGTGCCAGTAATTTTGGAGGACAGTGTAGATCATTTCCTGGGGTCATGCAAGGTCGTAGCCAAAGTTAGCACCTTGATGCTGAAGTCTGTCGATCAAGGGCCAAAACTTTTTTAGTTGCCTACTGACTTGTACTTGGCAGTCGTGTGCTGGTATTTTGTGAGCAGTAAGTAGCATCATCGAGTACAGCAGCTTTAGATACTCTGCACTTCTTGAAAATGTTGTGCATGCTGCATTTTCCAGTTTTATTGGATTTATTTTGGATTATCATCCTTTAAAATAACCCCATAACCTGAAACATAAGACATGTTTTTTTTGCAGTGTGTGACAGGAGTCTGGTTGGATCTACTCTGTGTTGTTTAATTTCAATTGGTAGTGAGCTAGTTTTTTTCCACACATACGTATATAACTACATTTTTTTCATGGGCCCCTGCAGAGATAATATATTAGAAAAAATAAAATAAAGATGTAGCACTCTCATATCCTTTGGCCTGGAAATGGCTGGCACCCTGCTATCGATTATCTAACGCCCAGGATGTGTAGAAGATCATGTTTGAGCTCCCTCCATGGTTCAGGCCCTCTGATCGCTTTATCGGACGGGATATCTCATCTGGTTCGCTTGCAGGAGAGGGGAGAAAAGTCGGAGCCGTGTCATTAATGGAGGGCTTTCACAGGGGCTTAAGAGCATGTTCAGGGGCCCGTGCTTGCTTGGATATTTTTATAGCTGTAATCTCCTGAAGGGTTGAGATTGCTGGCTGCGCCTGGTGGCTCATGACGTCTCTGTTTGTGTGAGTGTGAGAGAGAGACAGGATGGTGGGGGGGGCAGGGGCGGGGGCGGGGGGGTCGAGAGAGAAGAGAGTGAGGGGGAAAGAGAGGGGGGAGGGAGAGAGAGTGGGAGAGAGAGCGGGTAGAGAAAGCGAGAGGTCAAGCGATGGCTCTCTCTGAATATGGGGGCTTTGATTGGCCGAGGCGTCGAGTGTAAACTTTCCCCTCGGTGAGGAAACAGTACTTTCCCCGCACGGACGTTAAGAGGAGGGTGAGCTGTTCTGCATGTCCCAGAAACACCCCCCCTCCACCCCCCTCACTGCCCCTCCACCCGCTGGCCCCCTTCCACGTCAGCTTGTTTATTTTCCTCCCTGGCCTACTGTGAACACTTCCTTGAGTCTGTATCGCCGTGGTTAAGATCAACTGCCCATTAATACTTTGTCCGCTGAGCTACAAGGGACAGCCTGTGTGTGTGTTTATGGGTGTGTAGAGAGTGAGAGAAAGTGAGAGAGTGAGCGAGAAAGAGCCATTGTGTATGTGCGAGTGAGAGAGGGAAAGAGAGAGAGAGTGTGTGTGTATATCAGAGAGCGAGAAAGTATGTGTGAACCATGCATCACTGACATATTTATTCCTAGCGCCGCAGCAGTTGTCTCAGGAGAGGAGGCTCGTGTAGAAGCCTGCGTTATGTAATTGCCTTATGCTGAAGCCTGCAGCTCATGCACACGCCATTTCTACACTTTTGCCCTGAGTGCCCAGCATTCAGGGTCAGAGGTCACAGCTGTGGAGAGCAGTGCCTCCCCACTTGCCGGTCATCTGGTGCAATTACCTTACGAGCATTAAATAACATTTAAAACATTTTAACATGTAAAACAACAAATATTTACTGCTTAAAACTTTTTGAACGAAATATATTATTGGGGTTTTAGCTATTTCTGATGGTAGTTGAAACAAAAAATTAACGTGCCTCAACATTACATTGGCCTTAATTTAATATATGTTATAAGCAGCAGTCTGAAACAAACACGTTTTGGCTATGCCTTCGTCAGTATTTGGTAAAAGAGCAGACAATATAAATTCATGATGTCACAATTAATCAGCGATTTATTTTTTCCACGAAAAAGATGCCATCCTCAGGCAGTAAGGTTAATCCGCACCAAGGATTTTCATTTTATTAATTGGAAATGAGAAGAACAAAATCAGATTTTAATTATCACAATACATCGATGTAAATTACAAAGAACACTCGGACATCGATTCTTCACTGAGACCTTCAGGAATTTCAGTAAAGAGTTGATCCAATATGCTTTCCTTTTAAGAAAAATTCCCGTCCCACCTCTTTCGCGTGAGTTCGGGTTTAATTTCTTTCATTATATGTTTTTTCCAGCACCGGAATATTTTTTGTTTTCAGTGTCATTTTGAGTTGAGAACGTCAAATCTCCCCTTTGTGGAATGATATGACGTCATCCGGCTGCGTGGCAACTTCTGACCAAGTGGGCAACTTATGGGTAACAGGGGTAAAGGTTTAGCCTATAGTTGTTCCACATACCAGCCGGAAGATGGTGAACGCTAAACATGGAAGATAGAGGCTGTTTTTATTTTGAGTAATTTATGATTAATATCATGTGTATGTTCACGTATGCGTACGCGATCGCGCGTGTATCTGTGTGGCCCAGCGCACAAAACATTTAACCCGTGTATTAATAGTTCATTGCCCTCCCCCCCACACAATATTAGATTAGAACTGTGGCTGTGTATTAGTGTATTTATGTGTGTATAGAGAGAATGTGGCTATCGACACACTGAAACACACACCCATAAAACACTCAAAAAATAAACAAAACACGAAACTGCCCGTTAATGAATGTTTCCATTTCCAATATTTTCCCTCAGAGATAATTCCCTTTTATATGCAGCTGTTGCAGCATCCTTGATATGCAAGCCGTGGGAGAGGGATGTTAACTCTCCCGCCTCTGCGCTCCTTGTCTCTCTCGCTAGCCGAACTCGATGAATGGGGTGGTTGGTATGCAAGCAGCGTTTTGATAATCAAACGCTGGCATCGCTGGCACGGGCTTGGAATTCGTCGTTATTTCTGCTCGACTTTGATGTATAACCGGTTGCCACCTCCCCCGTCCACCCCCTCCTTCTCTTTGTCACCGACCGACACTCCCCGGAGGGAGAGCCTCCTAATGCGCCGCGACCGCCGAGGCTGGCACCGGTGCGTGGAAGGAGCCGCGCAGCCTTTCTCGTGCAAGGCTTGCTTTTTCGGTGAGCGGTTTAAAAATTAATGGAAAAGATGTTCTCTGCGATACCTGGAAAAACAACGAAAAATGATTGTAAACGCACATGTTAGAAAACCGTAACAGACTATTAAGTAGAAACGCGTTCGTGCTGTATTGACAATCTACAGGTGTTAAGGATCTCGAGCTCCTGCCGTTGCTGCGATAAGCAGGGTTTAATTCTGAAGTAATATGGCTGGTCGTCATTCAAGCCAAAGGAATCGACAAGAACTCTGGTTGTGTGACATCACATGTTGGTTCT
Source organism: Anguilla rostrata (assembly GCF_018555375.3). NCBI lineage: Eukaryota > Metazoa > Chordata > Actinopteri > Anguilliformes > Anguillidae > Anguilla > Anguilla rostrata. The sequence continues at coordinate 12,235,367 of NC_057945.1, read as the reverse complement.
GCAGATTGGAACGAGTTTATTGAAAGTTTACGTTTCAAACACCGTGGCCTTATAAAAAATACCCTTACGAAAAAATCATGTGTTCCAAAGCCACTCGTGTCAAAAAAAAACACATATGACCACCCAACATGTGAAGAGTACACAAAGCTATTTAAGAAAATATCAGAAAAAAAACATATAATAGAAAAAACACACTTGGCAAAGCTAACTCTTGTGCAGCTTAATTTTTTAAAGATTTTGCTCGTACGGGCAACAGGCGACGGTAGCTACTGTATCAGAGTGAATTGTGCAGTGTATAAAAAACAGGCTCAGGGTAACTGCATGAAGCCTGCACAGAATTGTAATTGACCTCGATTTTTGCGTGAGCTTCATCAGAGCTATTAAACACTGAGGACCTCCCAAGTGCTGCTTTCAGACGGCTGCTGTTTAGACGTCTCTGCTGAGAGGCTGTGAGAGATGGCACTAGCCAATGGGCTCACGGTAGCGAAACTGTGGGAGATGGCACTAGCCAATGGGCTCACGGTAGCGAAACTGTGGAAGATGGCACTAGCCAATTGGCTCACGGTAGCGAAACTGTGGGAGATGGCACTAGCCAATGGGCTCACGGTAGAGAAGCTGTGGGAGATGGGGCTAGCCAATCGTCTCTCAGTAGAGAAGCTGCGAGAGATGGGGCTAGCCAATCGTCTCTCAGTAGAGAAGCTGTGGGAGATGGGGGTAGCCAATCGGCTCACGGTGGATTGGGAGCGGGAAAGAAGTGGCCAGTTGGCACGCATGGGCTTTGGGAGAGATGCGTGCATCTTCAAGCCCTGGTTCTGGAGTGTAAGTGCACTGTTTAACAGATTATTGAACATTTTAATTAAAAGTATATTAGGAGTCAGAATGGTGAAACGAGTATCTCCACCTAATGGTCACCTGTGTACATTAAGCCTCGTAGTGAATCCACCTGTGGAGTTGGAGGTTCAGATGGAGGAAAAACCATAAAACACCTTGGACATAACGCACGCATAACTGCATGCATTATGTCTGTGTTGCTGGGTGGAAACAACTCCCTTCACTCAAGTGTCACAAGACCTTTATTTAAAGCACTTTCCCAATTATTTATCAATTGTTTTGAAGTCCTGAAATGCATGCCCTTCACCCTCTCCACACACTTTCATACACACACACACACACACACGCACATGAAAATATGTAGTTACAAACATGTACTGGCTCACAGACACACACACACACACACACACACTTTACCATGGCATTGTAATCCACCAATCAGGGCTTTCTGTGCCTGTGTACTGTGCATGCATACTGAAGTATGTCTGTCGATATAAAAATCATTATAAATCCTCATAACAATAACAATAAGTACACTGTGGCAGAAAGGGGCTACGTGGTGCTACGGTCCTCGCTTGCACTGCTGTCAGATCTCGGAGTCAGATAAAGCAGTTGTGTATTGTATAAAATTAAAATAATACCACGTGGAATTGGAGGCAAGCCTCATCTCAAGATCAGCTTCAGGGCCCCCATAATTAGTGAAAGCTGGATCAATCTCTCGCACTCAGAAGAGAAAATATTAGATGCCTACGGCTCAACTAAATCTGTGAAGTCAATTCTAATTAGGAAGGAGCTGACACAGCATTGCGTGTTTGTAGGTGTGTGTGTGTCGGGGGGGTGTTTGTGTCATTGTATGTTTGGGCGTGTGTTTATATGTGTCCGCATGTGTGCACGACGCTGTTGTTTAGATGAGATTTGGTACCGGTAATTACATCACAAGGTTGCGTTGCCCCCCCCCCCTTCCACTGGGAAGTGACGAGGACCGACTGGCATTTAAGCTGGCCCGGGGTGTTGGGTTTCAGAGTGGTGTCCGTCCACACGTCTCCTATCCAGCTCCCATCCAGCAGAGCAGGAACACGCGCCTGCCTTAAGTGACAAAACGAAATCAGCGAGAAGCCGAGGACATTAACAAGACTGCCAGGGAGGGAAGTGTTAGGAAATACGAGAAAAATATATACAGAGAGAGAGAGAGAGAGAGCAAGAGCAAGTGGGGGAGAGAGAGCAAGAGGGAGAGAGAGGAGAGGAAAAAACAAGGGGGGGCAGTAATCCTGGAATAGCCAGCAACCAGAGCTGCCGGCTCCTCCCTCTCTCTTCCCCTCCCCTCCACTCTCTCTCTCTCACTCGCTCGCTCGATCTCTCTCCCTCACTCTGGCAGGCAGACTGTTAGCCTGCTATTTGACCGGAGAGCGAGTGGAGAGAAGGCGCAGCTCGAGGAAGGTGAGGATCCCTTCTTCACCTGGCCCCTCCACGCTCCCTTGCCTCAGGATGAGAAGCTGAAGACCCTCCCCCCTCCCCCCCCCATTCAGGGGCGAGCTTTACGCCCGGTCGTCCTGCGCGCTCGTCCAGCCCTGCCGATTCGATGGACTGCTGAGCGCCGCTTGCCGACCGGTTATTTTTGTGGTTTTTGCGCACTTGCTTACTTCTCCCGGCGCCTCTTTGGGGATATACCGGCGGGACCGCGGGACGTCGCTCGCCCGCCCGCACGCGCGCGCGTTTGGCGTGACGAGCGAGCGCGCGAGCTCCGTGCCATGCCCATCGCCGGCCGTCCTGCCGCCAGCGACCGGGGTTCGGCATGAAGGGGGGACGGCGCCGCCGGGGGTGCGCCTGCCAGCACCTGTTCCGAAAAGTGCTCGCCAAGTGCGGGTGCTGCTACGCCAGGGTCAGAGGTCAGTGGCTCCCGTCCGTTTCGCCCGCGGTTCCCCTCCCGCCCCCGCCGTCGCAGGGGGTTCCCCCCCTCTCTCTTTCTCTTTCTCTTTCTCTTTCTCTCTCTCTCTCTCTCTCTGAACACCACCTGCTGCTGTGGCCTCCGCGCCTGGTGGAAGCTCCTGTGGTTCTTCCCTCTTTCCGTCGCTCACTTTGTCCGCGTCTCTCGTCTTCCTCGTCTCTTTCACTTTGCCGTGGCTTCGCGTCGCTATCGTAGCTTAGCCGTGCGCTGACACGCCGTCTCCCTCGCTCTCTCTCCTGCTCTCGAAACATTTCCCCCAGCGGGAGCGGACTGTCTCTCTGCCACCCCTCCCTCCCGCTTCCCAAAACACCTCTCTCTCACACCCACGAGGAGAGGGGGGTGTTTTCCCCCCACCCCCCCCCCCCCTTTCTCTCCCCTGCTCTCGCTGTAAACGAGCGCGGGGGAACTCTTCGCCGGCCCCTGAGGTCCGACGCGTACGTACGGCGCGGGGTCGGGAGAGACGGGGCCCCCCCCATCCCTCGCGCGCGCCGTTCGCGCTGGCGTCCGGGAGCTCGCGTTTCCCCGGGCGTACCGCGAAGCCGCTGTTGTGCCCCCCCGCCTCGTGTCACGGAAAACCCAGAAACACTGAGTCACGCTCCCAGGGAAGCCGGGCGGATGCAGTACGGCAGCGGAGGGGCAGTGCCTGGTATGCGTGGGCTCACGTAACGGGAGGGACAGTACGGTAATGCGCTGTAACAGTAACTCCACATCTGCCTGTTAAAAACCCCAACACCATGACCTCGCTGTTGGCTTATATCACTCAGACTGCATCATATCTCCGGCATCTGCAGGGATTGCTGCGATGAATTGTATATCCCTACTGACGCACACACATGCTCACACGCACACACACACATACATACAGACGGGTGCATGCATATGTCCTTATAACTGCATACACAAGTACAAAACACTCTCACAACCACATGCACACACACACACACACTCGCACAAACTCTTTGCAGGAGAAGGAAACTGGCTTATAGAGATTTCTTATAAATGTGTGGCCTTGCCAACCAAATACTTTCCCAAGTGTTTTTTGAGAACAATCTTGTTGTGTTTTTTTTTTCTGAATGGACATTCCACGCTGTGTTTGTGTTTGTGAATTCCATTCGGCGCGTGTCGTGGTCCCCCCCCCCCAAAAATCGCTCTCAAAACGCAGCTGAAATATTCGGAATGCTTTGCATGCCCCGGAGTCCTCCGTCATCAGCTATTGCGAGCGATGAGTCCAAGCGAACGCGTCCTGGCTTTAGCAGCCTCTCTTGGCCATCATCAATCGCGGTTCTGATGGATGCACCCGCCCCCCTCCTTATGGTACTTGAAGTCCAGTTCCCCGCTCTTGTAGCGCTGAAGATTAGCCTCAAAGCCAAGCCGGCGCTAGGCAAGCGGAGGGATCCGTACCCTAGCCCCCCAGTGGTGGAACGAACTCCCCGTCCCTCTCCGAACCTCCCCCTCTCTACCCATCTTCCGCTGTGGCCTGAAGACTCATCTCTTCAGACTATACCTAGACTAACCACCACCACACTGTATATTTCACTCTAAATCCCCCCCCCCCCCCACTTTTTTTCATGACACTTGTTACATGTTGCTCCATCCCAGCACTTTTTGGTAATTTGTATTTGTCCTAATACTGTAGCTTATTCTTCTGCCTAGTTGGCTTTGCAGAGGTTAGGTCTGAATAGTGTTCACTGTGTGAACTAAACCGTGTTCTTGGCTAGAAATAGCTGTACAAAATAAGTATTGTATCTTACTGAACCTGTGTTTAGCAGTTGTCTATGACCATGAAATGCACTTTTTGTACGTCGCTTTGGATGAAAGCGTCTGTCAAATGAATGTAATGTAGTACCGAAAGTACCGAATGTTTCTGAGACGGGGAAGCAGGAACCCCCCGTAGGTGCTTTAAACTCCGGTCTGAGCGAGACCCGTTTCCTCAAAGCCTCTCCGCGTTGTTTCTCTGTGTTGGGGGAGAGGCGCAGTAAGTTTCCTTAACATTGACACTTGTGGTTGATTGAGTTTTTAATGGATGGTGTGCACAACTACACCCCCGAACCAGGAAACCCTCCCCCCCCCCCCCCGAACCAGGAAATGGTGCACAGGGGCATGAGAATGGGATTTTTTTCCCCATTTTAACCAAGTCCCATTTTGGATATTGCGCAAAAGACATTGAAATTTAATTAATGAATTGCAAAATTCTCATAATGCTTATGATTAATTGCGTTTTAATTCAATTCCTCAACTGGCCAAATTAGAATCCTGGACAGTGTGTTAAGTCGGTACAGTCACTACTCTGAAATAAACCCGGAGGGGGGTTGCAGTGAGTTATACGTCTATTATGTAATCAGAGGCCTATCAGGGAGCAGGACTAGGTTTCCATGGGGATTACGTACACGTCAAAGAGAATGTGAATCTGTTTGGAGCCGTGGAAAAACCCGTCAGTCTGCGTCCGTCCGCTCAGCCTTTTATTCCGCTTAGCGGGAGCGGCGAAGTGGAAAAGCTCGCGCGGACGTAGCATTAGCCATCTGCTTCCGCGGAGCCGAGCCTGCGTGTGGGCTGTCCAACTACACAGAAGTTTGGGGGGTGGGTGGGTGGGTGGGCGTGGGGGGGGCCTTGGTGGCGGTGGTGTCGACAGCTTCGTCATTTACGTGGTTTGGCTTTTTGGGCAGGGTGGCCTTTGTCTCCCGTTCCACTACGGACACTGCGTCACAGGAACGGACGTCAAACAAAAGCTCGCTGATCCGTCATTATCTGGTCACGCAAGTTCTGCTGTTGGCAGTTCGTCACGGTCACGGTCGTGTGGGCAAAGGTGTTATTTTTTCAAACGAGATATTTTAAATAGCTGTTTATTTTTTTGGGGTGAGGTGGGGCTGTGTGAACATACATTTGAATGCGTGTTGCTCCTGCGCTGAATGCGCGTTTGAGGAGACTTGGCTGATTGAATCGAATGTTTTTAAACTAGATGAGTCAATCGATGTCTCGGCCTCACCCGATCTGGTTTTGTCCCTAATCACTCAAGCCAACTGCCGATCGATTCGAGCCGGGCGAGGGCGTGTGGGCGATAATGCTCATTGACGGCTCCCGCTACGCTCTTGTTCGTGTTGCAAATGGCCAGTTATTTACCCTTTAAGGTGTAAGATCGAGATTGACTGAACATTCGAAAGCTGATGTAACACAATTTAGAATTTTGAAAAGACATTCCAAAAAAACCCCCCCCACTCTTCAGCAGGTGAAGCCCGTGTGTGACTGGCGAGCTGAGGCATGCGCCCCCGTCACTACGTTCACGTTCCCTTCTCTTTAGACTTTCTCTTTCCCTCCCTCCATCCTGCTCATCAGCACCCCCCCCCCCCATTTTCTTTCACATTAGTCTCCCCCCGAAGGAAACAACAGCCGGTGTGGATCATTTTATGTCGCCGTGCTGGCAAACAAACATAATTAATGACCCCTCTGCCGTTGCCTGTAAGAAGTGGCCAGGTCCCACGGCTCCGTTTCGGAGCGAAAGAAAACAAAATCAGCTAGGTTTTTCTGGGTAGGAGGTGAAGAACTCCCCCCCCTGCCTGCTGATCAGCAAGGGAGGCCGCTGGCCGCCTGGCCTCTCGCAAAGTTCAGACGGCAGCTAAGGCCGACGTTGTGAGGCAACGTTGCGCCTGGCTCTGCCCGTTGTTTGCCTATTCAATGGCTTTCCATGACGTCACTTCCTGTATTTGCCGCCGTGAAAGGTTGTCTAGCTAGGGCTTATACGCCATCAAACCTGTTGTCTCGCTCTTCAGGTTTGCAATACAGGTTAGCTGTGCTTTGCGTTTAGGACATGATGGTGTGGAGGGATGTGTGCTTGAATCCTGTTGACTGAATACTGCCATTTCTTACTTCTGTATTGCTACTGGACTGCAGATTGAGCTCACCCAATCTTGCACACTTATATACAGGTACTCACACGCACGCACACACACACACACACACACACCACTATAAAGATTATCTCATAAAGACCACTCCATATAACCACATAAACTTTCTTGAATAGTCAAAAATACATGCTCTCTTTCTCTCTCTCTCTCACACACACTCACACACACACACACGTGCGCACACACACACCACAGAGCCACTGTAGATGACCTCAAGCTGCATTTGTTGTGTTAAAGTTTGGAGGAGAAGCGGCAGGACGCCGACGAGATAACAGCAGCAATCGCGCGTTACCGACGCGTAGCGCTCCGCGGGAAACCAGCGCGCGGCGTCTAACCGGCACGGCTCTGCCCGGCAACAAGCAGCAGGACTCTCGGGCCTCCTCCTCTGGGCTCGTAAAGTCTGTCCTCGTTGGAGGTGGAGAGCTGTGACTTCCATTGGAAGGGCCCGGTTTTTTCCCCCCCTCTCCTCGGCCTGGGTGCGTTTGTTCCACACGCTGTGGAGATTTGATGAAGACGTGTTTGAAAATGGAGCCGATTGTTCCACACCTTCCTTCCCCCAGGAAGCAGCTGCGGTAATTCAGTCCGTCTGCCAGCTGTTCTCGAAATGGGACACACCAGGTCGGGAGAAATAACGATTTTGAGGTCGGGCAGCGGCACGTTTAAAACTGTTGGCTGCGGAGCTTAAATTTCAGGGCCGGTTCGTCGACCTCAAAGATTCTGGTGCTTGTTAAGGGCGAAAAATTATGATATATGTATTTTCTCAGTCACGCAGAATAGCTATTTCACGCCTGGCTGATGCATTGAAATTAGCTACGTGTCCTACATTTTTGGAGGTGTCAACCTCAGGGTTACTCACCGAGGCATATGTTGGGAATTTTTGGGTAGCAGGAAGAGACCTTGAATGACTAGCCTGGAACCCCCCCTCGTTTCAGCAGTGACTCTGGATTCAAGCTGTCTCACGATGAACCTGCCTGGGTGATATGTGCTCAAAAAGGATGGGTATCGCTGAATTTGCAGTCAGAAGGGACTCCAGCGATATAAACTTCAAATATAAACTTTATGTTGCCTGTAAAACCTGGCTATATAAATGATTTACGGATTGTGCAAGGTATAGAAGCTGCACGTACCGTGACACTTAGCGATATGTCTTCACACAGACAGTTTCAATACATGGGTCGTAGCGTACTGGGACCTGCTGTCCTTGTTGGAGTGCAATTCAGCACATGCTGGTGATGATTGTTATGGAATAATTATTGAAAAAGTATGTCGCCCAGCCCTCTAGACTGCAGGACAAATGGAGGGTCTAAACGGCCAGTTCTCATCTTAAAATTTATGTCCTTGTGTTCTCAGAACTGCAGGCATCATAAATCATAATGAATCAGGGTCCCTGCCAAGGATGGTAATGGGTAAAAGTGCATCGGGATCCCATTAGACGTTTCTCAATCAGGATTTGGCCGTGGCTCTTAGCGAGCATTGCTTGGCAACGCCGCGATGGCGTCGAGGAGCGGACGGCAGTCGCCGTGGCGGGGCGGGGCGGGAAGGCAAGGTGCCTCTGCCCTCAGCCTGGCGCTCCTTATTAACTTATTCATTTACTTTTTCAAATGTAAAATCTAAATTTAAAACAAATTGTATTCCTCTCAGAGAACTTCCTTCTGTGATGAAACAGAAAAACAAACAAAAAGTAAAGCAAAGTACACACAAAGAAAGTACAATAAAAAAAATGCTACATTTAGGTATTCTGATACCAACAGCACGTCCAGAGACAACATAATGCTGAACAAGATGTGCGACTGCACGCTGTACTCTGTCAGCTTCTGTACGTTTGCTTCTGCTGGGAGTGTACTGGACTGCACTGCTCAAGACAGGGAGTAGTGTGAAATGTAAGGGCCCTATGGCCCACAGGCAAAGCGGCAGTGCTGGGAAATGAATGCCTGCACATTTTGTGATGACATGGCAAGTACAGATAGGCTATTGGGAGCCAGGGTGAACCCAACGCAGCCCAATTTTTTTGTACTTCATGTGATTTGCAAAAACAATACATCATCCTTCATTTTGTATTTTCGGTTCTGCTAGCTGAAATCCAAATTCTGTGGAGATAACTTCTCTAGAAATAACAGACTAGCAGCTTTGTCAGTTAAGGCCCCCACCGTGGGCACCAGCTTAGCCAAGATTCTTTCCTTGGCTGTACAGTTATGTGAGTGTGACTGGGACACAGTTAGCCTGGTGCAGCTCCAGGGTTTAACTCCAGGCAGGGTTACAAAGTTTGCAACTTATTTAGGAATTCCCTCTAATGGGGCAGGCCCCTCCTCTAAATGGCACTACTACTTCTACAGTACTATGTGACCTGTTGTGTGGAAAATACCCTCTGAAGGTTAAGAGGATTGGAAGAGTATGCGATTTAACTGGGTATATGAGGCACAGTTATGGCCTGAGAGGCACAGTTAGGCTACATTTGCTCTGCAGGTCTTGATGCCTGAATCCGATTAAAAAAAAAAAAATTAAAAAAAATTGAAATCCAGTCTTTTGCACAGTGTTTACGTTACATGACCTGTACGTATATGGCCTTTGTGTTTACATGTCCACGCAGTTTATATTTTATTATGTGTTTTATTGGCCTTTATTTAGTACTCAGAGATGCATTGAGGGGTCAAAGCCCTCTTTTTCAGGAGTGCTGAGTTTACAGACAAAACTTTTCACACTATTTACAAAACACGAAATTAAAACACCGGACATTAGCCATAACATAACATAACAAACATAATACGATGTTAATTGAAACATTCACAGTTAAATGTCAGGTTCCTTACCCCTGAAAGGACCAATAGCCACCAGAAAACTGAGTTTCAGAGACTGTGGAAATGCGCCTTTAGCGAGAAAGGGAAGAAATATTTTTTAAATGGTAGTTATGGTGAGAGATTGATGGTTCAATGGGATATATTCTGCAGGTTTATTTTTTCACTTGTTTCTTGGGTTGTTTATGAGTATGCATGCAGAGGGAATGTCAAAGCTGTATCCTAAATGTGTTTTTTCATCTTCCTAATTAAGAGCATGCATCACCGACTAAGAATAAGTGCATCCTTTTAGCTGCTGGCCGCGGACCAACGTGAATGACGGTGTGCGGACTCGCCGAGAGATTAGGCCTGTTGACAGTGCTGCTGTTTGAAAACGGAATCCGCCAACACTTACACGACTCCGATTCCCCCACAGGCCACACAGCCACCAAAACAAAGAAACCTGGCAGATTTCAGTGAGACACGAACACGAGCCGCGACCTTGTCGGTTTTTTTGTTTTCCATTAAAAAAAAATATTTAGCTACTGAGGGACTCTGTTTGTTCCAGCCTGATCCTTGACTACGGTCTTCTGTCCAAAATTGAGGTTGTCCTGTGAGCATAGCTCACCCTTATCCCCCGCCCGCCCCCTCCCCCCTCCGATCCCGTCCGCTGGCTCGCACCTCATCAAATACAGCATGTGAAGCTTCTTTTCCCAAGGAAATAGGCGCCCGGAAGTGCTTCATGCCCTGTTTCTTGGTATGCTGCATTTCCAAGGCAAGACAGTGTCTCTCTCGTGGGTGTGAGCGATTGTCGTTTGGTAGGGCTGTGGGCGAGTGGCCACTTTGTTTGGTACGACGGTATTGGTCCGGGCATTGTTGCGTAAGAGTTTGCATGTTCTCCCCATATTCGTCGGTTTCTTCCAGGTACTCCCCCCCCCCCCCCATAGTCCAGAGACATGCAGGGTAACTGGAGACTTTAAATTTTCCATAGATGGGAGCGTGTGAGTGAGTGGTGATTGAATGGTGTGCTCTACGATGGAGTGGCAAACTGTCCAGGGTGTATTCCTGTCTCCTGCCCAATGCATGCTGGGTAAGGATCCAGTCCTCCCACAATCCTGACCTGGAATAAGCGGGTTGGATGATGGATGGGTGGTAATAGGGGATTGGTACATGGGTACTAACTTGGATGGATGGGTGGGTGGTTGGTGAATGGGGTACTTTTTTATATACATACTTTTTTTGGGGGGGTATTAGGGTGTTTCATGAAGTATGTGTATTTTTTATTGGGTATATGAGGATTGTAGGTAGGTAATATGTGGGTACTTTTTGGGTAAAGGAGCCTTTGCTTTTTAGGGCGAGTTGGTTGTTTTGGAGGGAGCGCAGGAACAGATTGAGGGGACGGCAGAGAGATGGAAGTTGTGGCGGTGGAGGTGTGAGGTCATCTGTGGCGGGTGACATGTCAGGTGCTCATCTCACCCATCTGGACGACGGCCGTGGCCTGGAGGACACTGATAGGACCAGGACCCGGGTCCCGTTGTTTCCATTGCTTGTTTGCTCCTGGCGAGGGAAGGGGGAGGAGACTCGCCCGTCTGGACGGGCAGAGGCGTAAATGCGCTGTGTGACGACAGGACCCCGCCGGGCGCCGGGGTGCTTGTTGGCTCCTCGCGGACGCCTGGCACTGCCGCACGCTACAGACGCGACCTACAGACACGCGCTACAGACACGATCCTGGGTCAGAGCAGGGCGATGAGAACGCAGTCCTGAGCGCGTGCGTCCTGATCGCTGTGGTGTGTGATCATGGGTGTATTACTTGGCTGTGTAGGGGGTATCAGTTGTAAATTTTGTGTGTGTGTGTGTGTGTGTGGTGTGTTCTGTGTGTGTGTGTGTGTAGGGTGTGTGATTGTGTGTGTGTGTGTGTAGGGTGTGTGTATCTTGTGTGTGTGTGTGTGTGTGGGGTGTGTGTTGGTGTGTGTGTGTGGTGTGTGTGTGTGTGGGGTGTGTGTATGTGTGTGTGTGTGTGTGTAGGGTGTGTGTATCTGTGTGTGTGTGTGTGTGTGTAGGGGTGTGTCTTGTGTGTGTGTGTGTGGTGTGTGTGTCTGTGTGTGTGTGTGTGTGTGTAGGGTGTGTGTATATGTGTGTGTGTGTGTGTAGGGGTGTGTGTATCTATGTGTGTGTGTGTGTGTGTGTGTGGTGTGTGTGTGTGTGTGGTGTGTGTGTGTGGTGTGTGTGTGTGTGTGGTGTGTGTGTGTGTGTTGTGTGTGTGTGTGGTGTGTGTGTGTGGTGTGTTGCGTGTGTGTGTGTGTTGTGTGTTGGGTGTGTTTTTGTGTGTGGATGCGTGGGTGTTGTGTGGTTGTGTGCTGCTGTGGTGTGTGTGGTGTGTGTGTCTGGGTACAGTAATCCACTCTGACACAGAAGCCATAATGTGTTCCCGCCCCTCCCTGTAATACCCGATTTTTTCCACTGTATTAAGAGACTGATTACGCTCAGCTGTGCATTGCCGGAGAATTCCACCATGGTGTCCCTGGCGTCGATCACACTCCCCTTCTCAGTTTATTACACGCAGCGTTATCTCGACAGGACAGCCTGCTGCTCTCTAAAATAATCCTCAGCTTAATTTGAGAAAAATTGCCTTTTGTGTGTTTAAATGGTTTCGGGATCTGTTGCTTTCCGCTGGGTCTGAACTGCACAGGAGGTGGAAAAACTGCTCTTTCATTTCACCAATGTTCTGGCTATTGCTTGAACCCACTGTAGGGCTGTTCTTTGATAAAGTGTCTATTGAAAAGCCTAATTTTGTCTTTTCGTGTGTTTATATCTGAATATAATTGTTTGCTTTTCCATTTCAGAGAAATGGAAAAGGAAATGTCAAACCACATTTCTTTGCTTTCATTTCTTTCCAGGAGTGACTGACATTCCTGCGTCCTGTTCCCTGTCTCTTTTGTGTGTGTGCCTTGGCAGAACTGCGCCGTCGCACCACAATATAATTTGTTTTTCATTCGTGTCTCCAAAGACAGCTGAAACGCATGAAAATTTGCGAATGAAGCCCGTGGCGTGGGTGTTTACTGTGCTCGGATTTGCCCAAGGTACACAGAGTCACTGGAGCCTGCAGCGCTCCCCAACAGCCAGACATCACTTTCAAAAAGTTTATTTTCACAAGCAGCCGCCATATGTGTCCTGAGTGGGGGGGGGAGGCTCGCTCGCGGGTGGTGGGGTGCGAGTGCGTTCTCGCACTGGATTCGGAGTATGGGGGGGGGGGGGACAGCCTAGTTGCAATAAAAGATGATTGTGCTATTTAAAAAAAAAAAAAAGCCATTGTGTTTGAGTTCTTTCCCCTCGGACGGTGGGATTATTCTCAGTGTTTGCAGACCCGGAGAGCCTGCCCCCTGCTCACTGTTACGCCCGTGATTAACGCGGAAGGCCGAAGCGTCTGCCTCAGTTTTCCGTGTGCAGCGCTTCAGCGAGTTTGGCTGCGGTTGACGCCGGGCTGCAGTGGACTGGATGGACGCACTGGATGGAGCAGGGAAACTGACGCTTGCATCGTTCTCTGGGAGCCAGAAGGCTAAATGGAAAAGCCTAAGTTTCAAAAAATGTTAATCACTGCCTGTTAAGCGCTTACGTTATGCGTCCCGGTTTCTGTCCCTGAATTCCTGATCGCCCTGTGGAAAGGCCTCATCTGTTTCCACACGCTCTTTGGTTCGTTCCCTTTTTGAAACGGTAACCCCGCCCCACCGTTATTTGGAAACGTTTGTCGTGCCTATCGGGTGCCGCCTGCCCTCGCACACCTGCGCCCCTGAGTTTAAAGCGCGCGCTCCTCCCGCACCCCTGCCCGTTATCCGTCTGCCCGCTGCGCCACACCCTACACAGTCTACACCCTACCGCTCCCTTTGGAGGAGAAGCACATCTTTCGCTGAAAACTGATTTTGGGCCCCTGGCTTTGGGAGGGGCTAGTTTAGCGTTTATCGGTCACCTGAGAGAACCTTGTTCTAAAAAAAATCTATTTCTCACCCGAGGACAGAGTGCCTTGGCCTTTTTTTAAAAATTTTTTATTGGTGCCACACTTTTTATATTAGTCCACATTACTTTTTGTAATACTAGACTTTCTGTCCCCAAAGTCTAGTATTTGCCCGCCTGTCTGCCTTAACAATGAGCCCCAGTCATTTCCAGACCAGGCACTCCTCCTTTGGTTTTAGTGTTGTTCAGAATTATTCAGCCGTCTCAAGTGGAGGAACTCACTGGACGTCCTGCCTTCGGCCGCTAAGGAAGCGAACGCGGCGGAGCTGTGCAAACAGGACGTCGGCTCCGACACGGACACGCCCGGGTAACTGCGACGGGGCATCCGTCGGCCGCACGCCATCGATCGCGTTAGCGGCCCAACCGTGCGCAAGCCGGGCGTCCGTCGTGGCATCGAAGACACGGCGAAGCGCTGGCCGTTAAATCTCCTCCGATTTGCTCCGCGGCGGGGCGCCTGTCCTCGTACGGCTCGCCCAATAAACGGTTTACAGTCGAATTTACGGTCGAGAACGTTTTACTGCGCGCTAAGTGTGATCGCAGCTTTTTCGTGAAGGCAGCCTGAGTACAGCGCGGTGGAGAACAGCGCTCGCTCGCTCTCTCTCTCTCTCTTACGGGACGGGCTTTGCTAGATTACTCTGCCGTCCCATGTTCCCCGCCCCTTTCTGCCCCTTGACCTCCATCTTCTCCCTTATAACCCCCCCCCCCCTTGTTAATGACATTGCGGTCACACGGGGTGATCAGGAACCGTCATCCTCTCTCTCCTTCCCCCAGCTCTCTCCATCGCTCCGTTCTGTTTTTCTTCTCTTCCTGTTTGGTATCATTTTTCTTTTCCTTTCTCAGTTCACCTCTCCTGACCCCCCCCCCTCCCTTCTCACCCCCCGCCGGCATCTAACCCCTCTCCATCATTTTCTCTCTGTTTTTCTCATCAGCTCTTTCCCTCTGTGCACACCCCTTTCCCTCTCAGACCCTCCCCCCCCCTCCTCCTCCCCCTGTTGGTTCCTTCCTCTTTACCTCCCTGCCTGTTGATAATGGAGTCAGCAAGCTTTTCCATCCCCCCCCCCTCCCCTCCCCAAACCACCGCGCGCTAGTCTCAGGTGGACAGTAAGCTAACCGCGGCGCTCCTCTCCCCAGTGCCTGTGAACAACAGGAGAGCTCCGCGCCGAAGGAGAACAGGAACTCTCGGGCCCTCTGTATCGCTGCAGGTCAGCAGGATCTGCGCGTGGCCTCGCCGGCGCGGCGCGCTAACGTAGCGCCGAGGTCTGCCCATCACATTACGCTGCGGGCATTCAGCACACGCTCCTATCCAGAGCCACTTACATTGCGTCCATTTATACAGCTGGATATATGCTGGAGCGATGCAGGTTAAGTTTCTTAGCTCAAGGGTACAACGGCAGTGTCCTACCGGGGAATCCAACCCGCGACCTTTAGGTTACAAGACCAACTCCTTAGCCATTATACTACACTGCCGCCTACCCGGTCGACGAAAGGAGAAATTAGCATTTTAAAAATAGCGGGCGCCCAGCCGCTAACCCGTTACATCACGGCCCGTCCGCCGGCCCTCGCTCGGGGGAACTTATCGAAACGAGGAGAGCCGTTCTTTCAGAGTTGGGCGGACGTTGGGTAATATATTGATTTCCTACCGCGGAAGCCAGATCTCTTTGTGTTTAGAAGTCTTGTATCTGGGATTGCCTGCATGGGGAGGGAGTGGGGAGTGAGGGAGTGGGGGGGGGGCTCAAGGTGCTGTTGTTTAGTGCAGGCTGACCCCCCCCCGGGCCACCGGTGTCGTGATTTGTGTGACTGTGCGATGACAGCACTGTCATAGGGGGGACAGAGGGCACCTCCTCCTTCCATGATGTCACCGCACTCGGCAAGTCTGCTTTTGCTATCAGCTTATAAGGTAGAGCCCTGTCCCCGGACACATTATAGGAAAATAAAGCAGCAGTAAAAATAGCTGAGGAAGACTGGCCATCTGTAGACTGCATTTAATGCAGCGGTGCTCCGTCCTTTATTTATTTTTTCTTGCTCATTCTTTCCCCACTCCCAAACTGGCCATTTCTACCTAAACTTGCTCCCATATGCTCTGTACCTACCCACCCCCCCCCACCCCCCCCACCCCACAACCCCAGTGCTCGTTTATCAGGCTGAGCTGCCTGAGCAGAAAAGGCTCAGTCAGGGAGGGGTGTTGTAATGTATAGATAGGAGAACATTTAGATCATTTCTCTCTTTCTCTCTCTCTCAATCACACACACACACACACAGACACACACACACACAATGACAGACCTTGATAGACCTTTATAGCCTGTTCTTGTCCTGAAAATGTCTTGTTTTACTTCGCCGGTGCATAATCAGCAGACAAGTACCATACATAAACAGTATGCTGTCCTTTCTCTGGGAAAAACTGGATCTGAATTTTACCATCTGCTATAGCAGGGTTTACACTGTGCTGTTGAATACGTCAGATAGTAGGATTTTAAACATTGGCTGATGTTCAGAATAGCATGGAATGAATGTTGCTTGCATTTACATTGAATTTCATTAAAAATACAGTTGTTTTTCAATGAAATTAAATGAAATATATATAGCATATATAAATATAAATATGTATAGCAACGTGTATCAGCTAGCTGTAAAGAATAAGTAAGAACTTTACACGATAAGCAAATCAAAAGATGACAGTTTGGTGGCGAATGGTATAGTATTGAGGTCTGCATGAAGGAAGTATTTTTAGGTAGAACTTAGCACATCCGTATATAGAGTTAATGCTGTATTCATAAAGAGACCCTGACACCCGTGATCCAAAGTCAATGATAGTGATAGTGATCCTGATAGTGTTTTAAATGACTGGACCGGAAACGATCATTCTATCATTTTTTATTTTCAAAGAGAAGTCAAAGAGTATAATTTCTTTTTTTTTTTTTTTCCTTACCGGGTTAAAAAAAACACTTTAACCTTCACCTAATGACACATTCACGCCGACGTCTTCTAAACTAATGACCGCCTTGCCGCTGGTAATTGTCTTTCTTTTCCTCCGACGGCAG